>NC_091446.1:78106855-78409355 GCF_964237555.1 Oryctolagus cuniculus | reverse complement strand
ACTACACATGTATCTCAAAATTTTAGCACCAAAATAGACTTACTTTTTTTCTTTTAAGATTTATTTGAAATGCAGAGTTCCAGAAAGAAATGGAAAAAACAGAGAGAGAGAGAGCTCTTCTATCCGCTGGTTCACTCCCCAGATGGCCAAAATGGCCGGGGCTGAACCAGGCTGAAGCCAGGAGTCACGAGATTCATCTGGGTCTGCCATGTGGATGCAGGGGCCCAAACACCTGGGCCATCTTCACCTGCTTTTCCCAGGACATGGGAGGGAGCTGGATCAGAAGTGGAGCGGCCAGGACTCAAACCGATGCCTGTAGATGCTGGCAGACAGGGACTTTTACCTGCTATGCCACAGACCAGCTCCCCAAATAAATTCATCTTTTAATTCTATTTTGCACAAACTTTTTGTGTCCTATTTAACTTTTCCCATACTTGGAGATCACAAAGATATTCTCCTCTACTATTTTCTAAAAGCTTTGTTATTTTGCTTTTCAAAGCTAGATCTAGAACTTATTTGACATCAACATTAATAAAAGCTATGACAGAGTTTCCACCAGGGTATCGCACTATCCCAGCACAACTGACTGAAAAGAATATCCTCCCCCCACTGTCTGCTGTAATAAATCTGCATACACACCTGAGTCTGTGTATGTCTGGTCTCATTTATCACTTGGCCCGTCTCCATACTAACACCACTATGTCTTCATTATGGATTATGACAAGTCGCTATCTGGTTGAATAAGTCCTCAATCTGACTCTCCAAGAGTGTCTTAGCTAGTGCAGCACTTTGCATTTGCGTATAAATTTTAAAAGTTTGCCTGTTAGGCTCTTCACACCCCATAGAATAAGCAGAAGCCTCTTGTGATTCTGACTGGCACTGCACTGAGCTCCTGAGTCCTCCAACCTGTCCACAGGATTGGTATGCCCTTCTATTTAGCATTTTAAAACATTTTGTTTTTTAAAAATTTACTTATTTATTTGAGAAGCAGAGTTAGAGAGAGAGAGACAGGTCTTCCATCAGCTGGTTCACTCTTCAGATAGCCGAAACCGGGCTGAGCCAAAGCCATGACCCAGGAGCTTCTTCTGGGTCTCCCACACAGGTGCAGGGGCCCAAGCACTTGGGCTATCTTCCACTGCTTTCCCAGGTCACAGCAGAGCTGGATTAGAGAAGGAGTAGCCAGGACTCAAATTGGCACTCATATGGGATGCCAGTGCCAAAGGCAGAGGCTTATTAGCCCATTATGCCACAGCGCTAGCTCCTAGCCTTTCTTTAAATAATGAATACTGTTGCATGCAGATATCTTATACATCTTTCATTAAATTTTCCCCTAGAAATTTTTTTCAAGGTATTTTAAATTTTTTTATTTCTTGCTGTTATACACAAATAAAGTTGGTTTTCCTATTTTGACCTTGTACCCAATCATACTAAACTCACTAACAATTTATCTTTGGATTCTTTTGAGTCTTCAATATACATAATATATAAATTTACATAATACATAAATGATATATGATATACATATCATAGCTTTATACTTTAGTTCTAATACTTTTAATTTTTTTGTTTTGCTTGATTACCCCATCTAGGAACACAGAAAAATATGTACATCCTTATCTCTGTTCTCAGAAAATTTTTCACATTTCATCCTTAAGTAAAATATTTACTGTAGACGTTAGCTCCTTAGGATAAATATTGCTAAAATTTTCTGTGACCTTTTCCTAGTCTAGTGGGAAAGAGGCCCATGTCCCACATGGGAGTGCCTGGACCCGGTACCTGGTCCCAGCTCCTGATGCCAGCTTGTCACCAACACAGACGCTGAGAGGCAGCAGCGAGGGCTCCTGGATTGCATTCTCAGCCATCAGGGCACTGGAGAGGGAACCAGTGGACAGGAGCTCTGTCTGTCTGTCTGTCTGTCTTCAGAGACGCACCAGGAGTCTTGCCAAAGTTCATGGAAAATGTTTTGTTATGAAAATGCTATGTGTTGATTTCAAATTTTTTGTTGCACCAAAATAAACCCACCTTTGAATTCTGTTTTCTGCTCCTAGCTGAGTCCCCGCAAGCTCCCTGGGGCCTCTGTTATGAAGGCTTTAGTCCCATTCACGGGGGCTCACCGTCATGGCCTCATCACCCCAGAGGCCCCGTCTGAAGAGAACCCCCTTGGGGATTAGGTGTCAACCTACGAATTTGTGGGGGACAGATTCAGCCCACAGCAAGAGCCACGGCTTCCTGATCCCCATCAAATGGATCACAACTTCCGGGGTCAGGTTCAGATCCCCCGAGGCAGGAGGAAGGCATTTCCAGCCCAAATAAGGTTTCTCAACAATGAGTGTTGGGGCTGACGTTGAGGCACAGCAGGTTAAGCAGCCGCCAGTGGTGCCAGCATCCCATACGGGTGCCAGATGGAGTGCCAGCTGCTCCTCTTCTGGCCCACCTCTCTGCTATGTCCTGAGAAAGCAGTGAAAGATGGCCCAAGTGCTTGGGCCTCTGCGCCGCGTGGGAGACCCGGAAGAAGCTCCTGGCTTCAGATCAGCCCAGCTCCGGCGGTTGTAGCCAATTGGGGGGAGTGAACTAGTGGATGGATGACCCCCCCCCCCCCGCCCCTCCTTCTCTCTGTGTAACTCTGACTTTCAAATAAATAAACAAATCTTTAAAAAAAAAAAAACTTAAAATAAGTGTTAACTCATGAAACATACATCAAAGGCTGTGAGGAGATGTGCCCTAGGGTTGTCTCAATGGAAATGGTTTCAAGATTGCTTATCAGTAGGCTGGGAGGAGCCAGTTCATCCAGGAAATCATTTGGGTGGATGTCTGGTGAGGCCACAGCTTGAGGACAAGGTGCGGAAGGCACACTTAAGGGAACAGCTCTCCTGGTGGGCTTACCCCGATGGGCAAATTTCATCCAGAATTCTGGTGACACTGACACAGCAGAGATTAGAAGGCTAATCCCAGGCTTGAGCTTCATCACCCATGAGGTGGACGACCCAAAGGAGCCAACTGTGTTTTAAATCCCAGTCTCCCTAGACACTAAATGGGGCAATTGTTTCTCTAATCACCTTTCAAAACCTCAGCGCTAATTCCCTCATCACCCGAAGAGACTCATCAAAGAAAGCCTTGTTCGGGCCTTTCCTTTCTGTCAGACTCCCCCAGCCTTCTACACAGAAAAGCGCATCTGTGTGTACACACGCACACGCAGGCACTTGTGCGTGTTATTTCTCAAAGAACCATAAAACTCCTGAGGTTCATTCCCAGGGAAGCCAAGTTTGAAAACAATGTCAAAGACGCAGCAGGCTCTTTTTTAAACACACACAACATAAACCTGCCCATTTCACCAGGAATGGGGCTGTTTTCAGGCAGTGGTGTTCATCCGTTAACACAGCCTGCTCCAGGCTCAGAGACTTCAGGTTCAGGCCCCCACTGGTGCCCCCACTTCCCGCCAGCTCCTTCTGTGCTCATGATGCAAACAACTGTGGGAAGTCTCTTGGGAGATGCAGGGAGGCACTCACACGTTAGATGAGAACTAACCACAGGTCCCTCTTTCTCCCTTTATGAGTTGAAGCACAATGTTCTTTCCCCTTCATTTTCAATGTATTTTAAGGAAGGACATGCTTGTCCTGAACCTAAGCGTAGGCTTTTACAAACTACTCTATTATCACGTACAGCTACAATCAAGAAAATCATTTCACAGGGATTGTTTGTGAATGTCAGGAGCAAGGAGTGAACAAGCAGACGAAAGAGCTCCCTTTCTGACACTCTTTCAAGTAAAAAAATAAATAATTCTTTAAAAAAGGAACGAGGAGGATTGCTTCTCGGCCGAGTGTGAAAATGAATGAGGGGAAGTACCTAGGGTTCATGAGCACAGCAGAAAAGCGAAGTCTGTGGAAGGGCCTTGTGCAACGCCTGGAGTGGCAGACCGCGCACTGAGCAAATGGCGGACCTGGGCTTACTAGGGACCCACTCCGCGACTGCCTCCACTGCTCGATCATCTCTCTAGGAGAAATTTTGGAAAGGGAAAAAAACCAATTTTTTAAACCTCATGGAATTTTCTTAGAAAAAATAGCTTTAATTTATATATTTAACACAATTCTCTTTGTAAAATACATTTGCTAAAAAGTCCAAAGCAAAACCCTGTCATTCATTTACTTCAGAAGACAAATAATTGTTCAGTGCATCTTCCTTGAAATGCCTGCAGTCTCTGCCCGGGGCCTCAGGGAAAGGCAGAGGCTCCGTGCTACACACTGTCGGGATGAAAATCCAGCAGGGAGAAGTCCTGTTGCAGTGGGTAGCTGTTTTCGTCTAACACAAACAGGCTCCGAAGCTTCAGCACACGGGGCTCCCCACCGCCTGCCAACAAGGAGTGCAGCAGATCCGCGGCGACCATCCCGTAGGTGACCTTGGAGGAGGGCACTGAGGAAGTGACACATACAGGCTCAGCATGCAGCCCCACAGAAACACACACACTCTCCCTCGGCCCCTCCAGTCTCCGCGCATTTTCAAGTTCTTTTCCTAAACCTATGCTTCTATTTGCCAGTTATTGAAGGTCATCTAGACTGATGGCTGGACATGCAAAGCAGGTGCAGATGACACACGGTTCAGACAGAAAGCAGCACCTGTCATGGCACAGCTACCAGCTTCTTAAAACAGTACACTGCTACAATGCAATGTTTATCTTTCAAACAAAACTTACTAGACACTCAAAAGAAGAGCACCTGTGCTCCTGAATTAACGGTTTCAGCAAGAACAACCTCTTGGTGGCATGTTGCTACGTTACCTATCAGTCTGTCCAGGCAGTCTGGTGCAATGTTGAGAAGCATCTTCTCTATCAGCTTGGATCCTACGTGGATGCAAACCTTATGGCTTCCATCAGCTACGGTCATTAAAGCTGGCCTGAAAAAAATAAATGGAGAAGGGCATTGAGAGTGCTCTCCTCCAACAGAGCCAGAGCACGACTCCCGGCCCGCCCCTCAGGCACGTGGTGATCCTGGGTCCTTTCCTCCTCCTCGCGATTCTCTCCTGCAGGCTGTCTTCTCTGTCTGCTCAACAGGCAGACTCTCTGTGATGTCCCGTGGCCTGTGCTAAGCTCCGGATGTACACTAGTGACAAGACACATCCATTCCTCCATTCATGGAACGTAAGTAGTCAGTGGACACAAAGAAAATAAACTCTCAACAATGGTGCCGAGAGGACCCCATGGAGACGTAACAGTCTCCCGCAGGTCACACTGGGACAACTGGGCATCCACATGCAGAATAACAACAGTGGACTCACATTCGTACACCATACACAAAAATGAACTCAGAAGAGAGAAGGGACAGGTCATGAGACACCATGGAGAGTAGACAGGTCATATCCAAACACATGGAGACAGTATGATCAGCCAGGCAGAGCACACAGACAGAACAAAGAGGACTCTGGGCGGACCCCAACATTCGCGGCAGAGGCTGAGAGGGAAGGGTCTGACAGGCAATTTAGAAACCAGAAGGCAGGGCCCCTGAAGCTAGGTGAGGGGAAGTACGAGCAGTGGCGGCACAGCAGCGTGGGCTGGCACTCGCGATGCCTGCCTCTCCTGTCAGAGTGCCTACGATAGAGTCCTGCCTCTGCTTTCAATCCAGCTTCCTGTTAACATGCACTCTGGGAGGCAGAGGGTAACAGCTCAAGGAGGGAGGCCTGGATGGAGCTCCTGGCTCCTGGTTTCAGCCTGTCCCAGCCCCGGATATTGTGGGTATTTGAGGAGTGAACCAGCAGATAGAAGATTGATTTTTCTCTGTCTCTGTTTCTCCCTCTCTCTCTGCCTGCCTTTCAATTAAATAAATAAATAATAAAAGGCAGAAGTAATCAAATATATATCCATAGATGAGGCAACATTAAAATTGCTGCTTGCCCTGACAAAAGCAGTTTGAGGGGCCAGCATTGTGGCAAATGGATTAAGCCACTGCCTGCAGTGCTGGCATCCCATATGGGTGTCGGTTCAAGTCTCGGCACCCTGCTAATGTGCCTGGGAAAACAGGAGAAGATGGCCGAAGTCCTTGGTCCCCTGCACCCATGTGGAAGACCCAGATGAAGGTCCTGGTTCCTGGCTTTGGCCTGGCCCAGCCCAGGCTGTTGCAGCCACTTGGGGGGTGAGCCAATAGATGGAAGATTGCTCTCTCTCTCTATCTCTCTGTAACTGCCTTTCAAATAAATAAAATGAGCCTTAAAAATAATGTCTGGATTAATTTTTTAAAAAGAAGTGGTTTGAGTGGCAAGGAAGAAGCAGAATGGAGTAAATGATACTGAAAGTCACCTAACATACGAGGCCTTAACTTCAGATGAGAACTCCATTTTCATCACATTATATATCATGCATCTTTATTCAATCCTCTTCCCCACAAAAGCACACTTTCAAAGCAACAGGAAAATTCACTCACATATCTATAGCAAACACAAATATCTAAGAAGGGAAACAAGGTTCATGAGCGAACATTTTCTTGAATATGCCACTTTTTTTTATTTGACAGGAAGAGATATAGATAGTGAGACAGAGAGAAAGGTCTTCCTTCTGTTGATTCACCCCCCAAATGGCCAGTAGGGCTGGCGCACTGCGCCGATCTGAAGCCAGGAGCCAGTGCTTCTCCTGGTCTCCCATGCGGGTGCAGGGCCCAAGCACTTGGGCCATCCTCCACTGCCTTCCTTCATAGTAATCTCCCGATTACTGCTATTTTTTTTTTTTTTTGACAGGCAGAGTGGACAGTGTCTCGATTACTGCTTTTAAAAATTCCTGTCATGATAACCGGGCAATTTGTGCTTTCATAAACAGCTATTTGTCACTCAGGAAGTACAATTTATTCTCTTGGAATAGCTTCAATTTGTTCTTGTATGAAAGTAAGGGCTGATATATAATTTTTGGTCATTTCTCACCCTATACTAATAATAATCATTTTCCATCACGTCAGCTTGCTTCGATGCCTTACCTGTAGTAGATTTTCTTCCTCATACATGGCAAGCAGTTAAAACACTGTTTGTAGATCTTATTCTCATCCGTCTCTAGTTCCAATCCACATTTTGCACAGCCAGTGTATATGATTTGGGGAAGAGAAGCGAAGACCCTCCCCAGAGAAGTGTGAGCATTTAGCGCGATCTCCTGAGCTGCTGCGGTGGGAAATGCCAGCTCCAGAATCCGGGCTTTAATTAGAGTCACTCCTAGAGAAGGCAAACCAAAAGGAACACTAGAAATTCTGGACCAAACGTGTTGCGCTGATTTACAAATACGGGGTTAGTCACAGGCTCACCCGGAGGCCCTGCTCTGGGCCTTCTATCTCCCCAGACAAAGGCTCCCTGTGGTCTCAGCACTGACTCCAGATTCTAAGGGGAGGACATGCATCTGCCTGCAGCTAACCCGGCTGACAGGGCGGGTGCTTTCTCCCTCCTCTCCTCTAGAATCAAGCAAAGTTTAAGCCTTCGTTTAGTACTGCAGATACACGAACCAGTTACCATGCCCTTTCTCCCTGCCCTGTCTTCTTTTAAAATGATCACAGCCAAAAGCCAAATAGAACATGAGTTATTCTACTCTCCACCTTGTCCAAAAATAATATACCAACAGTTTACCCTCTTTTTTTTTTTTTTACAGGCAGAGTTAGACAGCAAGAGACAGAGAGAAAGGTCTTCCTTCCGTTGGTTGGTTCACCCCCCAAATGGCCACTATGGCTGGCGCTGTGCCGATCCAAAGCCAGGAGCCAGGTGCTTCCTCCTGGTCTCCCATGTGGGTGCAGGGCCCAAGCACTTGGGCCATCCTCCACTGCCTTCCCGGGCCACAGCAGAGAGCTGGACTGGAAGAGGAGCACATGGGACAGAACCCGGAGTACCGGCACCACAGGCGGAGGATTAGCCTAGTGAGCCGCGGCGCCGGCCAACAATTTACCCTCTTTAAAATCTTTTTTAGGGGGCCGGCGCTGTGGCATAATGGGTTGAGCTACTGTGTGCGGTGCCAGCATCCCATATGGGTGCCGGTTCAAGTCCCAGCTGCTCCACTTCCGATCCAGCTCTCCACTATGGCCTGGGAAAGCAGTGGAAGATGGCCCAAGTGCTTGGGCCCCTACACCCACGTGGGAGACCCAGAAGAAGCTCCTGACTCCTGGCTTCGGATCAGCGCAGCTCCGGCTGTTGCAGTGAACCAACGGATGGAAGACCTCTCTCTCTTTCTCTGTCTCTCTCTCTGTCTTTCCTTCTCTTTCTGTGTAACTCTGACTTTCAAATAAATAAATAAATAAATATTTTTTCAAAAAATCTTTTTTACTCCCAATTTCCTGCCTGTCATCAACCTGCTCGGGGTGCACATTAAGCACCCTAATTTCCTAAACATTTCTTGAATGACTCACCAGGACCTCTAATGGCCATCCACCCATTAGACAAATCCTTTCTCTGTGACCTGCCAGACACACTGTTAGTTTATCTTTGCCTGTTGAACACAGGAGTTTATCAGAGCATTATTCTCCCTTCCTCTCCATGTTTAATTTAAAGATTTCTTTAAGCCTTCAAATTTGTTCTTTCTCATCACTGTAGACGCTAGAATATCCCAGGCCAACACCTCATCGCTCTGGTCCCCACTCGCTTTTCCTGTCACCTCTCTCAGGGTACCATGAACAGCAGCTCTGCTGTTCTTTAGTTCTTCTACTTGTCTCAGCCTTTCAGTGCCCAAAGAAGGCGCATGTCTCTTCCAATTGCACCACGTTTCCCAAGTTAGCACGAGAGGTCATGGTTGCACATCTAATAACCCACCATAGACACGCTCAATGACTAAAACACTATTGAGGGAAGACTTCAGTCCGTTTAAAAGAATGCCATCGTTATCCTACCACTGTATAAACATACACGCCTGCTTAGGAGAAGTAATATGGCACTCTGAATGTGGGCTGCTTGCAAGGGGCTTGCAGCCTGCTGAGCCGACATTCTGTGGGCAGTGGGGGAGACGCTCGGTGAACGTTGTCCTCTCTTTACAAGGAGGCAGACACAGTCCTGGCCCTACTCTCACTGCTGTAAAGCAAGCAGACCCCTGATCTCCAAGAACATGGCCACTCCTGGGTTCATCCTTGAGCCAGAGGGGCCAGATCAGTGCTGCGGCCTCCTATTTCATTACTATCCATGGAGTTGTTAATTTTTATGTTTAAAACCAAGCCAGGCACATTGGCTGAGTTTTCTGATCTAGCCATCCCAGCAGGTCACTGGCAAATAGTAAAACTATAATCTGGCACTTGACTAGGGTGGAGTAAGAGACTAGATTCTTGCCCATATCTTGAGTTATAAATCAAAAATAAATATTTGGTCTGCTCCTGATTTCTGGCACAAAATTCCTAAAACGCTTGGAATCTGCACAGTTGATAAAAGTGAGATGATTGGTATCTGGGGACCAATAGGTAGCTTTGGGAGGGGATCAGGAAGGCCAAAGCAGGATTAGAAGGTTGGAACTTTGATCTCTCCAGTCCCATCCTCCCGGGGAGAGGGGCTGGAGATTGAGTTAAGCACCACTGGCCAATGACTTAATCATGCCTGTGGAATGAAGACTTGATAAAAACCCTATGCAACCAGGTTTGGAGAACTTCTGGGTTGGTGAGCATATCCATGGGCAGAGAGGGTGGAGCGCCCAATGAGGGCATGCAGGCTCTATGCCCTACCCCCCATAACTTGCCTTATACATCACTTCCATTTAGCTATTCTTGAATTGTATCCTTTATAACAAACCACAAATGGTAGTAAAGAGTGCTCCTGAATTCAGTGAGCCATTCTAGCAAATGATCAAGTCCAAAAAGGGGGATGTGGGAACCCCCAGCTCTGTACAGAGTCAGACAGAGACATGGGAACCTGGGCACCCAATACTTGTGACTGATGTCTGAAGTCAGGGCACCCTAACTCTTCACCCTGAGGAGCCCGATACCACCTCTGGGTATGTGCTATCAGAAGTGCACTGATGGGGCCAGCACTGTGGCCTAGTGGGTAAAGCCACAGACTGTAATGCCAGCATCCCATATGGGCACTGCCTGGGAAGGAGACCCTAGACAGCTCAGAGCTGGTGCTTTCCCTGAGCTGACAGGAGCTGGAGCTTTGGGTCTGTGAGGCCAACATGGCTGTGAGTTCTCAGGGGTAGGGCACTGGACAGACAGAGGGGGGTGCAAAGAGCAAGAACTCTGGAGCACTGACCAGCAGCCAAGGAAAGAACCACCCAAAAAACTAGGAACATCCCCGGGGTGAGCACAGATCTGGGAATAGTGCCTCTCCCACGAGCTAGAGTGGCAATTCTCACAACACACAGGGCGCTGAATAGAGAGCATGGGAACTGCACTTGGAGGGAAATTTATGACGCTGAAGATCTATAGTGAAAAAAAGAAAGGTCTCATATCAACAATCTCAATTCCTACCTTAAGTAATGAGGAAAAGTAGGGGCTGGCGCTGTGGCACAGCGGGTTAATGCCCTGGCCTAAAGTGCCAGCATCCCATATGGGCACCGGTTCAAGACCCGGCTGCTCCATTTCCAATCCAGCTCTCTGCTATGGCCTGGGAAAGCAGTAGAAGACGGCCCAAGTCTTGGGCCCCTGCACCTGCGTGGGAGACCCGGAAGAAGCTCCTGGCTCCTGGCTTCGGATTAGCACAGCTCTGGCTGTTGTGGCCATTTGGAGAGTGAACCAGCAGATGGAAGACCTTTCTCTCTGTCTCTCTGTGTCTATAACTCTGCTTCTCAAAGAAATAAAAAAAGTCTATGAAATTTTGAACCTCAAAGGTATTTTTTTTGTTACTTCACTCAAAACAGATCACTGTAATCACATTTACTTAATGGGAGGTGTACAAAAATTCATCATCAAAGGCATTTTTCTCTGTGATGTGCTTCTGAGGATGAATTTTATCTACACTCTCCACACATATCTGAGTTTGGGAAGTATGCTGTTACGTTTACAGGGCAGTAAGTAAGCGTCACACGATTTACATCACTGTAAAATCTTTACAGCTGTGTCCACACGGCAGCCAACAGACTTCCTAAGGTGTTTATGTCTACAGTGGCTCTGGTGAAGGTGCTTTTTCTACTTCTGGTTTATCAGACAATGAGCTGTTGGTAACTACGCACAAAAATGCATTACAAGTTCACCTCAAAGGACTAGAGGCAAAAAGCTAAGAAGTTGCTAACATCTGGTTCAGCTATTTGCAAGGATATGTATTTCACTTTTATAGTCATTATATTATACATTCTTTTTAGAAATGGTAGCTTCTTTGCATATATTAAAACTAGCAACGTTTTAGGTATACAATGATCTTACCTGAACACTTATCTTGCAGGTGAGTTGCTAAGTCTGACACCTTCAGTGAGGACGGTGGATTTGTTTGAAATTTTGCTTTAAATGTAATTGCCCTTATATCATCATCAAATAGACACTCGCAGGATGACCAAGGTGTTGTATGTAATTCTAGGTTTTCTAGTACACCATTAGGCTGAACAAAAAGATATTTAAATTCCCAAATACAATCTTAAACAAAAACAAATAAAAACAAAAAGTCACCAAAAAGTAAAAAGTCTAGGTTCAAGATCAGATTAAATAGATTGACCTGATTGGATCAGTTAACTACAAATTTTATTACTAAAGAATTTGAGTATCAAGATACAAAATATGGAGCCAGTGTTGTAGCTTCACAGTGAAAGCTGCAGTGGAAGATGACCCAAGTATTTGGGCCTCTGCCACCCACATGGGAGACCTGGATGAAGCACTGGCTCCTGGCTGGTCCAGTGCTGGCTACTGTGGGGCCATCTGGGGAATGAACCAGAGGATGGAAGATCTCTCTCTCACTCTCGTATACACACACACACACACACACACGTTCAGCCTTTCAAATAAATACATAAATCTTTAAAAAATAAAAATGCAATAAAACAAGACGAGGTTTCTCAGCATTAACTTTTCTGATAACAACTAGGTTTGCAGTTTCCATAAATCTAACCCACTTTTTTGGATAGAGAATTTAAAATAAGTCAGAAAATCTCTCCAATCAGAGTATCATTATACAGAACTAAAGAACATATATTCCAAGTTGCTATTTAACAACCAATTATTATTTTTAAAATAGCTTTCTATTCTGAGAAATCAGACAAGCTAAGTAAATAAATAGATAGCAGCCATAACCTCAATACCCTAAAATAAAATAGTTAACATTTTAGTGGACAACCAGTTGTTTTGGATTTATTTGAGTTTTAGTTAATGTGCTAAATATATGTTTTTATATCATTAAGTATTATTCTACAGTATCTTTAAAAGTTGCAATATATTATTTATATATGAATATGCAATCTATAAAAACTGCACAAATAAGGAGCCAGCACTGTTGCATAACAGTGCCAGCATCCCATATGGGTGCCGGTTCAAGTCCCATATGCTCCAGTTCTGATCCAGCTCTCTGCTATGGCCTGGGAAAGCAGTAGAAGATGGCCCAAGTACTTGGGCCCCTGCATCTGCATGGGAGACCCAGAAGAAGCTCCTGGCTTTGGATCGACGCAGCTCCGGCCGTTGCGGCCAATGGAGAACGGACCATTGGGTGGAAGACCTCTCTCTCTCTCTGCCTCTCCTTCTCTCTCAGTGTAACTCTGACTCTCAAATCAATAAATCTTTAAAAAAAAAACAAAACTGCACAAATAAACCAAAATCTTAAAATTATAAGAATCCTCTACTTTGAGACTCTTTGGTTGCTTTTATTTTTCACTATTATAAACAGAACTGAGATAAACAGATTTTTCGCTACATCTTTATATCATGATAAATGACTAGAGGTCTAATTATTAACTCTTTGAGGTACTCTTGTTCTTACTATTCTCTCTACTTTTGTGTATGTTTTATGGCTTTTACAATAAAAAAATTTGAAGAATAAATGCAGAAGCTCACCCACACCTAAAATTCAAACTAAAGGCATAAAGAGAAAATAAAAACCACATAATACCACACAAATACCATTGCTAGCATTAAGAAAGCCATTTCTCGATTTTTAAATATACACACATATTTATAGCTATGTGTTTATCAAGCTGGGATTCTATGATACATGCAGCTCTAAGCTAATGAATCTATGTTCCCTGGATGGTGAGCACAAGCCAGGTGTACAGCCAGGCCACACGCTCCTCACTGAAAGCAGCTCAGGCCCTCATCTTCCTGTCACAGCTGATGGGATCAGGCCGCACAATCAGATTCTCCTGGCTGAGAATCCAGAAACGAAGCTGGCCTGCTGGAAGGAGAAGTAAAATTAGGAAGTGCCTTCCATGTGGTGGAGAAGCAGAGAAAGTCCTGAAGGAGTAACCCAGAAACAAGGAGAAGCTGCCTGGGGCTGCCTCCGCCTTCAGCTCCTATCCTGAGATGCCCTGGAGCCTGTCAGCACTGCTGCCCTGGGGTGCCCTGAAACCCCAAGACGCTTCGCACGGTATAAGGTGGCAAGAACGGAGATCTAACTACAAGCTCCAGCGCCCAAATTTAAAATTTTTTAAAAGATTTACTTATTTATATTTGAAAGGCACAGTTTCAGGGAGGCAGAGGCAGAGAGAGAGAGAATCTTCTATCCATTGGTTAACTCCCCCACATGCCCACAACAGCTGGCCAGGGCTGGGCCAGAGCAAAGCCAAGAATAAGGAACTCCATCTGGGTCTCCCACATGAGTGACAGGAACCCAAGTACCTGGGCCATCATCTGCTGCCTTCCCAGGAAGGCATTCCAGGATCCTCCAGGACTGAAACTGAGACACTCCAATACACAACGTGGGCATCCCAAGCATTACAACAAACACCCTCCCCAGCATTTAGTTCTGAGAAGCTTATTCTAGGCTTACTCAACCACTACTACAACGTAGGGTTTATGACCTTAGTTCACCGTCATTAGGACCTAAGCTGTGAGAGTGCCTGGCATACATGAGGCACACCAAAGTCCTACCAACAATGCATATTTCAAAAGTGTGTAAATTTGGGATTTCTTACTATTCTTCCCCACAGAATCAACTTTATTATCTCCAGTATTCAAATAATGACTGCTGAATTCATTTCTGGTTATATTATCCAAAATGAGTTTGTTATCCTTAGGAGGAAGTAAAGCAGTGCCCAGAAGTTAACAGAAAGAATTTAATTGTAGTTAATAGAAAGAATAGGAAATCTTAAATGAATAAATAGAATGCCAACAATATTTGAAAGCAGAAACACTTATTTAAGTGGTCCTTTGAAATCTGAATTTTCCCTTAAAAAAGAACAATCTTGCAGTATTGAAATGGATATTAAAACTTCTAAATGGTGATTAAAAATAAATATGTGCTGGATCAACAATAAACTACCACATCTAAATATGTGGATTAATAAGTTTCCAATATTAACCTAAATATGGTAGAATTATTAAAAGACTACAATTTATCTTCTATTAACCAAATAACTGTTAACCTTAAAAGAATATTCGTGGCAAGCATGGAGCAACCTGCTCCCTACAGCTCCGGTACACCTCTGACCTACATTTTTGGTCAGCACGCTCTAGACTCATGCCCTTGGCTATGATACGGTGGTCAGTGATCATGACTACGCTCTCATCAATATGTGTTTGCCAGATTTCTCAACTGAACAAACATCTGTCACTGTTTGATCCTAACATAAAAGTCGGAAGTCAGACTTATCGCAAATCCTGGTTATAACTATTAATGATTAAGGGAGACAATGTGACAGATCCTACCACAGATAACTACTTCATAGGCAGAAGTTTGGGAAGAGACATTAATATCTTTGGGTAAAAAACAATGGGCCATACACTCAATCAATCTTTAATATAGCAGGGTAAAATACCTTATACCACTAATCAAACTATCTTATTGCTACAAGAGAATCTCACAATATCAAAAGAGAGACATACTATTTTACTAGAATATTGATTTAATTTCATCTATTACACCACAAATTATTTAAACTTTAAAAAATATAAAAAAAAGGGTCATATTTGAAATAGGAACTTTCTTTGGATGTCAGCCTATACTTTTTTTTTTAATGTAATTTTTTTTTTTTTTTTTTTTTGACAGGCAGAGTGGACAGTGAGAGAGAGAGACAGAGAGAAAGGTCTTCCTTTGCTGTTGGTTCACCCTCCAATGGCCGCCGTAGCCAGCGCGCTGCGGCCGGTGCACCACACTGATCCGAAGGCAGGAGCCAGGTGCTTCTCCTGGTCTCCCATGGGGTGCAAGGCCCAAGTACTTGGACCATCCTCCACTGCACTCCCTGGCCACAGCAGAGAGCTGGCCTGGAAGAGGGGCAACCGGGACAGAATCCGGGGCCCCGACCGGGACTAGAACCCGGTGTGCCGGCGCCGCAAGGTGGAGGATTAGCCTAGTGAGCCGCGGCACAGGCCGACAGTCTATACTTTTAAAACAATTAAAGAAAACCCTGATACATAGTGATTTGTTGAGCAGTACTTATAATTTGAAAGAGTTAATGAAACTCTAATATCTGCCTTATAACCAGAGAGCAGCTCATTTTTCAAGAGTACCCTGCCTGAAAAAAAATCGTAGGAGCTTCTCCAGAATTAACTTATTTATTTATTTATTTTTATTTTTTATTTGACAGATAGAGTTAGACAGTGAGAGAGAGAGACAGAGAGAAAGGTCTTCCTTCCATTGGGTCACCCCTCAAATGGCCGCTACGGCCGGCACTGCACCAATCCAAAGCCAGGAGCCAGGAGCTTCTTCCTGGTCTCCCAAGAGGTGCAGGGGCCCAAGGACTTGGGCCATCCTCCACTGCCTTCCTGGGCCACAGCAGAAAGCTGGAGTGGAAGAGGAGCAACCGGGACTAGAACCCAGCGCCCATATGGGATGCTGGTGCCGCAGGCAGAGGATTAACCAAGTGAGCCACAGCACCGGCCCCCCCAGAATTAATCTTTAAAGGACACTGTCTGAAGGAGATAAATCTTCATTAAAAGTTAAATTAGTATATCTGGTAATAAATGTAAGCCTTTATTTTGACACCATTAATTATAAAAGAGTTTTTAGACAACCGAATTGTTACAAAAGATACAAAAACTGTAACAGAGAAAACTGGCAGAAGAATATTCAATCATGATCACTGCCACTTCAAATGCTGTCTTATCTCTTCTAAGAGTCTCTTCATCTCAGGAACAGAAGCATTAATCATTTACCAAAATACAAATACATTAAACGTTTTTAGTGTGTTTACCTTTTTTCCTTTGAAGTTGCGAGTACCATGATGCTCCAGGACCCCATAACACAAGCACATAATGTTGACCTTGGGTCTGCTCCACTGTTACTATGACTTTCCTTTGCCTCTGCCCTCTGTAATTGTACGAAGCCTCTGGAAAAGGAAAAGGAGGGTCGTAGTTGGTGTTACAACCGCCCCGCAGTATCTGTACCCCCAGACACTAAAACCCACAGATGCTCAAATTCCCTACATAAATAGTACGCTATCTGCATAAACCCATGCACATCCTTCCATATACTTTAGTCTGCCCTAGATCACCCAGAATACTCAACAGCGAGTCCGTGCTATGTAAACAGCTGTTATACTATATTGTTCAGAGAATAATGACTGGAAAGAGAGTCCATGCATGCTCAATTAGCTGCAATCTAAAAGTCAGGAAGTACCCAATGTTCACCTGTCAATACTGTGATATCCACAACTCGGAGCACTGCATGGACTAAGGTTTCACACTGGAGCTGCTCCAAGTCCACAAACTCCACACTGCTCCCCTTCTGAGGCTGCCTGTGAGGTAGATCTCTGAGGTAGGGGTGTTTGGAAGACACATACGCCAGCAAGTCCCGAAGTACGTCACCACTAACAATACTGGAATCTAGGAAGGAAAAACCCACAAAAAGGATGGCAGCATTATATTTTCTTGACGACATACAATATTTTCTTAGCACTGTATTTTATGTTGTAAAGTGGGATTGTATATAAAACATGGTTTCATCTCTACAAAATATGTAGCTTCTTCTTGAATCAGTTTAAATGCAGAAAATAAAGCTTGATATTTTTAATCATTGGAAACAATTATTTATCCTCTCTAAAAACCTTGCTCTGTCCCTTACTTCTCTACTGGCATTGGTAATACATTTTTCTACCAATTAGCAAAGCTCAAAATTTCCATTATTGTTTTGACTCCTCCAGCACCTTAAAAACATCCCATTGGTTTTCCAATTCCTGGAGTCTGATGTGATCCCTTCACCAATACCTTAAATAAAAACAAACATCCATCAACATTTTACTGGGTTACCTTTATTTTTTTTTAAAGATTTGTTTTTACTTATTTGGAAGACAGTTACAGAGAGAGGTAGTGAGCCAATCCAAAGTCAGGAGCCAGGAGCTTCCTCTGGGTCTCCCATATGGGTGCAGGGGCGCAAGGACTAGGGCCATCTTTTACTGCTTTCCCAGGTCATAGCAGAGAGCTGGATTGGAAGTAGAGCATCTGGGACTTGAACCGGCGCCCATAAGGGATGACGGCACTGCCGGTGGCGGCTTTACCCGCTATGCCACAGCGCTGGCCCCTCAATTCTCATTTTCATTAATTTCTGCTTTTATCTGAATTATTTTCTTCCTTGGGATTTTTTTAATTTACTTAATTGTTCTTCTGAAAGTTCTCTGAGCTTGGAATTTAATTAATTTCTTTTTATATTCTTTCATATTTATTGGTAAAAGTGTTGGATTTATTATATAGGTTGTAAAACTTCCAAATAAAATTTTTGTTGAGACTCTAGGTATACCATTTCGATCAGCACATTTGTAATACTCACATTTTATGAAAATCATTGATATTTTCTTTTCTTTTCTTTTTTTGACAGGCAGAGTGGACAGTGAGAGAGAGAGAGACAGAGAGAAAGGTCTTCCTTTGCTGTTGGTTCACCCTCCAATGGCCGCCGCAGCCGGCACGCTGTGGCCGGTGCACCACGCTGATCCGAATCCAGGAGCCAGGTGCTTCTCCTGGTCTCCCATGGGGTGCAGGACCCAAGCACTTGGGCCATCCTCCACTGCACTCCCGGGCCACAGCAGAGAGCTGGCCTGGAAGAGGGGCAACTGGGAGAGAATCCGGTGCCCTGACCAGGACTAGTGTCGCTCCCCGTCTTCGTGGAGGAACGACACAGGACCCTGCGCTGTTCTTTTGTCTGCTCGGCCCTCCCCGGGTTTGCTGCTGGTTCTTCCCGGGTTGGCTACCGTCCCTTCCACCTCCGTGGAAGGGCGGTTCCCCCTAGCCACTTTCCCCACTTCCATGGGGGAGCGGCACACCGCCAGCCGGCTCTCTCGGGGGCTGCTCAGATGTTCCTCAGGTGTTCCCCTTAGATGTTCCTGGTGCACGTTGTCTCTCTCCTCCTTTATAGTCCTCTTCCACCAATCCCAACTCTGCTACCCACACGCCGAGTACGCTGCTCTCCTCCAATCAGGAGCAGGTCCTGCTGTTTATTGGTTGAACTGGAGGCAGCTGTGTAGAAGCTGTTTCCTCCTCTCCCAGCGCCATATTGTGGGAGAGCAGATGCATAGAATAAGTCTTAATTCGAGTAACAGTCTAGTCTGAGTTGCTCCCCACAACTAGAACCCGGTGTGCCGGCACCATAGGCGGAGGATCAGCCTAGTGAGCCATGGCGCCGGCCCAAAGTCATTGATATTTTTTTTGTGACCTAACAGATAATCAACTTTTTGGATGTGTTGAGGGCACAAGAGAAGAATGTATATTTCTACTATTATAGTTTGATTTGTATCCATAAAGTCAAACCTAGTTTTTATGCTGTTTAGATCTTCTATCTCTTTAGCTGTATTTTGTATATTAGATCTGTTCTGTGCCATTAGGGAAAAGTAAATTAACCCAACAACAAGATATCACAGCATAACTATTAGAATGGTTAAAATAAAAACTAAGGTAAATATATTATACATGATTACTGGTGCAAAAAAACCTTTGAACTCAAAGATACATTGCTGGTAAGAGTTTTAAATGATAGGGGTCGGCTGTGGTGTAGTACATAAAGCCTCTGCCTGCAACACTAGCATCCAATATGGGCACCAGTTTGAGTCCCAGCTGTTGCACTTCTGATCCAGTTCCCTGATAACACGCCTGGGAAAGCAGTGGAAGATAGCCCAAGTGCTTTGGACCTTGCACCCATGTGAAGACCTAGATGAAGTTCCTGATCTAGGCTTCGGTCTGGCACAGCCCTGGCCATTGCAGCCATTTGGGGAGTGAACCAGAGGACAGAAGATCTATCTCTCTCTCTCTCTCTCTCTCTCTCTCTCTCTCCCTCCCACTGCCTCTCCCTCTCTGTAACTCTGACTTTCAAATAAATCTATAAATAAGATAAATAAAAAAAAAGAATTGTAAATGATATAAGCACTCAGGAAAACAGTTTGGTAGTTTCTTATGAAACTAAACATGCACTTACAAAATGTAACCCAGCATTTATGCCAGAGAAATGAAATTTACGTTCACACAAAAACCTGTACTCATATTTCGTATCTGATTTATTCATAACAGCCCAAATTGGCAAATTATACAAATGTTATTCAGCAGGTGAACAATTAAACAAACTCTGGTAGATCCATGTACTAGAACAGTACTCAACACTAAAAAGAAGTAACTATTGATGTACACAACAAACTGAATGGATTCCAGGGCATTATCATTACTTGGGAGAACAAAATCTCCGAAGATCACACTGAGGGGACAGCGCTGTGGTGCAGTGGGTTAAGCTGCCGCCTGCAGCATCACATCCCATAAGAACACGGGTTCAAGTCCCTGGTAATGCACCTGAGCAGAGCAACAGAAGACGGCCCAGCCTCACTAACAGGCGTGGTACTACAGAACAGACTGATCTTAACTGTGTTGTTATTATGTGAACCAATCAGGCCACGTAAAACCCCATCCATCCAACAGTCTTCACAAGGGTCAAAGACCAATCCCCCCATTTCCTCTCTGTTGTAAAATCCTCTCAATATTCAGCTAATGCCACTCTTAGGATTATTGGCTGCTATTCTCACCCTGGCTTTTCTACTACCTTGTCTAAGTGTTTACAGGAGGTAATAATGGAAAGGAGCAAAGCCTTCCCCAACCAGGCAGTCAACCAAATGCTGCTACAGGGATATACTCAGTGCTCCACCCAGGACACTGCGGCTTGAGACATCGCCCCACACCAGTGGAGAGTAAATCGTCACCCTACGTCAGCAGGAAATAGCTCTAAAGACAGATCATCATCCCTCCACCACCACCACCTGGACTTTTATTAGGGTTGCTTTATAAAAAACAAAAGGGGGGGCTGGCGCTGTGGCATAGTGGGTAAACCTGCTGCCTGCAATGCCAGCATCCCATATGGGCACCGGTTCGAGGCCTGGCTGCTCTGCTTCCAATCCAGCTCTCTGCTGTGGTCTGGGAAAGCAGCAGAAGATGGCCCAAGTCCTTGGGCCACTGTACCTACATGGGAGACACGGCATAAGCTCCTGGCTTCAGATTGGCACAGCTCCAGCTGTTGCAGCCAATTGGGGAGTGAATCAGCAGATGGAAGACCTCTCTCTCTGCCTCTCTTTCTCTCTGTGTAATTCTGACTTTCAAATAAATAAATAAATCTTTTTTTTTTTTTTTAAGAAAAGGGGGGGGGGGTAAAAGGGAGGAGGATGTTAGTAAAATGGCACAGTCTTACCTGTGGTGTAATCTATGCCCCAGACACCATCCTAGGATCTAGCCCCCATCACCATTGCTAGAAACCAGGTGACGAGATGGCCCAGCCACAGGTGTCAGTGCCACCCCCACTCTAATGGGATTTGCTGCTCCTACTTCCCTGCCCCCGGCCACAAGGGTATAACAGGTCCTGCTTCCCACAAACGTGCTCTCCTGATCTCTCTCTCTCTCCCTTTCTCTCTCGACCTCCCCCCTCCCTTAACCCCTTCCCTCTGGCCTATCGGATTTCCCCCATCAATAAACCCTTTCCCTTAAAAAAAAAAAAAAAAAGAAGAAGAAGAAGAAGAAGAAGATGGCCCAGGTGTTTGGGCCCCTGCCACCCACGTGGAGACATGGATGGACTTCCAGGTTCCTGGCTTTGTACTGGTCCTGGCCCAGCCCCAGCTGTTACAATCATTTGCGGATGGAAGCGCTCTCTCTCGCTCGCTCTCTCTCTCTCTCTCTCTCTCTCTGTCACTCCACCTTTCAAACAAAATCTTAAAAAAAAAGTCAGACTGATGTAACATGATTCCATTTACATTCAATTCTCAAAACAACAAAACGATCCCTATGGGGAACAAATCAGTGCTGTGAGGGAACAGGGACAGTGATGGGAACTCTAAAGAGGTGGCATGAGGGAGTTTCTCTGAGTTTACTTTGACCATGGTGATTACTAACACTGCATAGAACTATAGATAAATCCAGATAAGTGCATGTAAAAACTGAATAAGGTCTGCAGTTTGGTTAATAGCATTACACTGACATTATAATAAAGTTTTGTAAGATGTCGCCACTGGGGGAAGCTGAATGAAGGGTCCATGGGACTTGGCTTACTATTTTTGTAATCCCCTGTGAGTCTATCATTTCACAGACAATATTTTAAAATTTAAACTTTTTAACGAAATAAATGAACACCATCCATATGCTAGTAACTCTGCAATCTGAACCAGAGTTTTGTCCTCTGAGTCCTGGACTGTTTCCAATTCTACTTGGAAGCCTCAAAGGGTATCTCAAACCCAATATGCCTACAATAGAACCCTTAATTTCCCCCAAATCTGCCTTAATTTCCCCCTCTCAGCCTTCCCCAGTAAAGGTTACCCAGTTACTTACATCAGAAACTCAGCAGCAGCAGATAGCTCCCATCTTCCACCTCCAAACCCACAGCATCCTGTTACCTCTATTGACAAAACCTCCCATCTCTCCATTTCTGTTTATCACCACTGGCTTCCCATCACCTCTCAAACCTAACTATTGCCTTCTGTGGGTTTCTTCACAGCACTCCTTCCCACTGGCAAATATTTTATTTACATCCGTTTAGTTCTGTGTGTGTGTGTGCGTGTGTGTGTGTGTGCTTTCCACACAAGAATGTAAGCTCCCCAGAGGCAGGCACCACTGTACCCCAGCATATGGTGAAACATGGTGCCTTAAACAATGTCCACCATCACAAATGCACACTGGATACATGAAGAACTCTTTCCGTCATTTTCCGAGAGCATATGCTGGCTTCCTGCTGATGAACAAACCTGGGGAGACAGCGAAAGCCCGCTCCTTCCAAACAGCCGTCATTGTTCTAGCTGCTGTTACTGAGAAACCAGAGGCTGGAATTCCAACCCTGTCTCAAATAAGTCACACAACTTTCCTGCTATTCTGGTTAACTTCTTGTGTAATCTGCACATCTCCGATGCTATTCTTTGACTGTACTATTTCAGTATTCTGTTGACTACATTTTGCTCATTTGTGACTTCTCCCATTAGCCTTGCTATATTGTTACTATGTTATGTATAGCAGTAACACCTTATATTCATTACCTCAATTAATATTCACAACGCTGTAAGGTATGCATCTTTTTATTTCTGCTTCACAGATGGCAAGAGGGGATTCAGCGAGGATAAATGATCCTCTTAAAGACAAGGGCTACGGAAGTGCTGGGGCCAGGATCCAATCTCAGTCTCTGACCCCAGTCTATACCATTTCCCTTATTTTGACTTCTTGTTTTGTCCTATTTCCTAGAAGATAGCTGCTAGGTCTCCACCAAACATCTTATCTTAAAGAAGAGCAAACAGTCAGAGAAGTGATAGTGGCAGAAAGGAAAAGAAGGATTCAAACCACCAGGCCAAGGCCTCTGTATTCCCCTAAGGATTCTTCGTTAGAGGCTCAAAAATTGCACAGAACTTCAGAAGGCCACAGAATGGCTTACAATTGTAAGTAAAAGCTTGTGTCTATGTAAGCTCATTTCTCTGGAAAAAGAGATCTGTGACTCCCTGAAAGGTTAAGAGCCATCGCTATATTGTCCAAGAAATGAAACATGAACCTTGATATTTTTGAAATATGATTTACAATGTATAAATTCTTTTTTAAAAACTATTTCTCTTCTAGTGAAAATAAGCTAATATAAAGTACTCCACAGCTGTTTATTCAGCATTTTGTAAAAAAAAAATATTTTAACTGTAATCTTTCCTATACGTTTACATATTTAAAGTGATGAGAAATTACTACTTTCAAGATGTCTCTTACGTTCCTCGGGCTGGACCGATGAGTGACTCCCAAGATTCAGTAACTGACTGGTGAATGTTGACTGCAGCACCGTCTCACCAGCCCACTGGTCCTCGTGAACGGTGACATCTAGAGAGAGGGGAGAAGTTCTGATCACGCCATAAATTCCTTCACACTGTGGATAACTAGCCAGATACAGCATAGAGTTCAGACATGGCACAGATGATAAAAAGCAAAGCCAAGATCTGAACCTAGGTGTAGTAGTTTCCCCCTTATCCAGTTTCACGCTCAATGTTTCAGCCTCCCATGGTCAGTCACAGTGAAAACATTACCTGGAGATTTCAGAAATAAGTAACTGGTTATTGTTGTTGTTTTTAAGGTTTATTTAGGGGCAGGCACTGCGGCATAGTGGGTAAAACCGCCTGCAGCGCCAGCATCCCATATGAGGTGCCAGCCCAAGTCCTTGGGTCCCTGCACCCTCATGGGAGACCTGGAAGAAGCTCCTGGCTCCTGGTTTTGGATCAGCACACCTCCATCCATGGAAGACCTCTCCCTCTCTCTCTCGCCTCTGTTCTCTGTAACTCTACCTTTCAAATAAAATAATAAATAAATAAATCTTTAAAAAAGAAATTCAGCTTTATAATAGCTATGTATGTTTTGAAAAAAACATAGAATATGTAGGGCTCAGTACTATCTGTGGCTTCAGGTAACCACTGGGGGTCTTGGAACATAGCCCCTGTGGATAAGGAAGGATAATTGTATGCCTTTCTATAGGTAAAATAACAAATTGCTCCCTTACAGTTAACTATTACCAATATGAAAGCTCACTAACTCCACGGAGAAAAAGTTAATGTTATTTGTTTACCTAAACCAAATGTTATAGTATATATTCTGATAAATCAGCAAAGAGTAGTTCCAAAGCCACAGTGCCCAGAAAAGTAATACTTAGTGCACACTAGAAATGTACCTAAACACAATATAAGGCGTTCTTAAAGGACTCGATTAGCTTTCCCCAAATGGCATGGTAATCGTCCTCTATAGGTGTTAAAAGTAAAGAACCTCAGTGGCAGGAACACTTTCCAGTGGGAAGCAGGGAGGTGCAGGATCTAAGATGTCAGCAAAGAATCACTTAGGGTGGAACTAAACACACCAACAGGTAGAAAGAATTCTATGTAGAACAAAAATTGTAAACTGTACAGACAAAATGAGGGCTATCACCCAGATAGGATACAATCATTGTACAAAGTGTTAGAAGTATAAAGACGGTATTGACAGTTGCAAAATAATTTGGAGATAATGGGGAAGAAACACAAGGATGCATGAATTCCACGTGGTTATTCCCACATAGATACTGCAGACCTCTCGGCTTCAAGCTCTTGTATCCACAACTGTCTAACGGACATTTCTGCTTGGGATATTCCAGTGGCTCTCCAAACTCCGCACAGCCCAAACCTCCGCTCACATCACTCATCTCATCTGTTAACACTGTGCTGCTAGTCAGGTAAACTAAAATCTGAACTCACCCGGCCTCCCCTGCGTGTTATCACACGTTCCTCCCACTCCTAACGCGCCTCTTACCTCTCAACACATGTCCCACAATGCTAGAGAATGATTTATTGACAACATTTCTGGGATCAGATGACTCACTTAGAAAACACTGCCTAGCCAGGAAGAGCTGGAACAGCTTCCACGACTCCCATGATCCTGTTCTACAGAAGAAGGGAACAAATGAAAAGCTTACGGGGGAGCTTTCTGGAAACTAGGACTGAACGGCCTATGTGGGGTTAGTGTTGTGGCTCCCTTTGTCCACTCTTGCTGTGTCCCAGCTGCTAGCTTCTCTTCTGTGCGTTCTTTGAGCACTAGCATCCCATGTGAGTGCTGGTTTGAATCCCGGTTGCTCCACTTTTGATTCAGCTCCCTGCTAATGTGCGGGGATAAGCAGCAGAAGATGGCCCCAAGTACGTAGGCATCTGCCACCCATGTGGGAGACCAGGACAGAGTTCCAGGCTCCTGGCTTTGGCCTGGCCCAGCCCAGCCCCTTGAACCAGATGGAAGAGTTCTGTCTCTGTCTCTCCTTCCCGCTCTCTCTCTATAATTCTGCCTTTTAAATAAATACAGCTTTTAATAAATAAATCAACAAAGAACATGAAACAAAATCTATATTTTTTAAAAATTGATTTATTTATTTGAAAGGCAGAACTACAGAGAGGCAGAGGCAGAGGCACAAAGAGAGCGAGAGGTCCTCCATCCACTGGAAGGGCCACAGATAGCCCCAGGTGGCCACAATGGACGGAGCTGTGCTGATCAGAAGCCAGGAGCCAGGAGCTTCCCCATGGTCTCCTGTGTGGGTGCAGGGGCCCAAGGACTTGGGCCATCTTTTACTGCTTTCCCAGGCCATAGCAGAGAGCTAGATGGGAAGTGGAACAGCTGGGACTCAAACTGGCGCCCATACGGGATGCTGGCACTGTAGGTGGCAGCTTTACCCACTATGCCACAGCACTGGTCCCAAAATGTTGTATTTCTTACACTGAACAAAAAAGCAGGATGAAAACTGTATGCGCCATATGATTAAAACTACATAGTAAGACTGCAGATTCTGGAGCCCAGGTGAAATCACGGCTTTGCCACTTTTCAGGTGTGTGACATTGGACAAATTCTTTTATTTCTCTGGGCTCCAATTTTCTCAGCTGAAAAGTGGGGGAAGTATTCAGTATCTTCCTCTTTTCTGTCCATGGAAAAGGTGTATTATTTTTTAAAATGCAAGGACTTAAATTTTTTCTTACACCAAAATAATCTTTTAATTCCATTTTCTGTGAATTTTTAAAGTGTCCTCATATATATATATATATATGAGTATGTGTGTGTATATATGTACACATACACACATTTTTAAAGGGCAGTATTTGTCTCTTTTTAAAATTTTTTTATTTTTACTTATTTTAAAGGCAGAGAGAGAGAGACAAAGAGAGGGAGGGAGAGATCTGCCATCTGCTGGTTCACTTCCTAAATATCCACAACATCCAGGGCTGGGACAAACTGAAGCCAGAAGCCCAGAACTCAGATTCAGGTCTAAGTCCTTCAGCCATCACCACTGCCTCCCAGGATATGATTTAGCACGAAGCTGGAATCAGGTGTAGAGTCAGACTCAAACCCAGGCACTTCGATATGGGATGCAAGCATCCCAAGTGGCACCAGACCTACTGTGCCAAGTGCCTGCTCCATGAATACACATTTTAATAATCATATGAAAATAACTAGAGGGTAACACGCTAAAACCCTGCTGGTGGTTATGTGACGTTACCCTAAACCAGTAGTTTTTTTTCCTTTCTATATTTCCAAATGTGATGGAATATAGTTTTAAAATGAAAAAGTACAACAGAAATCTGTATCTGTTCCCTTGGTAACAGACAGTTAGTAGCAGCAGAAACGCTGTCCTGCCATCCTAAGACTGATAATACAGTTAAAGAAAAGGGTTAAAAAATAAGATGTACTTGGGGCAATTGCTGCCTGCAGTGCCTGCAATCCATATAGGCACTGGTTCAAGTCCCAGCTGCTCTACTTCGAATCCAATTCTCTGCTATGGCCTGGGAAAGCAGTAGAAGATGGCCCTGCACCTGCGTGGGAGACCAGGAGAAGCTCCTGGCTTCAGACTGAGCCAGCTCCAGCCATTGTGGCCATTTGGGGAGTGAACCAGCAGATGAAAGATCTCTCCCTCTCTCTCTCATTCTCTGTCTCACTCCCTGTTTCTCTCTCTCTCTCTGCTTCTGCCTTTCTGTAAATCTGCCTTTCAAATAAATAAATAAATCTTCAAAGGAAAAAAAAAGACACACTTATACACAGATAAAACCATCAGAAAGCGAGGAGGCCAGTGATAGAACCTGGACACTTGGACAGTGAACGAACAAGAGCAGAAACCAGGAAAGGCTTCCTAAGGGGGCAGGCTGGGAAGGAGGGCCAGAATGGAGGCCCAGGACACGGGGCATGTTGGGAAGGGGTCAGTCGTGCTGGGCCCAGAAGAGACAAACGAGACAGAGTCCTCAAAGACTTGGAGCGGGAGAAAAGAAACCACACAAAGCACCCCCAGAGCTGAGAAAACAGGGACCACTCTACCATGACGACCTCACCTGTGAGTAAAATCACGTCTCCCAGGAACACCGTCAGCGCCCAGAATGCGGCAGTCCTCCACAGGGACACCTTCTTGGTCATCTCGGACTGGTCCGTTACTGTAATCGTTGCCAAGGGCACTTTAGAGCCGGCGCTGGGTCCCGATTTCACATGTACCTCTCTCACGTGGCACGGAGACAGCACCACGACTAAACAGTTATATTTCTGACTTTTAGAATGACAGTGTTTTATCAAGGATGTGTTTCTCACACCCTTAAACGCAGACCCGCGCCGCTGCACCACCGCTGCGTGGGAAGCCCGCTTCATTTTCCTGGGCACGCGGGGGACATCAGGAGCGGCTGGCCGGTCCTCGGAAGCCCGGGTTCTTTTGGCAGCCCTCTTGTGGGAGGTGCTTCGCTGGGAGCACAGCACTCCTGAGCTGCACAGCTGGATGGCGACCTCGTCCGGCGGCAGTTTACCTTTGGAACTGAAAAGTTCTTCAGATCCTGTGCCTTCCTCAAGAGCTTCGTCGGAGTTGATGGGGATGGGGCTGGTCTTGGCGTCAGGACAAACAGGACTAAAAAGTTCCAGGGAATGTGCCTGGCTTTGTCCATCATCACTTCCTTCCGCAGAATCAGCGCGAGGCCGACTGGCATCATCTGCAGTCAGTGTTACTTCCCCGCCGCTCGTCTCTGGTTCAGTCTCCACGTCTGCTGTCCCGGTGGCTGCAGATTTCTGCCCGTTATCCTCCCTTTGAGCTAAAAAAGCCAACTGGCTGCAGGTCAGTACGCTGAGGAACTCAGTGTCAGTAGACACCTGGAGGTTTGAGAGCTCCCTGTCTGCTCCCTCGGACCTCGCCTTATCCCCTGTGTTGGTGGAAAAGAATGCCTGACGCTGGGCTTGTGTCTCGCGATGTTCCGCTGGCACACACGGTGTTCCTACAGCTCCTGGCCCCATCCTGATCTGCCCGCTACTGCAGACCAAATCCAACACAGCAGCACCCTTGTGACTGAACCAAAAGGAATCTGTAGGAGAGTGCGGACCACCTCCGCCGGACTGGGTTTTAGGCTCTTCCCTGGTAACTTCCTCGTTTTCCTGCTGAGGCTCAGGACACTGCCCTTCTTCGGTTAAGCGCCGACCTCCGCCCTGAAATGCGTGTGCTTGCACATTAGAGTTTCTCACATCACTCGGCCCCGAGGGCTGGATCTGCCCGGATTTTACAGTCCGTGTTTCTGAATGTGTAAAGTCATCCTTCTCAGGAACGGACCTACCCACAGGGTTTGCCAATCGTGGGCCGCCAGGAAGCTCGGCCGGGGCAGTGGCTTCTGGCACCTGAGTGTCCCCGAGGCTCCTGCGCTCAAGGCTCTCATCCCTCAGCCGTAAAGCGCGACCATCGCACAGAAGCTGAATTTCCTTCCAGGGGTCAGCAGTGGGCGTCAGAGATGCTGTTTCCTGCGATACCGTCATTTGCAGTGGACCCACTGGAGCACCCCAGAAGACATGAACTTGAGACCCTCTGCTCATGGTTTCTAATAAGAAATGAAAAATACAAAATTAGTCTTTTGTCAATAATTTTCATATACTGATGTTAATTCACAGTGTACCAAAAGAAAACTATGAATCTAAAACATAATAAATGGAAATTATTCATTTTGATATGTCATATCATAAAATTCACAAATACACAAGAAATCATAAGGAGAAATCAAGAAGAGTCACCAGAAATTCTTCACCCACAGATTCTCTTTAGGAGAAATAAAGCCAAGTATACCAGCATCAAATGAGTGAATAAATTCTTAGCATATTCATATCTGATATTGTAAACATTTGCCCCATTTAAATAACAAGTTGGTAATAAAAGGGGGGACATTCATTGAATCATAGTAGTCACCTTTAAATTACTTGTGCTTCACTGCATAGATTACCTCAGTTTAGAATCTCCTTTCTTCAGCAGTGAATTTAATTCCCAAAAACAAAACAGAAGGCAGATAAAATTTAAAAATGGGACTTTTTATTAAAAAGATTTATTTATTTGAAAAGCAGAATGACACAGAGGAAGAGACAGAGAGCTCTTCCATCTGCTGGTTCACTCCCTAAATGGCCACAATAGCCTTAGCTGGGCCAGACCAAAGCCAGGAGCCTGAAACTCCACCCAGGTCTTCCACTTGGGCAGCAGGGGCCCAAGTACTCGAGTCATCATCTGCTGCCTTCCCGTGTGCATTAACAGGGAGCTGAATCTGAAACACAGCAGGAGGCACTCTAACTGGAGCCCGGATATGGGATGCCAGGGCCCCAAGTGAGGCATGATCACTTTTAAGATTTATTTATTTATTTGAAAAAGTTACAGGGAGAAAAGAAGAGACAGAGACAGAGAGAGACCTTCCATCAGCTGGTGCACTCCCCAAATGACTGCAATGGCCAGGGCTGGGCTAGACCAAAGCCAGGAGCCAGAAGCTAGGAGCTTCTTCTGGGTCTCCTGCGCAGTGCTGGGACCCAAACACTTGGGCCATCTTTCCCAGGCCCATTAACAGAGAGCTGAATGGGAAGCAGAGTGCTGGCAATATAATCAGCACCCAATTGGGATGCTGGTGTCACAGGCACTGGCTTTATGTGTTATGCCACAACGCTGTCACCCTCCCCACCAACCTTCAAAGTAAGGCTTTTTAAAAATCATACTGATGACTGTATTATCTATCTTCACTCTAATACATTAGCACAATCAATATTGTTCCTACAGTTTTTAATCTTCTCTGAAATATAGGTGATAGTCATTTTGCAATAAACATAAAAGAGAAATTCATTATAACTTAAACTTTTTTATTAACTGTGGCACCTAATACAAGTAAATCTAAGCAAGCAACATACTTACTGAGATAAGCGTAAAGAGTCATAATAACTGATTTTCAATAGCACTGATTAAATAGATCTAAGGAAACAACCAGTCTCCTGGGGAAGCACATACTACAGAAAGCAGGCGTTGTGGCTAAGGGCAGCCCAAACCAAAGAAACAGGATCTGCATTGTGGCAGATGTGGTAGGAATGAGCACTGCTGGTCACAGGACAGGAGCCTATGTTAAAAAAGCAAAGGGACTGAACCATGAAGAGCCCAGAGGGAAATACATTCCTTGAGGACTGGATCACTGTCCCCTCTTCCAAATCCAGTGGTCCCGATTATTCTAGAGTATAACTTGTGATTTCAATATCAACATGGGTGACCCTTTCTTCACCAGGTCTCTTGGTTGGCTGACCTCATCGCCTCCATTGATTTTTTTTTTTTTTTTTTTTTTGAGAGGCAGAGAGGGATAGAGAAGATTCAGAGACGCACAGAGAGCCCACATCTCCTAGTTCACTCCCCAGATGTTCTAGGAGCTGGGAATGTAATTCAGGTAACCAACCAGGATGGCAGGAACCCAATTACTTGAGCTATCACTGCTACCTCTCAGGGTCTGCACTGGTGGAAAGCTGGAGTAGGGAGCCAGAGCCAGAATCAAACCCAGGTGCTCTACTGTGGGACACAGGCTCTTAACCTCTAGGCTAAACACCCACTCCCTCCATTTATTTTATTTCTACCTCACCTCCGTCACGCATCCCCATAATCATATACAATACTGTTATCAATAACCACACACCCCTTCCTGATTTCAGTATTAAGTTTTCAGCCCTCTGAGCATTTTTTCCTACATTCCAACCTGCTTCCTGTACATGCACAACTCCAACAGTTCTTTGGCTACAGGGAAGCTACAGTGAATACACTGATTATACCACATTTCCACAGCCTTATGCTTCACTTCCCTCCTTAACCAACTGCTACTCCAGGGTCCATCACTGTAGTTACTCCAGACCCACGTCTCTAACTCCACTCTTCTGCTCTCCAAGGTACTCGCCCAGCTACATGCAAACACTGATTGAATCATTATCTACTATGACTGGAAGTGAGAAGAAAAAAATACACAATCATCTGAAAGCTAGTTTTACTTTAAATTTATTAACACTAATCTTAGATAACTTTTTTTTTTTTTTTTTTTTTGACAGGCAGAGTGGACAGTGAGAGAGAGAGACAGAGAGAAAGGTCTTCCTTTTGCCGTTGATTCACCCTCCAATGGCCGCCGCCAGAGCACTGCGGCTGGCGCACCACGCTGATCCTAAGGCAGGAGCCAGGTGTTTCTCCTGGTCTCCCATGGGGTGCAGGGCCCAAGCACTTGGGCCATCCTCCACTGCACTCCCAGGCCACAGCAGAGAGCTGGCCTGGAAGAGGGGCAACCGGGACAGAATCCGGTGCCCCAACCGGGACTAGAACCCGGTATGCCGGCGCCGCAAGGCAGAGGATTAGCCTAGTGAGCCACGGCGCCGGCTTAGATAACTTTTTAAATACCTTTTCATCAATACACTTTGTAAAAGTTTGTGGGGCAGGTATTGTGGCATATTAGGCAAAGCCTCCACTTGCAATGCTGGCATCCCATATGGGCACTGGTTTGGTTTATGTCCTAGCTGCTCTACTTCTGACCCAGTTCCCTACTAATGGCTTGGGAAAGGGAGCAGAAGATGGCCCAAGTGTTAGGGCCCCTGCGACTCATGTGGGAGACTGGGCAGAAGCCCCAGGCTCTTGGCTTTGGTCTAGCCCAGTCCCAGCCATTGCAGCCATCTGGGGAGTGAACCAGCAGGTGGAAGATCTCTCTCTGTCTCTCCCTCTCTGACTTTCAAATAGATAAATACATCTTTTTTTTTTTTATAAGAAGTTTATTTTTTTGGTAAGGATAGAGGGAGGGGAGACAGTCTATTTGCTGGTTTACTCCTCAAATGGCCACTATAGCCTGGGCTGGGTCAGGCCAAAGCCAGGAGCCAGGAACTCTATCTGGGTCTCCCAAATGGGTTGCAGGAATCCAAGTATTTGGGCCACCACTTACTGCCTCTCAGATGCATTAACAGGAGGCTGAACTGGAAGTGGCGGCAGGACTCGGTCCCAGGCACTCAGATGTTATGTGAGTGGCCCAAGCTTAACCTGCTGTGCCACAATGCCTACCTAGCACCATTTTTTCTTTAAAGATTTTATTTATTTATTTGAGAGGTAAAGTTACAGACAGTAAGAAGGACAGAGAGAAAGGTCTTCCTTCCGCTGGTTCACTCCTCTAAATGGCCGCAAAAACCCAAGCTGCAACGATCTGAAGCCAGGAGCTTCTTCCCACACGGGAGCAGGTGCCCAAGGACTTGGGCCATCTTCCACTGCTTTCCCAGGCCATAGCAGAGAGCTGGATTGGAAGAGGGGCAGCCAAGACTTGAACTGGTGCCCATATGGGATGCCAGCACTGCAAGTGGAAGATTAACCTACTACGCCACAGCGCCTGTCCCAACCAATTCATTTTGAAAACTGACAAGAAGAAAATTTATCCTGTCATTCTGCACTAACAGTATCTCAGTGACCAACTCATGAGAAGAAATCTCTATAGAGCCATTCTGCTAATAAGCAATGAAGGAATGACAGAATGCCATTATTTAGCAATTCCAGTGAACTAGTGGGCCTTTCAGGCAATGAGCATTAATGGCTGTTAACAGCACAAAGACAGATGAAGGGAGAGCAAAGGGAACCGGCAGACTGAGGCCAGTTACAGTTTTGTACCTTACTGAGATCCTGACATGAACAATCGAAACAGAAGTATTACAAGACAACTGCAGAAACTGAAGCCTTGACTGATATGTGATAACATGAAAGGATTATTGTTATTGCTGTAGTGGGGTAATGTGATTGAGGCTATGTTTGGAAGACATACATGAGTGCAGACAGAATGGTGTGACATCTCAGATTTCTTCAAAATGCCACGGAGGGGGAAGGGAGTGAGGGTGTTGATAACCACTGGGGTAGGGTGACAGGACACATAGCAACTCACTGCACTAATTAATTTACTCTTGTGTATGTTTGAAATATCCTAAAATACTGGTACATGTCTTTTGTTTGTTTTTAAGAAACATGGTTTCATGTCCACAGGACTGGGAAAAGTTTTAAATAGCCTGACATTACTCAACATTGACAAACTCTTACAACTGCTGGTGCAAGACTAAATTGGCACCCACTATGAGGAACAATTCAGTAAAACATAGTAAAACTGAGTGCACATAAACCATACCACAAAACAGCTGCACTTCCAAGATTTTGGCCTGGAGAAAACTTACACGTAATTTGCACATATGTAAGAAAACAAGTACAAGACTGAGCATGGGAGACTGTAGAGTCCCCAAATTAAAACAACCTGAAAGCCCATGAATAAAAGAACAGGCACATCATAGAGTATTTAAAGAGGGACTGCCATATGGCAGCAAAAGTAAATGAACAAGAGCTACACACGCATCAACATAAAGGGTACTCCAGAAAGGCCAGACAATGGATTAAAGCATAAGCTTATTTTGTTGCAAAAAAAAAAAAAAAATTGAAATCCATGCATACGAGGTGTCTTCATTTAAAAATTTTATTTTTCTATTGAACTTTTAACAATACAGTTTTTTCCCAAGAACTTTTTGAAGTATCCTTGTGGATATGTTTTGCAAACATAACTTTAAATGAATTTTAAAGCAATTTGAAGACTGTGTAACTTGTGATATCAATATACTGAGTTTTACACATGCCTGGAAGGGGTGCATCCTAAAGACAGCAGGTAACGGCTCCAGCACTTGGGTCCCCATCACCGACGTGGGACAGCTGGCTAGAGTTCCAGCTTCCTGGTTTTGGCCTGGTCCAGCCCCAGCACAGTGGGCATGTCAGGATTAAACCAGCAGATGGAAGATCTCTGTCCGTCTCTCTCTTTCTTTTTCTGCCTTTCAAATAAATAAGAACAAATAAATTTTTTAAGTTTTATTGTGATAAACAATGTATAGTTTTTTGTTTTTTGTTTTTGTTTTTTTGACAGGCAGAGTGGACAGTGAGAGAGACAGAGAGAAAGGTCTTCCTTTGCCGTTGATTCACCCTCCAATGGCCACCGCGGCCGGCGCGCTGCGGCCGGCGCACCGCGCCAGGAGCCAGGTGGTTCTCCTGGTCTCCCATGGGGTGCAGGGCCCAAGCACTTGGGCCACCCACCACTGCACTCCCTGGCCATAGCAGAGAGCTGGCCTGGAAGAGGGGCAACCGGGACAGAATCCGGCGCCCCAACCGGGACTAGAACCCGGTGTGCCAGCACCGCAAGGCAGAGGATTAGCCTAGTGAGCCGCGGCGCCGGCCCAATGTATAGTATTTTAATAAGAATTATTTTTTGTTTGGTAATTCAGGTTTTTCTTTTATAAATTTCAAATAAAAAATAATGTTCCAATGTTATATAATAATGACTCTACATCTAACTTTTGGTATAAGAGAACAACAGCAGCAGCTGATAATGTATTAGCAGTTATAGTAAATACATTGCAATTTCAAATAGTTTATAATAGCAAAGCATTACTACAGAGACAAAATTCTGGTAATCTTAGGGGTCAAGCTATGACTCATTCCAAACCAAAGAAAGACTAAGCACCACAATACTTATCATACATCCCACCCTCATTCACCCCTCACAGAAAGATTAAAGAGCATAAAAAATTACTGGCAGGGGGCCGGTGCTGTGGCATAGCGGATAAAGCTGCTGCCTGCAGTGCCGGCATCCCACATGGGCACCGGTTCAAGTCCCGGCTGCTCCACTTCCAGTCCAGCTCTCTGCTGTGGCATGGGAAAGCAGTGGGAGATGGCCCAAGTCCTTGGGCCTTTGCACCCACATGGGAGACCCAGAAGAAACTGCTGGCTCCTGGCTTCAGATCAGTGCAGCTCGGCTGTTGCAGCTATTTGGGGAGTGACCAACAGATGGAAGACCTTCTCTCTCTCTCTCTCTCTCTCTCTCTCTCTCTGCCTTTCCTTCTCTGTGTGTAACTCTGACTTTCAAATAAATAAATCTTTTTTAAAAAAAGAAATTACTGGTATATTAGATCTAATTTATGTGTAACTGTTTATGTGTCATCACTATATTGCCACTAGAGGGGCCCAAGTAACACAGCAAAAACCTTTGAGTTCAAAATACATGTCAACACCAAGTGGAAGACAGAATGCTATATTACTGTCACGTGTTGGTGAGAATCCTTTGATAACATCCAGCCAAATAGATTCAGACACTAGGAACAAACTCTGCTCTCGAATCATTGAGTGTGTTCAGTGGTTTCCTCTCGTTAGCCCCAAAGCGTTAAAGACAAAACAAAACAACCTCACGCCGTTTCTTCGCTCACGTTCCAGTCAATCACATCAATACGGCTTCTCGGCCTGCAGCTCTGCTGTGACACCTTCACTATGGAAATCAAAGGCTGTCCGGTGGCCAAATCCAAAGGCCGGCTGCCAATCTTCCTCTTGCTGCCATTGGAAACTGTTCACCAGTCCCTCCTTCCTCTCACACTGTGCTTTTTAAATTCTGTGACACCACCAAATTGGATTTCCCTTGTGCTTAAAAGACCAATATGACTGGTTTATCACTCAGTCATTCATGTTGCAAATGTGCCACTGTGCCAGGTATTATCTACTGTACTGGGATCTCAGCAACACGGACAAGGGGCTTTAAGGCGCCTACAGTCTAATGGAAAAAACAAGGTGACAGTTACATCAGTGACAAGGGCTACCACAGGATTAAAGGCAGGGGTGCCCCTAGAAGGGAAAAGCTTGGGACAACTCAACCAATGCTGCCCATTTGCCTGCATTTTTCATAGGCTTTTAAGAGCATGGCTAATCATGAAATTCTGAAACTGAATTTTCGTCATAGTCAAAGATGGCCCAAGTCCTTGGGCCCCTGCACCCACTTGGGAGAGCTGGAAGAAGCTCCTGGCTCCTGGCTTTGGATCGGCACTGCTCTGGCCATTGTGGCCATTTAGGGAGTGAATGGAAGACCTCTCTCTGTCTCTCTCTCTCCCTCTCTGTCTGTAACTCTACCTCTCAAATAAATAAATCTTTAAAAAAAAAAAAGAAAGGCAGAGTTACGAGAGAGAGAGAGAAAATTCGTTCACTGGTTCACTCTCCAAATGGCCACACAGCTAGAGCTGAGCCAGGCCAAAGCCAGGAGCCAGGAATTTCATTCCAGTCTCCCACATGGGTACAGAGGCCCAAACACTTGGGCCATCTTACATTGCTTTCCCAGGCTTATTAGCAGGGAGCTGGATTGGGAATAGAGCAGCCAGGAACCAAACCAGCACTCATAGAGGGTGGCAGCACTGCAGGTGGCAGCTTAATCTGCCAAGCCACGACACTGGCCCCTGATTTTCATTTCTTATCTCTGGAAAGACAATAATGAAGTCTAGATGGCCAAATAAGTACTCTGAGTACTTCACCACTCCAGTGGTGAAACTCCTTCCTCAATTTCTAGTCTAATTTAGTAATTATTTTTATGTTTCTTCTGCTATCTTTTCTTCCTTGGACCATCTCTTTTCATTTCACACATTTCTGGAGAATTCCATCCAACTGTACTTCACAAAACCAAACTCTCCCAAACTCCACACCTTCCTATCCGACAGGACCACAACAGAATTAAGGGCACGATTCAAAGACGGTGGAGCACGAGAGGTTGTCAGGAGAGTGCAGGGAAGCCCTCTCAGGACAGGAGGTGCCTGAGGTGAACCAAAGGTCTATGAGAACAAGGTCACTGACACAGCAGCTGCTGCAGTAGGCTAAATAAATACCCCTCAACTGTGGGACTCAACCCACAAACAACTGACTACAAAGTGGCCTTGTTAATTAAAAGAAGAGCGATATAAAAATAATAATAAAAATAATCATAATTCGGGGCCAGTGTCTTGGTCCAGCAGGCTAAGCCACAGCCTGTGATGCTGGCATCCCATATGAGTGCCGGTTTGAGTTCTGGCTGCTCCATTTCTGAACCAGCTCCCTGCTAACGCATCTGGGAAGGCAGTGGAGGATGGCGTAAGTGCTTGGATCCCTGCCACCCACATAGGACACCCGGATGGAGTTCCAGACTCCTGACTTCAACCTGGCTTAACCCTGGCCAGTGCAGGGAGTGAACCAGCGGATAGAAGATCTCTAATTTATTTATACCAAAAGCTGCTGCTACTAAATGCTCCAATTTATGGGAGCTGTGAATATGTGAGTCGGGGGACAGGGAGTGGTAAGGGCAGGGGGAAACAAAATACCACAACAAAATTATACAGACAAAAGAGTTAACTTATGGACAATTGACGGCTTTCAGTGATTCTAGATTCGGTTTTAGGTGTACCCAGAGGGTTAAAGCTCATTAAGATACCAGACCAAACCTGCCAGTACATGTCCATTAGCACAGTTAATGATTATACCGTTTCTTAATCTGCAGAAAGCCATTCAGTCACAAAGACCAATACAACCACTACCCTTTATCTTTAACGTGGGCAGAGTCTGGTGGATAGGTCAAAGATTTATAAAACAGGATGAACTGTATCAGCAGGTTTGTCTTTGCAGAACACTGCAGCTAAAAAAAGCTTATTACAAAACCTAAGTGGTTAACAGAGAGTGCTTTCTCCACCATATTACCAAGAAACTTCACTTTTATAACAGGTAATAACTATTACAAACCCTTTTCATGTCTATCTTATCAAAATACCAAGTAATCATAAAATTACTCAACAGCATCAAATGACAAATGAAAGCATGGGTTTTGGAGTAAGATATATATGAGTTCAAATCCCTGCTCTGCAAGGCTGGCGCTGTGGCGTAATGGGTAGAGCCGCTGCCTGCATTGCCGGCATCCCACATGGGCACCAGTTCGAGTCCTAGCTGTTCCACTTCCAATCCAGTTCTCTGCTATTCTATGGCCTGGGAAAGCAGTAGAGGATGGTCTAAGTCTTTGGGCCTCTGCGCCCACGTGGGAGACCTGAAGAGGCTCCTGGCTCCTGGCTTCGGACTGGCGCAGCTCCAGCCCTTGTAGCCATTTGGGGAGTGAACCAGTGGATGGAAGACCTCTCTCTCTCTCTCTCTGCATCTCCTTCTCTCTCTGTGTAACTCTGACTTTCAAGTAAAATAAATAAATATTAAAAAAAAAAATCCCTGCTCTGCAACTTACCAAAACTACAAACTTGGAAAACGTTGAAGCTAGATGACAGTCACAGAGATCCATTATACTATACTATTTCTGTATAAATTTGAAAATCCTCATAATAAAAAAACACATTTCTTTTAAAATTTATTTATTTATTTATATTTTATTTAAAAGGCAGAGACAGAGCTCTTATACTGGCTGGTTCACTCCCCCAAATGCCTACAACAGCCAAAGGTTAACCAGGCTGAAGTCAGGACCCAAAACTGAATCCAGGTCTCCCACATGGGTAACAGGAACCAAGTACTTAGCCATTACATGCTACCTACCAGGATGAGCATTAGCAGGAGGCTGAGCCAGGACTCAAACCCAGGTACTCTGATATGGGATGCAGGTGGCCCAGGAGACAGTTTAACACTGCACCAGACACCTGCCACAAAAGTAAATTCCTTTATCTGTCAAATGAGAATTGTTTCCCTGTTGGTTGAGAATATCAATAATATCAATTCCTGGAGTTGGGGGACAGAGAGGGAGGGAGGACTAAATAAATTATGGCATATCCATACAAAGGCAAGCTCTACGCTACAACCATCTAAAAGCATGAAGAATATACACTGTCATAGAAAGAATTTTACATTTTGAAAAAACAACATTCAGTTTACCACTATTTACCCTAAGGTTAGAAATTATACATGTGTATATTATGATGCTCCCGGCTCTTGGCTTCAGCCTGGCCCAGTCCCAGCCGTTGTAGCCATCTGGAGAGTGGACAAGCAGATAGAAGATCTGTCTCTCTAAAAAAATCTCTCTGTAACTCACTCAAATAAATAAATCTTTTTTAAAAAGAGTCATCTGTGTTGTTGAGTATATCGTGTTTCCATGCATTGTATTACTTACTAATAATCTAGGGTGGGAACACAACACGATTTGTTATCCATTTTTCTGTAGACAGACATTTCAGTTGTTGCCAACCTTGGGCTATTATAGAACTACTAGGAACATTTTTAAGTTCATGACTTTGTAGATGTTTGTTTTCATTTTTATTTGTTAAACATCTAGGAATGGAGTCACCAAATCCTAGAAAAGATGTTTAACTACATTTGAAACTGCCAAACAGTTCTCCAATAGTTTCTCCAATAGTTGTACCATTTTACATACTCACTAGTCCTATGTGAGTTCCAGGGGTGACACACCATGCCCAGCACTTAATATCTTCAGTCTTTCTCTTGCTGAAATTCTACAGTATGAAATGGCATCTCACTGTCAGTTTGGCTTGCCTCTCCCTACAAAATGATGTAAGGTACCTTGCAAATGCTCACTCGTCATTGCTATAACCTCTTTTGGTAAGTCTGTTCATGTTTTTTTGTTTTTTTTTTTGGGTTTTTTTTGTTTGTTTTTTTTTTTTTTTTTTTTGACAGAGTGGACAGTGAGAGAGACAGAGAGAAAGGTCTTCCTTTGCTGTTGGTTCACCCTCCAATGGCCGCCGCGGTTGGCGCGCTGTGGCCGGCGCACCGCGCTGATCCGATGGCAGGAGCCAGGTACTTCTCCTGGTCTCCCATGGGGTGCAGAGCCCAAGCACTTGGGCCATCCTCCACTGCACTCCCTGGCCACAGCAGAGAGCTGGCCTGGAAGAGGGGCAACCAGGACAGAATCTGGCACCCCGACCGGGACTAGAACCCGGTGTGCCGGCGCCACAAGGCGGAGGATTAGCCTAGTGAGCCGCGGCGCCAGCCTGTTCATGTATTTTATTCATTTTGCTTACTTAGATTAGTCCCCTTTTCCTCTGTTGGGTTATTGCAATTCTTCATATATCACGGATGCCAGTGCTAGAAATATTTCTTCTCTGCCCTATACTTATCTACTCCATTTCTTAATGGCATCTTTTAAAAAATAGTAATTTCAATTTACATGTGGTCTAATTTATCAATATCTTTTCTTATCCCAATTTTGTAGTATATGCATCAGTAAGATTAGCATCACTACAATGAAACACCTGAGGCAAATAACTTTAGCTCACAGCTGTGGAGGTTCAAGCCCAAGACTGGGTGCATCCTCGCAGCTTGGCCTCTGTGCAGTGGTAGAAGGCAAAGACTGAGCATGTGCCAAGGAAGGAGACCGTGGGGAACCAGGCAGCAGAGAGACCGGGCGGGCCCAGACTCAGGCTTTTATGACAACTCTCACAGAACTCAAAGGTCATACAAGAACTACCTTGAAAGGGCACAAGCCCCAGGCTCCACCTCCCAAAGGTACTATTACTCATCAACAGGCTTGGGAACCAAGGTTTTAATACATGGGGTTTTGGGAGACACCCAAACCAATGAACAATAGCAGGATATTGTGTAATAAATATCTGAATATTCCAAAGTCATAAAATAATTTTTCTTTTCCCTAGAAGCTACGGAAATTTTAAAATATGTCCATAGGGGCTGGTGATGCGGCATAGCAGGTTAAGCCAGCGCCTTGGACACTCAGCATCCCATATGGGCACCAGTTCATGTCCTAGCAGCCCACTTCCAATCAGCTCCCTACTAACATGCCTGGGAAAGCAGGGGAAAGTGGCTTAAGTGTTTGGGCCCTGTCATCCACATGGGACCCAGGATGAAGTTCCTGGCTCCTGGCTTCGGTTTGGCTGGGTTAAGCCATTGCAGCCATTTAGGGAATGAACCAGCAGATGGAAGAGCTCTCTGGCTCTCCTTCTCTGTAATTATATCTTTCAAATAAATAAATAAATCTTTTTTAAAAAATAAAATATGTCCATAAATTCTGTGACACTCCTCCCTTTAAGAGGTAGGACTCAGAGCGATGTTGTGGAAGCATGGATTGAGTCAACCCTTGGGATGTTTGCATCTCCTTTCAGAGTGCTGATTCAAGTCCTAGCTCCTCCACTTCCAACCCAGCTTCCTGCTAATGCACCTCAGAAGGCAGCATATGATGGCCCAACTACTTGGGTCTCTGCCCTCGACATGGAAGACCCAGATGGAGTTTGGGCTCCTAACTTCAGATTGGCCTAGCCCCAGCTGTTGGGGTCGCTTGGAGAGGGAGCCAGCAGACGGAAGATCAATCTCTCTCTGTCTCTCCCTCTCCCCAACCCTCACTCACTGTCACTCTTCCTTTCAAATAAATGAACAAATTTGTTTAAAAAAATGTTTTACAGTGAATTCTAGAATATTAGATATTAACATGGTTTAATTCATCTGCCCTTAACCAGGTGCTAGCTTTGTTTTTTTGTTTTTTGTTTTTTAACAGGCAGAGTGGACAGTGAGAGAGAGAGAGACAGAGAGAAAGGTCTTCCTTTGCCGTTGGTTCACCTTCCAATGGCGGCCACGGCCGGCGCATCGCGCTGATCCGAAGCAGGGAGCCAGGTGCTTCTCCTGGTCTCCCATGCGGGTGCAGGGCCCAGGCACTTGGGTCATCCTCCACTGCACTCCCGGGCCATAGCAGAGAGCTGGCCTGGAAGAGGGGCAACCGGGACAGAATCCAGCACCCTGACCGGGACTAGAACCCGGTGTGCCGGCGCCGCAAGGCAGAGGATTAGCCTAGTGAGCCGCGGCGCCGACCACGCTGGCTTTGTTTTTGAAAGGTACTTCTGCTTGATACAGAGTAGGCTAACAGATTTTTTTTTTCCGGGAGCACTTTATGGAAGTTATTCCATAAAGCTGGCACTGTGGCGTAGCGGGTTAAGCCGCTGTCTACAGTTCTTCCATTCCATATGGGTGCCAGTTTGAGTCCCATCTGCTCCACTTCCAATCCAGCTCTCTGTTATAGCCTGGGAAAGCAACAGAAGATGGCCCAAGTGCTTAGGCCCTGCATACGCATGGAGACCCAGAAGAAGCTCCTGGCTTCGAATCAACCCAGCACCAGTCATTGCAGCCATTAGGAGAGTGAACCAACAGATAGAAGACCTCTCTCTCTCTCTCACTCTGTCTCTCCCTCTCTCTCTAACTCTGTGACTCACAGCTAAGCCACCATATGCATACTTTATATGTACATGGGAACTGAGCAGTTAAGTAAACGATAGATGGTGAGAGCTGGATTTTTCACTGTTGGAGTGCAAGTTTACAGGTAACCAAGGGCAGGAGGTTAGAATGATCCACATGATAATGAACTCAGTTGGGTAAAACAAATATGAATTCACATTTACTTTAATATAAATTCAGAGGAGTACACAATGGAAATACGTATAGATGAACTCACACACAACACACACATTGGTGGGGGTATGTCTAAGAGAAACACCAATTAAAAGAGCTACCAGGGCCAGTGTTCTGCTTAATGGGTTAAGCAGCCACCTGCAATCTAGGCATCCCATATGGGCGCTGGTTCAAGTCCCGGCTGCTCCACTTCCAATTCAGCTCTCTGCTAATGCACCTAGGAAAGCAGCGGGAAGATGGCCCAAGTTCTTGGGCAGCTGCCACCCACAGAGTAGACCAGGATAGAGTTCTGGGCTCCTCACCTGTTCCAGCCTTGACCACTGTGACCACCTAGGGAGTGAACAAGCAGATGGAAGATCTCTCTCTCTGTTTCTTCATTCTTTTCTGTCACTCTGCCTTTCAAATAAATAAAATAAATCTTTTCTTAAAAATGGACAAAAACTTGAATAAACATTGCTCCAAAGACATACAAATGGCCAAGAAACACATGAAAAAGAGGCTCCACACTATTAGTCATTAGGAAAATGCAAGTCAAAGCCACGAGATATCACTTTAAGCCCACTAGAATGACTATAATAAAAATTTTCTAATGGAAAATAGATGTGTTACCAAGGACACAGAGAAATTGGAACCCTTGCACACTGTTGATAGGAATATAAAATGGCATTGTCACCATGAAAAACAACTTGGCAGATCTTCAATAAGTTAAACACAGAATTACCATATGACCTAGCAATTCCACTTTAAGTATATACTCCAAAGAAGTAAAAGTAAGTGTCCAAACAAAAATTTGTATATCAATATTCACAACAGCACTATCTGCAGTACACAAAAAGTGGATACAGCACTAACATCCATCAACTGAAGAACAGGTACACAAAATGAGGTTTACCCATACAATGTAAATTATTTAACCACAAAAAAGAATGAAGTACTGATTCATGCTACACCACAGATGACCTACAAAACATTATGCTAAATAGAAATGCAAGACAAAAGGCTACATATTGCATGTTCCCATTAATATGAAACAACCACAATAGCCAAATCCATAGAGACAGAAAGCAGATTAGTGTTTGTGAGGGACTGGAGGGGAGTGTGGGAGGGAATAGAGAATGACTGCTTAATGGGTATGGGGATTCTTTTTGGTATGATCTGAAGTTCTAGGACAATTATGGGAATGTACTTAATGCCACTGAATTGTACAAGGGCACATCAAAGAGTTTGTGGAAAAACAGAACAAAAGATGTTTATTTGGTAGAAAAACTTTTTGAAATCCATGCAGTCTTTTGTTCCTTTTAAAGATTTATTTGATGGGGCCAGCTCTATGGTGTAGCGGGTGGGGCTACCACCTGCAGTGCCATGTGGGCACCAGTTCAAGACCTGGCTGCTCCATTTCTGATCCAGCTCTCTGCTATGGCTTGGGAAGGCAGTACAAGATGGCCCAAGTCCTTGGGCCCCTGCACCTGTGTGGGAGACCTCTGTGGGAGGCCTGTGTGGGAAGAAGTTCCTGACTCCTGGCTTAGGGTCAGTGCAGCTCTGGCTTTGAAAGTCATAGTTACAGAGAGAAAGACCTTCCATCCCCAGATTCACTCCCTAGATGGTCATAAGGGCTTGGGCTGGGCCAAGTGGAAGCCAGGAGCTAGGAGCTTCTTCCAGGTCTCCCGCATAGGTGGCAGGTGCCCAAATACATGGACTATCTTCTGCTGCTTTATCCAGGCCATTAGCAAGGAGCTAGATTGGAAGTGGAGCAGCCCAGACATGAACGGGAGCCCATATGGGATGCTGGTGTTGCAGGCAATGGCTCTACCTATTAGGCCTTGATGCCAGCCCTGTGCATGGTTTTTTCACACATGCTTTTCACGAGCTCTTTGAAGATTCTCTGCATGCATAGATTTCAAAGTTTTTTTGCAATTTCATTTTCACATGAAAGTCCCCTCATATATTTTTAAATGGTAAAATGTCAACTTTATGTGTATTCTACCACAATAGAAAATAAACAAATAATGCTTAAACAATAATCCAAAAAAAAAAAATAGAAAGGGGTTCTGGGAAAATATGGAAAATTAAACACACCTATTTCATTTGGTCCCAGAGTTGTGCTAAAATGCTAACAAGGGATTTTCAGGACATAAACAAAAGTTTAAATTCAAGCTGGAAACCAATGCATTAGTGGTGCCTACCAGCAGATCTAAGAACAAGCAATGTGGAAAGTCAAGAACCAACCGGACCTCTGCCACAGAATTCTCAAAAGGCTTGGGGACTGGTGAAAGATGGTACCTCCACAAGGAAGGGTACAGGCAGCACCACGCGAGGAAGGCAGGTTGAAGCTCTTTAACAAACAGCTCAGTCTCTCAAGTGCCTTCGGAAGTTCCACATGGTCAAGTCTCTGCACCAAGGCCAGTGCCAGAGGATCAGCCTCTGTAGCAGGCGTCTGAACAAGGCACAGCACAGCACAGTGGTGGGCGGAGGTTCGACGGAAATGAGGATCAAGTCAACACACACCTACACTGAATGCTGCAATCTTCCCCTTCTGCTCCAAGACAACTGCAGAGTCCTCCTCCCACCAGATGGGAAATGAACAGACCCCTCTCCTCTTTTCAGAAACAGAGAAGAAACCAGATGTTGACACAGCCATATCACCGTGCCATGAACTCAGTCACCAGTCACCAGTGACGGACCCAGGGCTTCGGCTCTCAATGAGCTGAGGGCCACACCTTCAGGCAGCCATGGCCCACCACTCATCGGAGGAAAGCCTCTATCATACGACACAGGAAACAAACAGAAAAAAAAAAAAAAAAAAAAAAACAGGAGCCTAGAGGAAACGTGCACAATAGAGGGAGAAGAAAACTTAAAATTTGAGAAGATGTTTATAGAGACAAGAGAAGATATTCCATACATGAACACATAGGATATTACTTAAATTTTTTAGATTTAATTTTATTAAGATTTATTTATTTATTTTTTACTGGAAAGGCAGAGCTACAGAGAGGCAGAGGCAGAGGCAAAGAGAGAGAGGTCTTCCATCTACTGGTTCACTCTCCAAATGGTTGCAACGGCCAGAGCTGAGCCAATCCAAAGCTAGCAGCTAGGAGCTTCTTCCAGGTCTCCCTTGTACAGGAACCCAAGCACTTGGGCCATCTTCTACTGCTTTCCCAGGCCACAGCAGAGAGCTGGATTGGAAGAGGAGCAGCTGGGTCTCGAAGTGGAACGCATATGGGATGCCAACACTGCAGGCAAGCAGCTTGACCTGCTACGCCACAGTGCCAGCCCCTAGATTTATTTATTTATTTGAAAGGATATTATTTAAGAGTCCTTGGCATGTGGCATAGCAGGCTAAGCCTCTGCTGGTGATGCTGGCATTCTATATGGGTGCCGGTTCAAGATCTGGCTGCTCCACTTCTGATCCAGCTCCCTGCTAATGCACCTGGGAAAGCAGTGGAAGATGCCCCAAGTGCTTGGGCCTCTGTACCCAAGTGGGAGACTGGGACAAAGCTCCTGGCTCCTTGAAGCAATTTTAGGAGTGAACCAGCGGATGAAAGCTTAATTGCTCTCTCTCTAACTCTGCCTTTCAAATAAATTTAAAAATCTTTAAAAAAAAAAAAAGATAAAAAAGAGTCCTTGGAAATCAAACTTAAGGAAACTTATCAGAAAGAATAAAGAATCAAACAGATGATAATAAGGGAAAAATATGAAAACTGAAGGCTCAGTCAAAACAATTCAGTATCAGTGTAAGAGGGTCCTAAAGAAGAAAGCAGAGAGGAAAAGTCAATCAATGAAATAGTTCTATCACATACCCCAGAACTAAACACATTTCCTCAGTGAAATGAGAGTGCACAGCGTAACTGATGAAATATCTCCAGTCTGGGGCTGGTAAAGCTGCTGCCTGCGGCAACAACATCTTTAAAAAATAAAATACCTCCAAATTAAAGTATAATCAGTTTGAAATTTCTTGACAGGAGAGATGGAGAGCAGCTCTGAGCAGCTTCCAGAGAGGTGCAGAAGTTACAGATGCAGTGTCAGAATGACTCTGAACTTCCAGAGCTCCCGTGTGCACGAGGACACGATGGAGCTGAATCAGCAAACTCAGGAGGAAAGCGATTCCCAACCAGTTTGAGCTATTCAGCACAACTGTTAATCAAGGGTGAGAGGGAAATAAAGGTGTTTTCAAAAGTGTAGACAATTCAATATGTGCCTCCCACAAAAGAGCAAGACAGCCATTCACTCTCACTAAGCAAGTTAGCGATTATACTTGAAAACTTTGCACCAACTATACATTAACTTGGTAATGCTGAGGCCAGCACTGTTCGGTTTCACAACAGGTGAAGGCTCCAACTTATGCACAGATTGTATTTTCCAAGTTGAATTATATTTTATTTTTAAACTTGAGAAGTATTTTCCCAAAGAAACAAGCTTATGAAATAGAGTTGTGAACTTGGGCAGTTTAACCCATAAAGTGCCTAAGAACCACGGAAAAGAAAGCAATGAACGTCTAACTGTGTCAAGTAGCTTTCAACCACGTCTGCACTCCTCATGGCTGGCAAAGAAATAGTACTTATTTGAAATCAGCAATCATGATACACTTTGTTTCCTTTATCTTTGTATCCTGGTAAACAAACAGTACATATAATACTGTACCTGCTTTCTATCATGAGCTTAAAATATCCATTTAATGAATAATGAGTAAAATTCATAATATTATTTGAACTGCAGTGTTTCTATGAGAAATGCATTAAAATTTCCAACTGAAGGAACATCTTCTTTTATGTTGACAGTAAGACCAGAATTTGGCACAGAGAATGATAAAGTACAGACAGGGGCTCCATCCACATAACAATCATTCCTGCTACAAATCACATTTTGGTCACAAATCATTCATACTGTTCCAAGTATGTATAAAACTATTATATGGAGATCTCATAATATAAAACTTGACCTCCAAGGGTCCAGAGTTGTGGAGCAGCAGGTTGAGCCACCACTTTCAACACCGGCATCCCATGTCAGAGCACCGGTTCAAGTTCCAGCTACTCCAGTTCTGATCCAGCTTCCTGATCATGAGTCTGGAAATGCAGTAGAAAATGGCCCAAGTACTCTCCCTGCCATCCATAAGGGATACCAGGATGGAGTTTCTGGCTCCTGGTTCAGCCTGACCCAGCCGGGCTGATGCAGCCATTTGGGGAGTGAAGCAGCAGGTGGAAGTTCATCTGTATCTCCATCTTTCTCTATTGCTCTATCTTTCAAATACATAAATACACCTTTAAAAAAAGAGAAAAAAAAGAAAAAGAAAAAACCTTGGTCTTCAAAATTCTCTTCTTTCCCTTCACTGATACCTTAAATAAACACATCCATCAACATTTTATTGGGTTGACTTTTTTTTTTTTAAAGATTTATTTTTACTTATTTGAAAGACAGAGTTACAGAGAGAGGTAGTAAGCTGATCCGAAGCCAGGAGCCAGGAGCTTCCTCCAGGTCTCCCACATGGGTGCAGGGGCCCAAGGATCTGGGCCATCTTCTGCTGCTTTTCCAAGCCATAGCAAAGAACTGGATCGGAAGAAAAGCAGCCAGGACTAGGACCGGCGCCCATATGGGATGCTGGCGTTGCAGGCCAGGGTTTTAATCTGCTGCACCACAGTGCTGGCTCCTGGGTTGACTTTTTATTTGTAGTTTCTATACCACATTTAGTTAGAACAGGTCATCAGTTGCAAACTTATGACAATGGCCTAAAAAAGGTATGAAAATTCAGTATTGAGACAAAAATTATAACGAAAACTATGTCTCTAGAGCAGGTGTTTAGCCTAGCAACTGGTTAAGATGCTGGTTAAGATACCCACATTCCTTACTGTAGAGCTCCGTTCAGGCTGAGACTGCAGCTTCCTGCCATGCAGACCCTGGGAGGCAGCAGTGAAGCTGGAGTAGCTGGGTCCCTGTCACCCACACGGAGACCTCGTCCCAGCTCCCAGCTTCAGCCCAGTCCAGTCCCAGCCATGGGGGACATTGCAGAGTGAGCCGGCAGATAGGGCTCCTAACAAGTAAATTTTTAAATTAAAAAATATTTATTTCTCTAGTTCAAATCCAAGTGCCTATATATTCCTAAAGCGAAGTAGACAAAGTGATCCAACAATAATACCAAATTATTTTAGGGGAAAACTTACTAAAATGATAAAAATGGCAGAATTTAGTACACAATATATACAATTTAGTAGACAATGTACTCAATGCCCACAATGATACTTATCTTCCTATTTTAAAACCTGAGAGAAATTCCCCTTTCCAAAGCCCCCTCAATTTTATATCACTCTAAGAAAGATTACAATCTTTGTAATACTGTGCTTAAAGGAACGAAGAGTAACTTACCCTACAGAGTCAGAGTCAGAGCTCCCCTCAAGCTTTCTGGGATGACTGACAATCTCATTTCTTCTTCCAAACGGAAAATGCACAAAGATTGACCCCTTCCATGATATGCGGCAGAAAAGCCCCTCTACTCCCACAGAGCCCTGAAATTACTGCAGAAGTATGATTTCTTTGGAGCACCCTTTCAACTTTGGAAATTCTTCACTGTCAGTGAGACCTGCTTATTATATTTCTTTGTAGTTGCTTCATTTGATGAACATTAAAACACCTGTTAAGAGGGGTGTGACAGACTGAACTGCTGACAGCTGGTGCGCAAGCACAGCTTGGCACAAACAGCATCATCATCAAGACACAGACCTCTGAGCACACAGCCACAACATCAGTGTCTTTCACACATTTTTAAGTGAAGACTTTGTATATTTTTAAAAATATCATTTTACATCCAAGAAAATTCAGTTATAATTAAAACTACTCCCAAGCCTTTATATCAATTTTATTCACAAAAATATTCAAGCATTACCTCAGACATTATAATTAACAGAATAATTTTTATCCACTTGTTTTAAGTTCAAGCCCAAGATTCAGATTATAAAACCACTTCCTTCTTTGAACCACAAATCTTCAGTTAAGTTTTGATTTAAGAATGGCTTCTGAGGCCAGCATTGTGGTACAGCAGGTTGAGCTGTTGCCTGCAAAGCTCATATCCCATTCCAAAGCACTGGTTTAAGTCCCCACTGTCCTGCCTCCAATCCAGCTCCCTACTAATGTGACTGGCAAGGCAGCGGAAGTTGACTGAAATGCCTGGGCCTCTGCCACCCACGTGGGAGACCTGGATGAAGTTCCTGGCTCCCGGCTTCGGCCCGGCCCAGCCCCAGCTGTTGTGACCATTTGGGAAATACGTTGGCAGGTGGAAGATCTTTTTGCTCTTTGTCGCTCCCTACCCCCCATATCTGTCACTCTTTCAAATAAATAAATAAAATCTTTAAAAATAAAAAGGATGGTTTACATACAAAGAGCAATACTTGGATTCTCTGTTTTAGTGAACCATGCAATAAAATACAGAACTCAGAACTGGCGCTGTGGTGTAGCGGGTAAAGCCACTGCCTCGATGCCAGCCATCCCATATGGGTGTGGGTTCGAGTTTGGGCTGTTCCCCTTCTGATCCAGCTCCATGCTAATGTGTCTGGGAAAGCAGAAGATAGCCCAAGTCCTTGGGCCTCTGCACCCATGAAGGAGATCCACCCATGAAAGAGATCCCAGCTGTGGCCATCCAGGGAGTGAAACAGCAGGAGAAAGATTACTCTGTTTCTCTTTCCCTTTCTCTCTGTAACTCTTTCAAATAAATAAATGTCTTTTAACAAATCTAAATTCATAAAAAAAAGAACAAAATATGGAACTCACTAAGAAAAAAGCAAAGTAGAAACCCAAATATGTCACTTTTCGTAACTATTGCCATAAAAGGGAACATCATCAATTCCAAGAATACAGCAAACTTCTGGAAGTGAGGTGCAGTGGTCTGAATACTTGTTCTTTACCCTCCCCACCCCAACTCAAAAAGTTTAATCCCCAAAGTGCCACGTGAATGCTGCTAAGAAAGTGAAGACTCAATCTGACTCTGGCACTTGAAGAGGGATGAGATTAGAACAGGACCTGACCGGGGAGCCTCCACGAGTGAATGCTGGTGCCTTTACTGAAGTGGGGGAGACCGGCCACACAGAAGCACGACATACACTGTTTCTTGCAGGGATGTGATGCGGTATGCTCCTGGGATTCTGCCAGCAAGAAGGCCACCACCAAACAAGGCCTCTAGGCCCTGTAGCTCCAGAACCCGGAGCCAAAATAAATCCTTCTTTTTAGAAGCTTACCCTTCCCTAAGTGTTTCATTATAGTAACAAAAAGTTCATTCATAAGCAGAATAATAAGGCTGGCATAAAAAATCTGACACTATTCTCTGGGGTAGATAGAGTTTGATGTTTTTATTCTGAAAAGCAAATGAAGCAAACTGAGAACTTGCCTACCAACCATCTGGCTTGCCAGAAGGGCTGTCTCGGCTACAAGAGCTCTCAGGTCAACATTTCAGCAGACTTTTTCATTTCTTCAAAGTTTTCTTAGCATTCAAAACTATGTCACAGGGTATAGCTGCTGAGGAAAAACAGTTTTGGCAGTTCCTCAGAAGCTAAGCAAACTCACAGTGTTACCATATGAGGCAGTAATTCCATCCTCGGCATAGCGGAAGGAGAACTGAAAACATATGCCCAGACAAAAACTTATACATGAATGTCCACAGCAGCATATTCCAAAATACTCAAACAATGGAAACTGTCCCATCAACTGACAAGTAAATATAATGTGACATATACATACAATGGAACATTATTCAGCCACAAAACTAAGGCAGCACATGCTATGACATGATTAGGCCTTGAAAACATTAAATGAAAGAAGCCAGATACCTAAGGCAACATAGTGCATGATCCCATTCATGAGATATCAGAACAAGAAGTCCAGGGAGACAGAAGGCAGATGAGTGGCTGCCAGGAGTCAGGGCTGGGTAGGGAAGGTGGGACCAGCGAGTGTCTGCTTACTGAGTATGGAGTTTCCTTCTGGGGCAGTGAGAAAGTTCTGAAACTAGACACACAATTGGCTGCACAACACTGAACGTACTCAGTGCCACTGAGACATTTATGGTGTGTAAATGTGCACCTCAACAATACAAGAAAACCTACAAAACAGAAAGGACATGCTGATGTTTATTAAAGTCAACTTCCGAAATACATGTTGATTATTTTGGTACTCCTTTAAAAACTTTATTGTTGGGGCCAGCCTGGTGGCGTAGCAGGTAAAGCCAGCACCTGTGAAACCGGCATCCCATGTGGGATGTCCTGGCAGCTCCACTTCCAATCCAGATTCCTACTAAAGGCCTGCGAAAAGCAGTGGAGGGGCTGGTGCTGTGGTATAGTAGGCTGAGCCTCTGCCTACGGTGCCAGCATCCCATATGGGCACCAGTTCATGTCCCGGCTGCTCCACTTCCAATCTAGCTCTCTGCTTATGGCTTGGGAAAGCAGTGGAAGACAGCTCAAATGTTGAGCTCCTGCACCTGTGTGGGAGATCCAAAAGAAACTCCTGGTTCCTGGCTTCAGATCGGCCCAGCTCTGGCCAGTGCGGCCATTTGGGGAGTGAACAGCAGCAGATGGATGACCTTTCTGTCTGCCTCTCCCTCCCTGTAACTCTACCTCTCAAATAAGTAAGTCATAAAAAAAAAAAAAAAAACCCAAAGGCAATAATGAAAGAATATGCTCCTTCTTAAAAAATAAATAAAAATAAAAATAAAAATAAAAATACAGCAGTGGAAGCTGGCCCAAGTGTTTGGGCCCCTGCTACCCACTTGGGAGACCTAGATGAATTCCTGGCTGCTGGCTCCAGCCTGGCTCAGCCCTGGCCGTTGTGGTCTCTCCCTCGACCTCTCCAGCAATTTCTTTTTTTTTATTTTTTATTTTTATTTTTATTTTTTTTTTTTTTGACAGGCAGAATGGACAGTGAGAGAGAGAGAGACAGAGACAGAGAGAAAGGTCTTCCTTTACCGTTGGTTCACCCTCTAATGGCTACTGTGGCCGGCATGCTACAGCCAGCGCACCGCGCTGATTCGAAGCCAGGAGCCAGGTGCTTCCTCCTGGTCTCCCATGCAGGTGCAGGGCCCAAGCACTTGGGCCATCCTCCACTGCACTCCCGGGCCACAGCAGAGAGCTGGACTGGAAGAGGAGCAACCGGGACAGAATCCAGCGCCCCATCTGAGACTAGAATCTAGTGTGCCAGCACCACAGGCAGAGGATTAGCCTAGTGAGCCGCGTTGCCAGCCCTAGCAATTTCAAATACATAAAAAAATTAACCTGATTGTGAAACCTGTTAAAGTGAAATGAACACTGAGAAATAGTGACTTGATCAGCCCTTGCCCTGACTGCTGATGAACAACTTAATACGTTATCCCTGTTAGTATTTTTTTTGTTTGTTCTACTTAATACTTTTGGTTGAATTCTGTAATCAATACACAGTTATTCTGAAGTGTTGAAACTTAACTGAAAAGTGATTGCTGTTAAATATGAGTGGGAATAAGAGAGGGAAGAGATGTACAATTTGGGACATGCTCAAGCTGACTTGCCCCAAACGATAGAGTTAGAAACATACCAGGGGATTCCAATTCAATCCCATCAAGGTGGCATGTACCAATGCCATCTCACTAGTCCAAGTGATCAATTTCTGTTCACAATTGATCATAATGATAGGACTAAGAGTCAAAGGGATCACATAAACAAGACTAGCGTCTGCAAATACTAACCGATAGAATAAATAAAGGGAGCGAACGATCCAACATGGGAAGTGAGATACACAGCACACTCATAGAATGGCAGATGTCCTAAACAGCACTCTGGCCTCAGAATCAGCCCTAAAGGCATTCGGATCTGGCTGAAAAGCCCATGAGAGTATTTCAGGCATGGAAAGCCAAGACACTCTGGCAAAAAAAAAAAAAAAAAAAAAAAAAAAAAAAAAAAAAACACACAACAACACTAAACGAAAGATCTCCGTGAGTGAGATCCCAGTGGAAAGAATAGGTCATCAAAGAAGGAGGTACCTTTCTCTGAAGGGAGGAGAGAACTTCCACTTTGACTACGACCTTGTCTAAATATGATCAGAGTCGGTGAACTCAAAAGGCTTCCATAGCCTTGGCAACTCATGACAAGAGCCTAGGGTGATTACTGATGCCATAAACAAGAGTGTCAATTTGTTAAGTCAACAACAGGAGTCACTGTGCACTTACTCCTCATATAGGATCTCTGTCCTTAATGTGCTGTACATTGTGATTTAATGCTATAACTAGTACTCAAACAGTATTTTTCACTTGTGTTTCTATGTGTGTGCAAACTGTTGAAACCTTTACTTAATATATGCTAAAATGATCTTCTGTATATAAAGAGAATTGAAAATGAATCTTGATGTGAATGTAAGGAGAGAGGGAGTGGGAAAGGGGAGGGTTGCGGGTGGGAGGGAAGTTATGGAGGGGGAAGCCATGGTAATCCATAAGCTATACTTTGGAAATTTATATTCATTAAATAAAAGTTAAAAAAAAACCTTATTATTAGTTTGTTAAGTATATAATACACATTTTTCAAATTAAAGCTTCATAACATCCAATCCTTAAGCTTTTCTATTTATTAGGAAATCAAAATTCGTAGCACCTGCTTTGCAATGTTTAGTCTGCAAGAGGAGGAGTCAATTTTACATAGCGTCTAAACAATCTGAGTGACTTTAACAATGAACAGAATATCTGAATATTACCTGTACAGGGCTATATAGTTGAATTTTAGTACAGGAGAGAAACATGCTAATTTCTAATGAACAAGATCAGCAAAAGGTGAGACTTGTTAGATAATAAAACCTGGTTTGTTGTCATACTCATGAACCTGCCTGCCATTCCTTCTTTTTTTAGAGCTTTAATATAGAAAAGCAATATTTAAAAAAAAAAGCCATGTCAAATGCAATAACAAGTCCGTGAATTTCTTTCTTTCATCTCAAATGAAACAGAAAGTCCTTCTTTTGCGGATCATAATTCTAGGCAAGGCTAAATCCACCCACCAACTTAGAAATGTGCCCCATGTTTATCCGCTGTGTTCCTGCCTGCTCTGACAGGGTCTGAACACAGCAGGTGCTCACTGTCCATGGATTAACTGTAGAAATTACCAGATCGAATAACAGTTTCCAGTTAATATAATGTAATAACATTTATTTTGGGTGTCCACAAACTGGACAATGACCTAGGTGGTTTATGTATATATAATGACTCATTTTAATCTCACCTTACTATACAGATAGGTTAAATAACTTGCCTAAGGGCCAGCGCCACGGCTCACTAGGCTAATCCTCCGCCTTGCGGCACCGGCACACCGGGTTCTAGTCCCGGTCGGGGCACCACATTCTGTCCCAGTTGCCCCTCTTCCAGGCCAGCTCTCTGCTGTGGCCAGGGAGTGCAGTGGAGGATGGCCCAAGTGCTTGGGCCTTGCACCCCATGGGAGACCAGGAGAAGCACCTGGCTCCTGCCTTCGGATAGGCGCGGCGCGCTGGCCGCAGGGCGCCGACTGCGGCGGCCATTGGAGGGTGAACCAACGGCAATGGAAGACCTTTCTCTCTGTCTCTCTCTCTCACTGTCCACTCTGCCTGTCAAAAAATAAATAAATAAATAAATAACTTGCCTAAGGCCACAACACCAATACATTGCAAAGCCAGGATTCAAACTAAGGTCTGTCCGACATAAGATCACTTCTGCTAAAATGTATTAAGTGTGGGCTGCAAAGAAACAGAGATTTTCAGTTTAGCTGGCAAACATTCAGATTCTCTTAAATGCAGCATCCCAGTGTGCAGGAAATGAGGAGGAAAAGGGCACCGCTGAAGAACACAGTGAGGTGTCAAGAGAAACAGCACACCACGGGCTGCGCCGGCCACACTACCTGACTGGTCACAACAAGCACAACAAGCCGAGGAGGTAACAACACTGTACAACAAGCCGAGGAGGTAAGGACGGGGCCCCTTTTGTACATATGAGGAACCTGTCAAGGTCACAGAAGCTGTAAGGGGCAGGGTCGAGATTAGAAACCAAATTCAGTTCATCATTAAGTCCTGACTGAGTGCTCACCATGTGCCAGGGCTATAAGAGGTATTTAGAATATTAGCAAATCCCACACATTCTCTCTAATCAGAGATTAAGTTGTCGGGAAACTGAAACATCCCTATAGATTTTTTTTGTTTAAGATTTATTTATTCACTTGAAAGACAGAGTTATACAGAGAGAAAAGGAGAGGCAGACAGAGAGAGATCCTCCATCCACTGGTTCACTCCCCAACCAGCTGCAACAGCTGGAGCTGCACCTATCCGAAGCCAGGAGCCAGGAGCCTCTTCTGGGTCTCCCACATGGGTGCAGGGGCCCAAGGACTTGGGCCATCCTCCACTGCTTTCCCAGACCACAGCAGAGAGCTGGATCAGAAGTGGAGCAGCTGGGTCCCAAACCGACACTCACATGGGATGCTGGCACTGCAGGTGGCAGCTTAACCTGCTACGCCACAGCGCCGGCCCCTAGATTTTGGTTTTAATAACTCTTTTTGAAATGCTGATCCACGCTGAGGTTATGAATGCTGATCCATATGAGGTTATGAGGTTAAATAATACCAACCCCAAAAGTAGACTGCCACAAAAATCTAACAAGCATCACGTAGTAAATGTAAAAACAAAAACAACCCTGTCCCATATGTGTGATATTGACCAAACTGGCAGATAAGACCACTTTGGAAAACATACTTCACACCATTAAGCTTTTAGAGTGTCAGATTTTAAACGACAACAGTGGCATTTCAGGAAGAACAGAAGTCAGCACCAACGCTAGTTCAACATTAATAAGTGAGCTAATAAACAAGTCCATGTTTGCCCAGTCCAGTTTTGCTTAATATCTGAGTCGGAAAGCCGGAAGGTAACTGGTTTGAGCTCCCATACAACCTGTATCATGACAACCTCACTTCAGCAGAAATGTAGCTCATGTGAGCACACGACTGAGGCCCTGCACACACAAAACGGAGCTTTCCTTTCTAACTATTTTCATAATTCATTCACAGCATACCATTACATCTATCTCTTTAAGGAAAAAAATGGAGGTATTAACATGAGAATACTTTATGTCTCAGACATACACATAGTTTCAAATTTAATTCTCATAGCCACTCTGTAAGATATCAGCCTTCTCTTTTAGAGAAAGAAATAGAAGTTTCAAAAAAGGAGGTAACTTTTCACATAGCTGGTAAAGAGGCAGAGCCAGGGTTCAAACTCAGATGTGAATTATTATACTTCATGGCACTAAAGAGCTATCATTTTCTCAACCTGCAGAAATTTTTAAATAAATAATAATAATAAAGAAGACGAACTGGGTGGTCTCTGAGAAGTTCAATCATGAAAATGTTATGATAGAGGCCAGTGTTTTGTGGCACAGTACATTAAGCTCCTACATGCGTCACCAGCATCCTACACAGAAGCCCTGGTTCAGGTCCTGACTGCTCCGTTTCCAATCCAGCTCCCTGCTAGTGTGCCTGGGAAATCAGTGCAGGATGGGCCAAGTGCTTGGGTCCCTGCCACACACATGGGACAGCCAGATGGAGTTTCAGGCTCCTGGCTTTGGTTTGGCCCATCCCCAGCCATTTTGGCCATTTGAGGAGTAAACCAGCAGATGGGAGATCAATCTCTCTCTCTCTGTCTCTGTCAAGTAAGTAAATCTTTAAAAACAAAATAAAATTTTATGATAATATAATCATAGAGTAGAGAACACTAAGTAAAATAATGATGTGGGTTATAAGCTGCTTTAATATGAAGTATACTATATAGTAATAGTAATCTTTTAAAAATTGCTGGGAAGGTCACTGTGACAGAGAATATGAAACCCCTTGAAGTCAAAATCCTAGGCTACCAAGCAGAAAAAGTAACAAATAGATAAATATACCATTGAGTACTATCAACAGAGAACCAAGTTGGAATAACTGGTGCTGTGCCAAACCAATGCTGTTTAAATGACAGCAACCAGCAATGTAAAATCAGGTCATCTCAGGCAGCACTTCTCAGGGTCAACTCCATGTATGACTAATCCCCATATAAATACAGAAAGATAATGTGGTTCTACAGTCAAATGAGTTTGAGAAATGCTGGATTTAACGTTCAAACCTGTTTCTTTGCTGGTTACAGATGGTACGTGGTGCTTGCAAGCCCTATGCTGCCAATCCTCCTGTGTTTGAATCCTGGCACTTATTTCCACTGGAGCCTAGCAACATGACTTACCAAAGGTTAATGCATATAGAAGCCTTAGAAAGTACCTTCAGAAGGGCTAGATAAATGCTGCTTTACTGGTAGTAACTGACGTTCATTGTGACCACCAGGAGGGGAGGGTATTACTGACCCACTTTGATTCACCTGCAAATAGAAACTGACAAGAGGCCCACGTGCAACCTAAACAAAGTTTCTTGGAGGATTATGCTTGGATACAAAGAAGACAGCAGAGTCTCAGATGGGAGCTGAATAGGGCTTTTCTGGAGTTGGGGAGGCAGGGTGGTTCTCCCTCAGCACACAGAACTTCGGTCACACTGGGCCTGGAATTCTAAATTGTCCCCGCCTTGGCACACAACACTTCAGTTTGCACCCAGTTCAGTGTTTTACTCAAGGAGCTACTGGGTTTATTGCATATGACTTGCTCAAAAAAGCAGTGTTGCTTGCTACTGCCATTCCAGGAAGGTCAAATGTCAGTCACACCGGGCCACTCTAGGCAGGGATGCAGGCTGGGGAAGTCCCTAATGGGGCAGCAGATGATCTTTGGCAATCAGGGTCTAGATGCTCCTTCTCCTGCTCTTTGGAGTTGGAAGTGGATATCAGGTCAGGAGATGCTTGATTTAGTGAGTCCTGCTTCAGCCTGTCTCAAGAGGATACAGTATGCAGCTTCCCAAACTTATTTGATGATGGAACTAACTTTTTCAAAGACCATCCCTCATACAGTTAATTTCTTTAAAAAAAAAAAAAAAAAGAAAAGAAAAGAAAAGAAAGAAAGAAAAAGAAAAAAAAAACCTGAAAAACAGAGCATTCACCACTAAATTTTTTTAAATGTTTGTTTATTTTTATGTTTCATCTACTTGAAAGGCAGAGCAACAAAGAAAGAGAGAGAGAGAGAGAGATCTCTTCCATTTGCTGGTTCATTCTCCAAACACCCACACCAGTCAGGGCTGTGCCAGGCTGAAACCAGAAGCACAGAACTCTGTCGGAGCCTCCCACGTGGGTGGCAATGACTCAAGCACTTGAGCCGTTATCTGCTCCTCCCAGGATGCATTAGCAGGGAGCTGCATTGGAAGAGAGTAGCCAGGACTCAAACCAGCACTCTGATATGGGATACAGGCATCAAGTGGTGGCTTAACTGGCTTCACCACAATGCCCACCCCTAAAATCTGTTTTTTTAAAAAAAAGACTGAAGATTCCCTAACTCTTATCTGCTACCGCCTGCCTTGGAGTTAAAATTCTAATAGATGGTGGGGCCGGCACTGTGGCGCAGCGGGTTAACACCCTGGTATAAAGCGCCAGAGTCAGGCCGGCGCCGTGTCTCAATAGGCTAATCCTCTGCCTAGCGGCGCCGGCACATCGGGTTCTAGTCCCGGTCGGGCGCCGGATTCCGGATTCTGTCCCGGTTGCCCCTCTTCCAGGCCAGCTCTCTGCTGTGGCCAGGGAGTGCAGTGGAGGATGGCCCAAGTACTTGGGCCCTGCACCCCATGGGAGACCAGGATAAGTACCTGGCTCCTGCCTTCGGATCAGCGTGGTGCGCCAGCCTCGGTGGCCATTGGAGGGTGAACCAACAGCAAAGGAAGACCTTTCTCTCTTTCTCTCTGTCTCTCTCTCTCTCTCACTGTCCTCACTGTCCACCCTGCCTGTAAAAAAAAAAGGGGGGGGGGGATAAAGCACCGGAGTCCCATACAGGCGCCGGTTCTAGTCCTGGCTGCTCCTCTTCTGATCCAGCTCTCTGCTATGGCCTGGGAGAACAGTGGAAGATGGCCCAAGTCCTTGGGCCCCTGCACCCATGTGGGAGACCTGGAAGAAGCTCCTGGCTCCTGGCTTTGGATCAGCGCAGCTCCGGCCGTTGCGGCTATCTGGGGAGTGAACCAGCAGATGGAAGACCTCTCTCTCTGCTTCTACCTCTCTGTAACTCTGTCTTTCAAATAAATAAAATAAATGTTTAAAAAAAATTCTAATAGATGGTAAACCAAGTATCAGGTGAGTAGGCCTGGTGGTTAATATGTTTCTTTCTAGTGTTATCTATTATTTTGTGAGAGGCAGAAATGGTCAAACATGTAATGAAGTCATAGTTCCTGCTGGCAAAAGCACCCTTGGTTTGTATAGCAGACTCCTACACATCAGTATTTCCTAGCACCCTGCAAAGACACCATGCTTCAAAATTTTAATTACACGTGACTTAGTAAGTCTGAAGCACATCTTAAATATGCCAACAGGTGTTTCAAGAGAGGTAAAACATTTAGAGTATTGTTTTACAACTTTATGAATGGATACATTTTCTAATTCTAAAAGATGTTTAATGTGAAGCATTGCAGACTGTACTTCAGAACTTAAATTTTTTAATTAAATTTATTTGACAGATAGAGTTAGACAATGAGAGAGAGAGAGACAGAGAGAAAGGTCTTCCTTCCATTGGTTCACCCCACAAATGGCCGCCACAGCAGGCATGCTGCACCGATCCGAAGCCAGGAGCCAGGTGCTTCTTCCTGGTCTCTGACATGGGCGCAGGCACCCAAGCACTTGGGCCATCCTCCACTGCCTTCCCAGGCCACAGCAGAGAGCTGGACTGGAAGAGGAGCAACCGGGACTAGAACCCGGCACCCATATGGGATGCTGGCACCGCAAGCGGAGGATTAACCAAGTGAGCCACGGTGCCGGCCCCTTAAATATTGTTTTTAAATTAGGTTTGCATGACTTGATAGAGATCATGGATCACACATACAGCCAGTGCATCCTTCTGGGGACTCAGAATTTTTTTACAGCCCCCACTGGACCTGGCATCAAGCCTTGCAAAAGCCTGGAGACCTAATGCTTCCTCGACCCGATCAGGACTCAGAGTAATCGCTACCCAGCCTCCCACCCCTAGGCAACAAGACTGCGCAGGCCAAAATAACAAATGAACACCAAGCGCTTCCATCCAGGCTTTCCCCTTCAACAGGGCTGAGCTCTGTCAAAGAACAAGGCAGCTCCATGCTGGGGCGCTGAGCACAGGCCACAGGCCGTAAACACTGCTAAGCAGACCTGAAACAGCGAAGCCAACTACCTTGCGCTCTCCGCCTGCCAGCACACTCTGCTCTGCACAATTCATCAGAAGTCTGAGCTCAGCTAAGACCACGTCTTGCATACTCACAGTCATCCAAAAGGTAAGCCCAGCAATTAACCCCCCTCCCCGCTCCACTCTCCTCTCCTTTCTGCTCTGTACTCTGCCTCTCCTGCCCCTTCACGCTTCCTGTAACAGCTACGCTCCCTGACAACCCTCCACCCCATCCCCCAGCAAACAAGCACTCTAAGTCCCGAACCCACTTCCACAGTCTAAACGCAAACCTTGTCCAAACGCAAACCTGAGTGCGAGCTGCTCTTTGTCCCACTCAGCACACGCGGCACACACGTCATCCTCTGTTCTCACATAACAACAGTTCTTTTTCGGGTTGTGCCATCTGTTCTCACCTCTCCTTGCTTCTGTTACCCACTGACCTCCTGGTCACTCCCTCATATTCATTAAAGACACTGAAACATGGTACAGAACGCCCTCCGTCCCCCTCCCGGCCTTGCTCTGCCACAGTTTCCAAGCACCCCACTTCTGTTGAGGCTGACACCTGGAGCTACCTAGCCTTATGGTTCCCTGGTCTGCTCAACTCCAATAACCTTCACTTCGTCTCTATTCCTGAAACCACTCGGTGGCCAGATTACGTCTGATGTCAGAACCAGCAACTGTTCCCCCGAGTGAGCCTCCCACTCCCCAATCTCAACTGCCAGCAGCTCTTCTGGTTTCATTTGTTCCCTGCTTGCCTGGACTCAATGATCCATCATTTCAAGCACTCTGCCTACTGGAATCTATTGCCTCCTTATCCCTTCTGTCACACTGGCCCTGGAAACCCACACCAAGATCAACCTAATTGTTTAACTTCCTTGCTCAGATATTTCGGTTGCTGGGCCCTAAGAAAAGGGAAAAATCTTTCATACAACTATGTAAGGGGAATCCAAAAACGCTCATGGAAAAATGGAATTAAAAGTATGAGTTTATTCTAGTGCAAAAAATTTTGAATTCTATGGATTTTTCCATAATATACATTTTCATAATATACTTTTTCATAATATACACTTCCCACATGTTATGAAAAAAAGTTCACCCAAAAAAACTTTTGCACTCAAATAAACTATTTTAATATAATTTTCCTATGAACTTTTTTCTTTAAAAACGCAGGCAGAGAGACAGAGAAAGATCTCCCATCTGCTCGTTCACTCACCTCTGGGCTGAGCCAGGCTGAAACCAGGAGCCAGGAACTCAATCTGGGTCTCCCACATGGGTTGCAGGAGCCCAGGGACTTCAGCCATCACCACTGCCGCCCAGGGTTACAGTAACAGGAAGCTGGAGTCAGGAGGAGAGCCAGGACTCAATCCCAGACGATCTGATATGGAATGCAGGGGTCCCAACTGCAGGTTGACTGCTGTGCCCAAAGCCCATCCTTCCATGAACTTTCTTAAGTACCCTTGTAAATACCAAAGCTGTGAAAAGCACATTATTTCAGTTGTGCTAAGTACTCTTATGCAGTTTGCTCTCTCATTTCCTTCAGTGGTCGCCCGAATATTCTCCTTTTCCTCAAACTCTCCCTTACAACAACCATGTCTCCCCTCCTGCCCCTGTTATCTCAGCGGATCAAACTGTCCCTCCTTTACTAAAAAAAATTCCTCAGGCGTTAATCCAAATTTCTCATCTACCACCCAAACACCTCCTCAGTCACTATCCCTTCCGCCTTATTTCTAATGGAAACTGTCTTCCTATTTCTGCTAGAATCCGGGATCTTCACTCCCTCTATTCCTGCACAGCTCAAGGACATGGGAGACTTGGAAGAAGCTCCTGGCTCCTGGCTTCAAATCGGCACAGCTCCGGTCATTGCGGCCAATTGAGGGGAACCAGCGGGTGGAAAACCTCTCTCTCTGCCTTTCCTTTTCTCTTTGTGTAACTCCAACTTTCAAATAAATTAATAAATCTTTTTTAAAATAATAAATAGCTCCTACACAAAAGAATGAGTTAGAATAAAATGTGATAGACAAAATAAACTTTATAATTTTCCAATAAACCAAATGTTAAAAAGATAAGAAAATTAATTTGGATATCAAAGACCAAAAATAGTTGTTGTTTTTTAAGTAAGTTTCTATTTCTGTCAAGAACAATGCAATTATAGAGGTCTAAAAAGATGATAAGTAAAAACACAGGGTACCTTCTCCAGGTTTAAGCTATTTAAAACAAAAACAGTAAATCTATCAGACCACTCAGAAAAGTTTAAAATTAAAGACACACACACACACACACACACACACACACGTACACAAACTACATAGGAATAAAACTTAGCCTCCAAAAACTTTACTGAAGGTATTGAAGTGGGCAGGCATATAGGTTAAAATTGATTAGGTTTGTCCGGCGCCGCGGCTCACTAGGCTAATCCTCCACCTGCGGCGCCAGCACACCGGGTTCTAGTCCCAGTCAGGGTGCCGGATTCTGTCCCAGTTGCCCCTCTTCCAGGCCAGCTCTCTGCTGTGGCCTGGGAGTGCAGTGGAGGATGGCCCAAGTACTTGGGCCCTGCACCCCATGGGAGACCAGGATAAGTACCTGGCTCCTGCCTTCGGATCAGCGCGGCGTGCCAGCATCGGTGGCCATTGGAGGGTGAACCCACGGCAAAGGAAGACCTCTCTGTCTCTCTCTCTCGCTGTCCACTCTGCCTGTCAAAAAATTTAAAAAAAAAAATTCCAAAAAAAATGAAAAAAAAAAAATTGATTAGGTTTGTGAGCGGGAAGACCACGCCCCTGTGTGACCTCATCCCCCTACCTGGCCAGACCTGGGTGTCAACCAGCCAATCAGGCTAATTAACCACTCCCCTTTGGAAGTGTGTTAAAAGTCTAGGGCACAGTGTGCCCCGCTGGCTCTTCTTCCCAGGCCTCTTATCAAGAGGGGGCCCCACGCCTCCAGGGCGCATGGCCTTTGGGCCATGTGCTCTAGGCTTCCTGGCCCTGATACAGGCCTAGCTGCTCATCCACGTAGCTGGTTCCTGGTGCTCTCCTAAATAAAGCTCTCACTCTCCTATGCATCTTTCTCACTAAATAAAAGCTTAAAATGTACCATGCTGCCTCATTTATCTGTGCCGGTATTTAGAATTCCTCTCTAAGTATTAGGCAAGAACCCTCTCGGGCTTATTAATATCGGGGATTTAGTAATCAGCTTGTGGTAGCACATGTGGCACCCCGGATAGCATTTCTAGGGAACTTTAAAGGGCCACATTTCAGTGTAAATTTTAGGGAGTCTTTTCCAATTTCAGTATCAGCTTTGTAACACAGCAATTAAGCCACCATCCGTGCTGCAGGCATCCCATATCATATCCCAGTGCCAGGAGTTCCCACTGATCTGCTTCCAATGCAGCTTCCTGCTAATATGCTTGGGAAAGCAGCAGATGAGGACCTTGCCTCCTAGGACGGAGTTCCTGGCTCCTGGATTAGGCCTGGCCCAACCCTGGTTGTTGTGGACTTTTAGATAGTGAATCAGTAAAAGGAAAGATTTCTCTCTCCCTCTTTCTCTATCTCTGACAGTCTTCCAAATAAATAAACAATTGTTTGTTTGTTTTTAAAAAATTGCGTTTGTGAAGATTGTGTGGACATAATGAAAGATGCTCCATCCTATTTGTTTTTTTTGTTTGTGTTGTTTTTTTTGTTGTTTTTTGTTTGTTTGTTTGTTTTTTTGACAGGCAGAGTGGACAGTGAGAGAGAGAGACAGAGAGAAAGGTCTTCCTTTGCCGTTGGCTCACCCTCCAATGGCCGCCGCGGCCGGCGCACCGCACTGATCCGAAGGCAGGAGCCAAGTACTTATCCTGGTCTCCCATGGGGTGCAGGGCCCAAGTACTTGGGCCATCCTCCACTGCACTCCCAGGCCACAGCAGAGAGCTGGCCTGGAAGAGGGGCAACCAGGATGGAATCCGGCGCCCCAACCGGGACTAGAACCCAGTGTGCCGGCGCCGCAAGGCGGAGGATTAGCCTAGTGAGCCGCAGCGCGGGCCATTCATCCTATTCTATAGTTAAACCATGTAAGAGGTCCAGCACTCCAGCACAGTCGGCTAAGCTGGTTCGTGTCCAGGCTGTTACTCTTCTGGTCCAGCTCTCTGCTTTGGTTGGGAAAGCAGTAGAAGATGGCTCAAATGCTTGGGCCCCTACACCCTCATGGGAGACACAGAAGTAGTTACTGACTCCTGGCTTTGGATCAACTCAGTTCCAGCCTCTGTGGCCGTCTAAGGATGTAAGACCTTTCTCTGTCCCTCTCTCTCTCTGTCAGTAAATTCACCTCTCAAACAAAAAAATAAAATCCTTTTAAAAAAAATACCAATGTCTCCACATGAATCCATAAATACAATGCAACTCCAAGTAGACCATGATCTTAATTTAATCATGATCAGTATTAGCCATACTTAGAAATATAAATAACAATATAAGTTCCAGTTTTCCAAAATCATAAGCTAGATTCAAATCAATTATTCCTAAGAAAACAGAAGCACTAGATGTAAAACCCTAATAAAGGCATCTTCCCTTTCACATTTTTACCTAAATGAATGCATTTTCCCTTCCCCTAGCCTAGTGAATAAGGTTTGCATAAGAATTTCAGCAGCCTACAGAAAGGAGATGACTTGGAATGGGGGACCTTAGACCCAGCTATTGAAGAAGCCTCCAGCAAAAGGACAGCTCCACTGTCCATCAGGAAGCCTCCACAGGGCTGATGCGCATTTCCTGGATAGGCCACCATCAGAACAAAGCCTGAAAATCTGCATAATTATCCACTGACTAGACTTTTTTTTTTTTAAACCTCCCCCTGCAGCTACTCTTGTCCCTTTAAAAATCTTTTTTGCTGGTAGTCAAGAGCACATTTTGAATCCAGAAATTACTCTTACTCTTTCCCAGACTGCCAGCTTCTTAAACCCTTCCCTCTTACCAATGCTAGGCTCCAGTGAATTGGCCAACCACGCAGTAAGCAGCAAGGGCCTGAGTATTTATCTGGTAACAGGCAAAGTATGAAAGCTAATTCTATTGCTGTTGTTGTTTTTAATATTTCTTTTTCTGAAAGGCAAAGCAACAGAGAGAGAGGAGAAAGACAAAGAGAAATAGAAAAAGATATCTTCTATGCACTGGTTCATTCCCCAAATGGCTACTACACACACGGGTGGACCAGGCTGAAGCCAAGAGCCCAGAACTCATGCTGGTCTCCTACTTGGGTGGCAAGGGCCCAAATACTTGGGCCACCTTCTGCTGCCTTCTCAGGCAGAAAAGATGTATCAGAAGTAGAGCACCAGTACTCAAATGAGTACTCCAATATGCATCTACTGTGCCAAAATGCCAGTCCTGAAAAACTAATTCTTAAAGTCATTTATGGATAGTCTGAGAGTAACAATAAGAGAAAATCAGGAATCTAGAGCAAGTTAGCATTGAAATTGCTTTATGTGAAAGTATTTGATCATCAAGTACAGTAAGAATTTTTGTTTGATGGCCTCATGGGGTCAGGGGAGCAAAACTCAAAGCACAGGACCCACATAAAATGTTGAGTCTAATAAGAGAGTATCCCTATAGTAACCCAAAAGGAAGCACCCTCAGCATTAACGGTCATCCAAGTGTAAACCAGAACTTGCAGGCTCTTAACCACAGTATGCATTGTTTGGTGGGCCAGACAATTGCAAGCCTGGGATTAATGTGGCACTCTGCCTCCCCACAGAAAAATAAAAAGTTAGAAAATATGAAAGAGTAGGTAAAGACAAAGATAATAAAGTGACAGAGGACAGAACGGGGTAAAGACAGTATTTGAAGAAGTAACAGTTGAAAATGTTCTACAACTATGAGAGATCCCCATCTACAGCCTCAATCCAAAAGAACAAGTATACGGGGGAGAACAACGCCAATGAATTGGCCCTGTGAAGATTCGTAAGCCTGGGGCGATGCCCCATTTGACCTCTCTTCCTGTTCTGTCTGGAACATCTCCACTTCCCTCGCATATAAACTCACTTCAGCCACAGTGAATGATGATGCAGTTACCAAATGCACACTGTCTCCATCAGACCGTTTTGGTTAAAAAAAGAGACATTAGGTCACCAAACAGAAACAGAGGTATTTATAAAGAAACACATAGATTATAAATGAAATTAAATTTGAAAAGTCATTCTTCTAATGACGCCATATCATAGGGTTCTGGCCAGGATTTGGAGTGAACATGGCTGGACACCTGCCCAAAAGGTATTCAGTCATCTGTAGACTGAGGAATACAGAATAAAGGTCACAGGGTACCAACCATGACTACTTAAAAGGGCTGAGGACATAGCAGTGACTGTGATGAACATCTGTGGTACAGCTCAAGGCGTTTCAGCAAAAAGCATGCTGGTCAACACACCAATCTGACTACCGTAACCATCAAAAATGCGTATAGCTGTACCTATATTAATTTCCTAGTTTTAACAAACGAACCAAGCCTATGTAAGATGGTGATATCAGAAAAAGTTTAGTGAAGGGTATATGGGGAACTCTGGGCTATTTCGGCAATCTTTGTGTAAATCTACAATAATTTTTAAAGAAAAACTGTTGCAAACCAAATGATAAAGAAAATAAAAAACAAAACCAATTTTAGAACTTTCTGGCAGTCTTTTTTTTTTGACAGGCAGAGTTAGACAGTGAGACAGAGAGAGAGAGAGAAAAAGGTCTTCCTTTTCCATTGGTTCACCCCACAAGTGGCTGCTACCGCCAGCGCATTGCGGCTGGTACTCTGCACTGATCCGAAGCCAGGAGCCAGGTGCTTCCTCCTGGTCTCCCATGCGGGTGCAGGGCCCAAGGACCTAGGCCATCCTCCACTGCCTTCCCAGGCCACAGCAGAGAGCTGGACTGGAAGAGGAGCAACCGGGACAAAAGGCGGTGCCCTGACTGGGACTAGAACCCGGTGCGCCGGCGCTGCAGGCGGAGGATTAGCCTAGTGAGCCACGGCGCCGGCCATGGCAGTCTTCTTCAGTGTTCAACAACCTCAAGACTTCAGCATGCCTGGCCCAACCCTCAGTGGCACTAATGTGGGCTCCTCAGGCCACTCTCATGGCAAGGCAGTGGCTGCTGTGCGGTGGGATCCACTGCCCAGCTAAGGAAAGCTGCCAGCTGTGGGACAAGGAGCGTGGGTTCTACACCAAAGACCCCCCTGGGCTCAAAGCAGGCCCTGTGCCAGTGCTGGTTATGAGTCTTCCATTCATCACCTTCGTGCTCACGCTGCACATGGGGACAACTACACTCGGGCCCAGACTCAGCTACACCCATCTGCCATCTGAGGAGGAAGGAAAAAGCCCAATACATCTTGGACCAAAAGTATAGTGATTTCCTATTCATGAGAAAGAAAGTTTCTGTAAGCTTACTGCTTTACAAGGAGCATTAAGAATTAAATGTTGGGGCCAGCACCGTGGCTCACTAGGCTAATCCTCCGCCTTGCGGTGCCGGCACACCAGGTTCTAGTCCCGGTCGGGGTGCCGGATTCTGTCCCAGTTGCCGCTCTTCCAGGCCAGCTCTCTGCTGTGGCCCGGGAGTGCAGTGGAGGATGGCCCAAGTACTTGGGCCCTGCACCCCAAGGGAGACCAGGATAAGTACCTGGCTCCTGCCATCAGATCAGCGCAGTGCGCCGGCCGCGGCGGCCATTGGAGGGTGAACCAACGGCAAAGGAAGACCTTTCTCTCTCTCTCTCGCACTGTCCACTCTGCCTGTAAAAAAAAAAAAAAAAAAAAAAAAAAGAAATGTTGGAGGATGGCACTGTGGCATAGTGGGTAAAGCCTCTGCCTGCAGCGCCAGCACCCATATGGGCACCAGTTCAAGTCACAGCTGCTCCACTTCCAACCCAGCTTTTTGCTATGGCCCAAGTAGAAGATGGCCCAAGTCCTTGGGCCCCTGCACCTGCGTGGGAGACCCAGAAGCAGCTCCTGGTTTTGGATGGGTCCAGTTCCTTGCAGCCAATTGGGGAGTGAACCAGCAGATGGAAGCCCTCTTTCCTCTCTGCCTCTGTAACTCTGTCTTTCAAATAAATAAATCTTTTTCTTAAAAAAAGAATTAATATTGAAGAACCTGTTTTTTAAAGACTAATAAACTTTTTAATTCATTTATTAAAAAATCAATTTTAGGGCCGGCGCTGTGGCGTAGCAGGTTAAGGCCCCAGCCTGCAGCGCACATCTCATGTGGTTTGGGTCCTGGCCACTCCTCTTCCAATTCAGCTCTCTGCTATGGCCTGGGAAAGCAGTGGAAGACGGCCCAAGTGCTTGGGCCCCTGCACCTGCGTGGGAGACCTGGAAGAGGCTCCTGGCTCCTGGATCAGCGCAGCTCTGGCCGTTGCAGTCATTTGGGGAGTGAACCAGCGGAATGGAAGACCTCTCTTTGTTTTTGCCTCTCCTTCTCTCTCTGTGTAACTCTTTCAAATAAATAAAATAATTCTTTAAAAAAAATCAATTTTAAAAAGTAGAAAAAATGAATATACTAGTCATTGTTTTTTCAACTATCAGTTGATATTTGAAGCATATCTTTGAGTACTTTTCTTTCATTTTTCAGAATGTTCAGATTCTTTCCTACATTTAAAATTCTATGTTTTTTATAATTATTATTGGTTTAGATTGGGAATTATAGAGAAAAATGTTTATTTTTAAAAATAAACATCCCATAACAAATTTAAAAGTGATAAGGATCAGAAATGGTGTGAATCTACAAAAATAGGCCTGCATCCTCTGCTTCCAATCCTATTCTCTGCTAAGACACCTGGGAAAACAGCAAAGGATGGCCCTGCCACCACTGTGGGAGACCTGGATGGAATTCCTGGCTCCTGCCTTTAGCTTGGCTCAGCCTTCACTGTTTGTAGACATTTGGACAGTGAACCAGGGGACAGCAGATCTCTCTTTCTCTGTCTCTCCCTTAACTGTCTGTCTCTCTGCCTTTCAAATAGATAAAAGTTAAAAAAAGTATAATGTACATTATAGCTAACATAAGAATATACAAAAAATGTTCATCAAAATAATCCCATTTTTGGCTACTAATAATACCAACTTAAAAAAAACAAACGGGGGTAAGGATAAATGCTTGCTTTAGCTTGAGCCTTTCATCACAAACACCTCTTGTCCTTGAGGAGTCCTTTCCCACTGTCATAACCATATGTCTGTGTTCTTCACTGACAATTCCTTTGCTTGTTTTTTCTTTTCTTAATAGCTAACCTGAAATTTCGTTCTGGATGGCCAGCAGCTGTCAATCTCTACCCTCAACAATGCAGTAGTCTCTTTGTCTTCATAGGTTTTCTAGGAACAGCCAAGGATGCAATTAAAAAGGATTCCACACTGAATGAGGAAGCTGTGGATAACAAACATGGGAAAGGCTCCCTCCAGGTCCACTCTGTAACTTCAGAAGTACTGTTCCCAGCTATGCTGCTGATAACCTACCACTCTAACACAGAGACCTAGACACTTGCCCTTTCTGCCCTCAGGACAAAGAAAGGCAAGGCAAGGACTTCTCATTTCAACACAAAGGCCAGATTAGCTCTTTTAAAATTGTAAGCTTCTTGTCCAGGTGTCACACTGATCACAGCAGGCTGTGGATGGCAACTTCATCTAAAAGTCTATAGTCATTTGAGAACTTGACATTTCATTATAATCCTGAGTTCCCCAGAAGTTGAGAATGGGTTTTGGTCCTGCCCTGTCTTGCAACAAAGTAAACATCACAGCACACAGCTCTTCCCTTACAAGCTGTCCATGGTAAAAAGCTGTCCAAAAACAGGAGGCCTAATCTTAAGACTGTCGTAATTATGTAAGTTCTCCAAGAGAACTAGAATTGAAGATTTCCCAATGTAGAGGGAACCTATATCAGATTTTCACATGATATTTTAAGAATATGTTCCTCTCTGCCTTAAACTGCCCTTATGCAAGCAGTCTAAAGAAATAGCTTAACACAATAAAACAGCAGAGAGCAAGTCATTTCTTTCTGTGACAAAAATGGCAGACACTATTGGCTGTCTACCTAACACCAATTCCTTCCACTCTCCTTGATCACACAGAATGTGAACTTCACAGGTTAAAATTGTAGAAAGTCCCCCTCTTAGGCTTCCCTACAACCAAGGCATGGGCATGTAACCCCGTCCTAGCTACTGGGGCCTAACAGAGGTAAAGCCGGCTGGCAGGCCTTGGAGGTTTTCTCCCTGGTTCTTAGGTGTACCTATATGTGACCCCTGGAGCGGGTATAGCCATCTTACAACCTTTAGGAAAGACACCACCAACTTGCTGGACATGACAGGGAGAAAACATTTTGGTGTCTGATGGTATGGTTCAGCCCTAGTATCAATGGTAGAAAAGCTCAGGCTCCAGGATTCTAATTAGAAATACTTGTGGTTAGCTTAGCTTGTTGCTTTGGTGTGTGTCATTTTTATTGATATTGTTACTTGAGAGCCAAAACATCCTACCTAATCCAGATATCAATTATCAGTTTACTTGATGCCACTTGGCTGACCTAACATTACCTCAATCTTGCCCCCTACTGCTTCCCTGATTTGATCTTTTGTGCCCTTTTAAAATTCTAATTGCTCTTAGAAGCAAGCTCAAAGTAACTGTACTCAAACTAAGCTTAAAGGTGAAGTTGGTTTCTTCTTTAACTCCTGCATGACATCAAGGGGAAGGTACCTTTTGCTTCTCTGGTCTACTTCTCAGTTATATCTGCTTTTACCAGTATTACAGATTTGCATCCCCTCCCCCTTTTTTGGTCCATATTTTCTTTCCTACTACCCAAATTACAACACCACAGTGAAATCACAATTGATCCAAAAATTTTAAAGACAAAACGCCAAAGTCAGGATAAAGATTTGCTTGTATGGGGCATCATCCATATAGATTAATAAAGAGATGAATGGTGAGGCATTTTGAATGCTGAGTAACTGAATGTGTTATCCTTTTTACACATAAGGAAAACAAAGAAAACCTCAAAAAAACAAAGACATACATAATGAACAATATATATGTGGTACCATGATCCAACCTTATTTCAGCTAATTTTAAAAAGCTCTCACATTTCTTGCATGCCATGTTTAAAGGGATAAAATGCTACATGATTTTTTTGTTTAGTCACACCATGAAAATAGTCCTTAAGCAGGAGGTGATAAACCTTTGTTGGCCATTACTGAGCAATACAGCAAAATGAAAACTGAACCAGCCAGATTTAACTAACATTTGGTTATTAGGAAAAAGATTTTGAAAGAAAAAAAGACTACAAACATTGAAGAGTCCAGATTTTCTTTGATATGGTTTCTTTGCATATTAAAAAAAAAAAAAACCAGAGTCACTAAAGGGAAAAAGGTCCAACTTACAAACTTTTCTGAACATCAGTTAGAAATCAAAATTTTTCCTGAAAACTTCAGCACAAAAGCTTGAAAAACAACCCAGGATGCACCAAAATGACCAATGCTTGGAAAAATCCTAACTAGGATATATTCATTTTCAACCAAATTGCTATCTAAGCCAAGTTGTTTTGATGGTTAAATTACTTTTAATCAGAGTACATGCTAACTCTATATTTTCATTTATCTTCATGTTTTGCACATGTTCCTTCCTTAATGGGGGTGGGGAGCCTTGTATTCTCATTTTCATATGGCTGATTAAAGAAGCATTAACTAGCACTTGTGAACTAAAAACTATTAAGAATAAGGAGATCTGATAAAAGTTTCAAGGTTTTCAGTCCCTTATCATGAAGGTCCTTGTTTATGGGGCCAGCGTTGTGATGCAGAGGGTTAAGCCACTGGCTGGGACACTGGCACCCCTATCACAACGCCAGTTCCAGTTCTGACTACTCCACTTCCAGCATCCTGACATGCAGGGAAGGCAGCAGATGGTGGCCCAAGTACTGGTTCCTGGCACCCACCTGGGAGACACAAATGGAGGTCCAGGTTCCTGGCTTTGGCCTGGCTCAGCCCTGGCTGTTGCAGGCATTTGAAGAGTGAAGCAGCAGATGGAAGATCTCTTTCTCTCTGTCCCTTTATCTCTGCTATTCTGCCTTTCAAATAAATGAAAAATCTTAAAAAAAAAAAAATAAGAAGAAAATGCTTAGTAATAATTTAACAATAGGAGTGTAAGGAGCTAGCACTGTGGCATAGAGGATTAAGCCACCCCTGTGATGCGTGCATCCTATATGGGTACCAGTTTGACTCCTGGATGCTCCACTTCTGATCCAGCTCCCTGCTAATGTGCCTGGGAAAGCAGATGGCCCAAGCGCTCAGGCCCCTGCACCCACAGGGGAGACCTAGATGAAGCTCCTGGCTCCTGGCTTCAGCTGGCCCAGCACCAGTCTTTTGCACTTTCAAATAAAGTAAATCTTGTTTTTTTTTAAAAGAAGTGCAAAGCATTTTTTACAAGGACTCTCACTTCTTAATTTCAAACTTACTACAAAGCTCCAGTGATCAAGACAGCTGTAGCAGTGGCATGAGGACAAGCATCTGAATAAGCAGAACAGAACTGGCCGTCCAGATACAAAACCCTCACATTTACGTCAATTTATCTTCCATACAGTGTGAAGTCAGTTCAATGGAGGAAAAAACAGTTTAGAACAAATGGTGCTGCAACAAATTGGTTATCCATATGCAAAAGAATGACATTGGATTCCCATCCTCATCTCACATACAACAGTAACTCAAAAATGGGTCAAAGATCTAAACGGAAAAGCTAAAACTATTTAAAAAAAAAAAAAAAAAAACCTTAGACTAAAACATATGTGTAAAACCCTATAACCGCCAGTTGGAGGTGTGAAGAAGATTTTTTTTCTGTCAAAGGTCATTTGGATATTTATAACATCATTCACAGGCCATACAAAATTATCAACTTAGAAATAAGCCTGCTATACATGTATTGAATGTCAAGTCCCAGGTGCAGTAGCCGTGGCAGGACCAAACCAAATGATTTCATGGGCCTTATATGGCCGGCAGGCCTGACGTTCCCCACCCCTGAAAAAGCACAAGCAACAACAACAACAAATTTATAAAATGGACTTCATCAAAATTATAAACTTGTGTGTGGGGTGGGGGTTGCGGCACAGCAGGTTAAATCATGGCTTGGAACGCCCACATCCCATACTGGAATCCCTGAGTTCCAAGTCCTGGCTACTCTACTTCCAGTCTAGCTTCCTGCTAATGAATGCCCTGCAAAGCAGCAGCTGACAGTTCAAAGACTGTGTCTCTGCCACCCCTTCAGGAAACCTGGATGGATTTCCAGAATCCTGACTTAGGCCTGGCTGTTACAGTCATTTGGGGAGTGAACCAGCAGATGGAAGATCTCTCAATCTCAATCTCTCTCTCCCATCCTCTCTCTCTAGCTCTGTCGCTCTTTTAAATAGATAAACACTTCATAGTGCTTCAAAGACCATAAAAATGTGAAAAGAATCTCCAGAATGACTGAAAATACTTGCAAATAATTGATCTAACTAACTCACTTACACCTCTTCAATAAAAAGACAAATAACCCACCTTAAAGATGGGCAAAGGCTCTGATTTGACATTTCTCTAAAGATACACAAATGGCTAATAAGCATATGAACAGATGTTTAACACCCTCTTTAGCTGCCAAGGAAATGCAAATGAGTAACACTTCATACCATTAGAATGACTATAATTAAAAGACAGATAACAAATGTTGGTGAGGATGTAGAGAAACTGGAACCCTCCTTTCACTGCTGGTAAAAATTAAAATGGTACAGTCCCTATGAAAAAGTTTGATAGTTACTGAAAACTTTAAGCATGGCGTTGCCATATGACCCAGGAATTCTACTCAAAAGAACTGAAATATGTCCATACAACAATTTGTGCAAAAATGTCCATATTAGCATTATTCATAAGCAAAAAGTCCATCAATGAGTAGATTTAAAAAAATGTAGTAGAGGGGCCGGTGCTGTGGCATAGCAGGTTACAGCACAGCCTGTGACGCCAGCATCCCATACAGGCGCCAGTTCCCCTGCTGCTCCACTTTCAATCCAGCTCTCTGCTGATGGCCTTTGGGCTTGGGTCGCTGCCACTCCCTTGGGAGACTCAAGGAGGCTCCTGGCTACTGGCATTGGCCTGGCTTGGCCCTGGCTGTTGCGGTCACTTGTGGAGTGAACCAGTAGTTGGACAACTCTGTCTAACTCTGCCTCTCTCTATGTAACTCTTTTAAAATAAATAAATTTAAAAAGGGGAGGGGGGTGACGCTGTGGCATAGCAGGTAAAGCTGTTGCCTGAAGCACTTATATCCCATATGGGTGCTGGTTCGAGTCCCAGCTGCTCCACTTCTGATCCAGCTCTCTGCTATGGCCTGGGAAAGCAGTAGAAGATGGCTCAAATCCTTGGGTCTCTGCTCCCATGAAAAAGACCTGGGAAAAAATCCTGGTTTCGGATCGGCTCAGCTCTGGCCGTTGTGGCCAGTTGGGGAGTGAACCAGCAGATGAAAGACCTCTCTCTGTCTCTCTGCCTCTGTGTAACTCTGCCTTTCAGATAAATAAATAATCCCCACATGGGATGCTAGAGCTTAGCCCACTATACCACAGTGCCAGCCCCACAACAAAAACAATTTTAAACTAAATAGAAATAGCCTTATAAGACTTGAAATCTCAGTCTTATCCAGCAAACTGATTATCAGCCATTTATTTAGTCTCTCAGCCTCAGTTCCCCCTTCTGTTAAATCAGGAATTACAATACCTTCTTCACCGTGAAAACAAATACTCTTAATTGTTCACTAAATCTTGGGGTGTGGCTGACAATTGTTAGGAAAATGGTGCGTGATCTACAACCTGACACCATCCTAGGCTCTAGCCCCCCACAGCCATTGCTGGAAGCCAGGTGACCACAAGGCCCAACCACGGGTGTCAGGCTCCACTCCCAGCCTAATGGGATTCGGTGTCACACTTCACCCCCATCCTAATGGGACTGCTGCTCCCAATTCCCTTCCCTGCCTGCCCCCTGGCAAAGTTTTAAAAGGACCTGTTCTCGAACACAGGGCTCTTTTTCTCTCTCCTCTCTCATGATCTCCCCCCCATCTCTCTGTCTATCTCTCTCTTGATCTCTCTCTTACCCTTTCCTTCTCCCTCTTTTTCTTTCCTCGCCCCTCCCCTCCGGCCTGCTGGGTTTATCCCAATAAACCCTTTCCCTTACTCCGGTGTTTTAGTGTGTTTTGTGTTTTTAATTTTTAAATGTATTTGTAGGGTTTTAAATTTTTTACAACTTGAATTTGAAAACATAGAGAAAATTAGAAAAAATAAAAATGTGTATAACGTGTGGAACAGAGTCAGCTTAAATTTTATAGTCAAGTTAACATTGACAAAAATGAGTATGGGGCCAGCCTGCAGCGCCGCCATCCCATGTGGATGGAGTCCTGGCTGCTCCACTTCCCTTCCAGCTCCCTGCTGGTGTACCTGGGAGGGCAGTGGAAGATGGCCCAGGTGCTTGGGACCCTGTCCCACATGTGAGACCTGGAGAAAGCTCCTGGCTTTGGCCTGGCCCAGCCCTGGCCAATTGCAGTCGTTTGAGATGTTAAACAGCGGATAGAAAATTCTGTCTCTCACAGTCTAACTCTGCCTTCAAGTAAATAAGTCTTAAAAAAGTACCATACTCGGGCCGGCGCCGTGGCTCACTAGGCTAATCCTCCACCTAGCAGCGCCGGCACACCGGGTTCTAGTCCCGGTTGGGGCGCCGGATTCTGTCCCGGTTGCCCCTCTTCCAGGCCAGCTCTCTGCTGTGGCCCGGGAGTGCAGTGGAGGATGGCCCAAGTACTTGGGCCCTGCACCCCATGGGAGACCAGGATAAGCACCTGGCTCCTGCCATCGGATCAGCGCGGTGCGCCGGCCGCAGCGCGCTGGCCGCGGCGGCCATTGGAGGGTGAACCAACGGCAAAGGAAGACCTTTCTCTGTCTCTCTCTCTCACTGTCCACTCTGCCTGTCAAAAAATAAATAAAAAAGTACCATACTCAGAAAGTGAGTATTACAAATGAATGATAACTCATAACCTGACTATTAAGAAAAATGAGAAGACTGTTACAATATCTTAAAAAATGTATTCCTGTTTTCTCCCTTGAATAAGGACATGAGTAAAAGAAGACAAGCTGGAATAGCACTCCGGATTTCACTGAATTAAGTTCCACAATGATTTCATCTCCTCTGAAAGTTGTCATCCTGGAAATTGATACCCTAATTAAAGTGTTACTTTCAGAGGCCCCGGTGCTGTGGGGTAGCAGGTAAAGCTGCAGCCTGCATTGCCGGCATCCCATATGGGCTCCTATTCTAGTCCTGGCTGCTTCACTTCCAATCCAGCTCTCTGCTAAGGCCTTGGGAAAGCAGTAGAAGATGGCCCAAGTCCTTGGGCCCCTACACCCACATGGGAAACCAGAAGAAGCTCCTGGCCCCTGACTTCGGATCAGCCCAGCTCCAGCCATTGCAGCCATCTGGGGAGTGAACCACTGGATGGAAGACCCTTCTCTCTCTCTGCCTCTCTGTAATTCTGCCTTTCAAATAAATAAATCTTAAGGGAAACAAAAAGTTACTTTCATTAAAGAGAGGTACTTTCTTTAAAAATATAGATTTGAATAAATTCAATTAATTTAGCAGTTGTAAAGAAAATAAGGACCTGTGTGTCCAAAATAAGTAAATAAAGATAAAACAATAACAAATAAAAATGCATTTGGGCTCTTGTGGAGCCATTTTGTAAGGCATTATACACTTTAGACGCTCAGTAAAAAAATCATTTCCACAGCTCCACCCGCATTTTTCACTGCATCCAGTGTGGTGATTTCGGGAGCACAAGAAATAGAGGAAGCAAAGTCAAACATTTATTTTTCTAAAGGTTAAGGTTATCGAGAGACAGATAAACTAGGCCCAGAAAACCACTTTCCTCAAAACACACTGAAGAATTTAATCTGAGAATTCTTCCCACATGTTTACTGATGCTAATCAGATAATTCCGCAATTACAGGTGGGGGGAGCATGTTTTCCAGCGATTTTTTTTTAATTTTTGCTACACGAAAATGGTAAAATATGTCTATCAAGTGAAAAAAAAAAGAAATGTGGTACCTTATTCCTTGAATCATGAAGGCGAACTCAGGATTCCAAGTCAGAGAATATTTTCGGCTGAAAAATACCAGATAAATACAATGAACGCCTATGACTTATTTAGCCAATAAGGCAAAGTACAAGGTTCCCCAGCAAGGAAAGACGTTTGCTTTGAGGGTGCAGGGAGATGCACACATGTCACTGCACTAACCCAGGTTATCATTTTCTGTTTGGGAGGCAATGATGCGAACTTTCTCTTTCATGTCCTAAGATTTGACAAAGTGCACATCAACGTCAAGTCAACGAGGTGCCAGTGTGGGCGCGGAGGCCGAGTCCGGTGCCCTGGGCTCGGACCGCTGCCTTAAGTGTCTGAGTCATCAGATTCTTACACGCACCTTAATTTATCAACTTAGCATTTCCCATCCAGTATGCTGATAAGCACCTAGATGAACCCTCGCGTGCCTTGAAGTTTTCAAACCGTCCAAAACACGCCGAGGGGACGGCACTAAGAACGCCTAACGTGGTGTAAACACTGTCCAAATCCAAATCTAACTTCTGGAACACCCTCGAAGGCTCGGATTTCAACCCGGCTCAAAGGAAACCTCCCCTTGAATGCCGCAGCCTTCGGAAACAAGCTCCAGGGAGACGCGATGCAGCCCCCTGCTCTAATTCATTGCGTGCCAGGTCGAGAGCGCGCGTCGGAAAAGGGGGCTCCCCGGGCGGTGCAGGTGCGGGTGCGGGTGCGGGTGCGGGACGCGATCGCCGTGGCTGAGGGGAACGCGGCACAGGCCGAGGGAAAAACCAGCCGCACACGCTGCCTCAGCCTACCGGCCGTCCCCTTCCCCGGCCCGCCGCCGCCTCAGAACTCCAGCTCGGGCGAGGCTGCTCGGAGGCCCTGCCTGCGATCGCCCCGTCCCGCGCGCCCCGCGCCCCCCACGCCCTGCCCCAGCAGCCCGGGGGACGCCAAGGAGCGGCACCGTGACTCACTCGCCCCGGGCGCACGGCCAAACCGCCGCGGCCTCGCCCCAGCGCCGCGCTCCCGCGGCCTCCCAGAGCTCCGAGGAGGGCCCAGGCCCCTCCCCGGCCGCCCCGCACCACCCCCGGCCGCGCGCGGACCTGAGAGCCCCGCTGTGTTGGGGGGGCGGGCGAGGCCTCCCCGGAGCGCCGGCCGCCGCCGACCGCCCCTCCCCCGCCACGCGCGCGCGGAGTCGCCGAGCATGCGCACCGGCACCCCCCCCGCGCGCGCCCGCCTGCGCGCCCCCGACGCCTCCCGCCTGGCCGCCTGGCCGCCGCCGCCTGGGAGGCCGGGCGAGGCCGCGGCGGAGGCGGAGGCCCGGCTCCCTGGGCGGCGCGCGCGGTCCCCAAGTCCGCCCTCCCCGTTAGTCGGCGAGCGCCCGAGGGGAGGGGACAGCCAGGCAGGCAGGAAGCGGCCGCTTAAAAGGCCAGCCCGCGCCAAGCCCTTCCTCCCTCGGTGCGGAGGCCTTCGAGCGCGACTCTCCCGCCGCCATGTACCGCTGTCTGGGCGAAGCGTTGCTGCTGTCGCGGGCCGGGCCCGCGGCGGCGCTGGGCTCGGCGGCCGCCGACTCGGCCTCGCTGTTAGGCTGGGCCCGCGGGCAGCCGTGCGCCCCGCAGCCGGGGCTCGCGCCGGCGGCCCGGCGCCACTACAGCGAGGCGGCGGCCGACCGCGAGGACGACCCCAACTTCTTCAAGATGGTGGAGGGCTTCTTCGACCGCGGCGCCAGCATCGTGGAGGACAAGCTGGTGGAGGACCTGCGCACCCGCGAGAGCGAGGAGCAGAAGCGGAACCGGGTGCGGGGCATCCTGCGGATCATCAAGCCCTGCAACCATGTGCTGAGCCTCTCGTTTCCCATCCGGCGCGACGACGGCTCCTGGGAGGTCATCGAGGGCTACCGGGCCCAGCACAGCCAGCACCGCACGCCCTGCAAGGGAGGTGAGCGCCCGCGGCCCGCGCGCCCCGGGTGTGGCGGACTCGGGGCATTGTGGTGGTTTTTTTTTTTTTTTTTTTTTTTTCCGCCTGAAACCATCCGGTCTTTGGGCCCGCCTTCTCCCCCGCGGGCCTCTGCGTGCGTGGATGCTGCATGCGGAGCGCGCACTGCGCCGGTGCCCCGCGTGTCGCCGGGGCTCGTTCCTGCAGAGTGTGCAGGGCGAGTTTCCCTGAGTTCAAAAATACATTGTTTGCTTTCTTTTTTCCACCCCCTCTTAGAACAGTGACAGGTGACACGGGGACACGGGTTGACAGTTTCATTCACCAAAGGAGTTTGTTAGCCACACACCAGCCTTTTCAATGACTTTCCCACTCTGACAGCTTTCTATTTTGTAGCAGAAACAAGGGGGAGGGCGAAATAAAGAAGGAAAAACGAAACGAGCGGTGAGCGTAACGTCGCCGACAAACACTGGGCGTTCTGACAGTAAATCTAAAGGCTGTAGGCTGTGAGCTGCCTGCCAGCCAATGGAATGAAATAGCCCTGGGGGTGTGTACCGGCCCTGGCCAGCACCAGATTGGTGCTTCGGGAAGAGATAAAAGTAGATGAGGAAAAGGGATTGAGGCGGTTACAAATTGGTAGTCCCCGAGTTAGCCTGTGGTGAAAATGTTGGAATGTCTCTAGATTTGGCTGCTGCAGTCAGATGCTTTGTTTGAGCAAATAAAGGTTTTCATCCCCCCTCCCCCTCAATATATTGCACAATGTCTTTGAAGGTAGCCAAAATAGAAAGGGCAAAATCTAGATTTTTTTTTTTTCCTGTTGCATGGGAGGAAAAAAGTGTGGGAGGGGCTACAGCGTCCTGCTGGGGTGGATTGCCTTTAAGCATGGAGGGTGTTGGACTGCATCCTTTGTCTCGCTCAGCCTGGTCTCCTGCTCTTTCTGTTAGGCCCAAGGACTTAACGATTTTTTGGAGGTCCTCTCTGACCAGAAAAACCAGCGCTGTGCTGGGGAGCAAAGGTGGCTGCAGAGGGCTTAATGATTTACTAAATTTGCATTGACCCCACCCACTTCTATGGCTTGCCTTTGGAGTAAGCCCTAGAATTATCCTCAAGCCTAGATAGTCTCCTTTGGGAAGAGTGGGGTCTAAACCACTTTCACCTCTGATTTCCCTCTCCGGTCCAAAAGGATATAAAACTGCATACACTTGTCACTCTACTGCGCTGGCCTTTTTCCTTCCTACCACTCCCTTATTGTCCAAACCAGACTGCCCTGAAGAGCAGACGAGGAGGTTGGAAGAGGTAATGGGTAGAAAATACTGAATTACATTGCTTCTTTAAAATGAACATTAAATTATTTTACTGTTGTTGACAGTGCTTTTTTCAGTCCCTTAAAAGATACACAAATAGCCCAGTCTGTTTGGTTTTCGGTCTGGTCTCTGAAGTGCTTTAAAAGGCCCAGCCTTACTCAGGTTTACCAGTTTGTCAGCCTTATTCCTCTTGCTGCATCAGCAGTTTTAATGCCAAAATGTTGAACCTGGCAACAGATTGCAGCCGGGACCCCAGAGCACCAGCACCGTTATTGTAGCCCTTTTTTGTCCTGCAGGGTGATACAGTTCTGTTGCATTAACCCACTTGGGAAAAGGCAAGCCAGAGCTGAAAGAGCTGTTAACCCCGCATGTAAACACAGAGACGTAAACAGCAAGCATCGCAAGATGGTGGAGCATGAAAGAAACAGGCCTTTATAAAGTGATAAGCAGAGAGTTTGAAAGAGTTTGCAGAGGAGTATATACAGCTGTGAAAAGCCCTAAATGTGCAGTGTGTGGAAGATAAACAGTGTCCTAAATCCATACTCAGCAAAGGTGGGTGCTGCAGACCACCAGACTTTGCTTCCAGGATCCCCTGGGGTCTTCACACCCATTTATCCCCCTTGTCTGATGGCAGAGAATGTGCATCCCAAGAGAGACTTGCTTTCAGTGGGTTTTTCTCACTTTTAAACATTTAAAGCTTTTTTGACTTACAGGAAACTTCTTCATTCCCCCCTGTCTTTTTTTTTTTTATTTTTTTTTTTATTTTTATTTTTTTTTGACAGGCAGAGTGGACAGTGAAAGAGAGAGAGACAGAGAGAAAGGTCTTCCTTTTGCCGTTGGTTCACCCTCCAATAGCCGCCGTGGCCGGCGCACCGCGCTGATCCGATGGCAGGAGTCAGGAGCTTTTCCTGGTCTCCCATGGGGTGCAGGGCCCAGGCACCTGGGCCATCCTCCACTGCACTCCCTGGCCACAGCAGAGGGCTGGCCTGGAAGAGGGGCAACCGGGACAGAATCCGGCGCCCCGACCGGGACTAGAACCCGGTGTGCCGGCGCCGCAAGGCAGAGGATTAGCCTAGTGAGCCACGGCGCCGGCCCCCCTGTCTTTTTTTAAGATTGATTGATTTGAAAGGCAGAGTTGCAGAGAGGAAAGAGCACTTCCATCTGCTGGTTCACTCCCCAAAGTGGCCGCAGTAACCAGGGCTGGCCCAGGCCGAAGCCAGGGGCCTAGCTCTCTCAGCCCTCTGCACCCCAATGCGAGCCCCTCCACTCTGGTCTTAGAGTATCTTTGGTGATTGAGGTAAAAGATGATTTAGATGATTGATCCCTGGGCACTGAAATCTTTAAATCTGAGGCATAGTTTAGCACCTTCTTCCCCTCCCTCTGAACTGCCCTCTTCCCAGTGTTCTTTGCCAAACAGAGCACAGCACCTCCTCTGCTCCTTTTGTCCTTTCTCAAACCCTCAGCTCTCTGTCTAATCTTTCCTCTAGAATGACCTGAGTTTCCTAAAATAAAATTCTCTATATTGAAGCAAAGCCACGGTCCGGTTATCTTTGTAAGGGGAAAAAAGGTGGCTTTTTAAATATTTATTTATTTGAAAGGCAGAGCTAGAGAGAGAGAGATGGATCTTCCACCTGCTGATTCACTGCCAACACGGCTGCAATGGCCAGGGCTGGACCAGACTGAAGCCAGGAGCTTCTTTCCGGTCTCACCCATGGGTGCAGGGGCCCCAGCACTTGGGCCATCTTTATGCTTTCCCAGGAGCATTAGCAGGGAGCTGGTTCAGAAGTGGAACAGCCTGAATTGGAACAGGTGCCCATATGGGATGCAGGCACTGCAGGTGGTGGCCTAATGCACTGCACTAGAGCGCCAGCCCCCCCTCCCCAGCAAATTTTTAATAACATTGTTTTTGTGCGCCTCTTCCCATGCATGCCTTAATTAATTGATGTCATTAGGTTTACCTCTAATTAAGGATTTGCAGAAAAGTGTGCTGTAGGCTAGAGATTGTTATTACTAGAGATTGTTATTACAAATTTTCTGAGTAAATTCTCTGCATTTTATTAGCCATGGTTCTGAGATCAGGACATTTTATCATTTTTTTAAAGATTTATTTGTTTATTTGAAAGAGTTACACTGAGAGAGAGAAGGAGAAGTAGAGAGAAGTCTTCCATCCACTTCCATTCACTCCCCAAATGGCCGCAAGGGCTGGAGCTGCACCTATCCGAAGCCAGGAGCCAGGAGTTTCTTCCGGGTCTCCCACGTGGGCGCAGGGGCCCAAGGACTTGGGCCGTCTTCTTCTTTCCCAGACCATAGCAGAGAGCTGGATCAGAAGTGGTGCAGCCAGGACTCAAACAAGCACCCATATGGGATGCCAGCACTGCAGGTGGTGGCTTTACCCACTATACCACAGCCTGGCCCATGGATGTTTTATCCTTTATAAGTCAATGTGAGGAGCAAGCATTTGGGGGCCTCCTCCATCCCACTTCTCATTGGGAGTGTCTGGTTCCACTGCTGATTCCAGCTTCAAACCTTGAGAGGCAGTGGGTAGTGGCTCTCGTGGTTAGATTCCTGTCACTCACAAGGGAGACCTGAGTTGAGTTCTTGCTCCCAGCATTGGCCTTGGCGGGACCTGGCTATTGTGGACATTTGGAGAGTGAACCTTTCCCTGATATATGTTCATTCTCTCTCTCCCCTTCCCTTCCCCCTTTTAAATAGATAAGTAAACATTTTTAAAGATAAAGGTGAATTTGGGGCAAATGTGCAGATTGCTAATAACAATCGGATGTTGTGAATTTACTTTCTCTTCAAGCCTACACCCTCATTGTCTTGTTAAGGCTATTAAGCCTTATCCCTTTTGATACAGTGACCCTAAATCTTTACTTAACAGTTCTAATACCCAGAAAAAGGCTCTTCTGTTAGCTCAGTGACTCTGTTCAGAGCCAAAGTGCAGAAAGGAACAACGGGAAGTAGGAGGCCTTGTCTTGAGGACTGGATGCCAGGGTGGGTTGGAGACAGCGCAGAGCTGCAGGCACGCCTTCCTGGTGAGAACAGTGGTGTGAGAAGAGCAGGAAGTACAGCACTGGCTAATTCTTTGGAGTTAAATGTGAAACTGTGTGTGTGTTATAAAGGTCTCTTCATTTCATTAAGCCAACTGCCTCTCCCCTAGCCATATAAGAGAGACGCATATTTCAGGTTGTCATTCCATCTTCCCATCATTTTTATGTGTGGCAAGTTTGCTTTGGCAGTAAAAACCCCACTTGCAGGAAGGCTGTTCACTCATAATGCAGAGTACGCTTTGCAGGGATTGGCACATCAGAAAGAAACTAGGGACTAAGCACCAGTATGTGTTAAACTCTAATGAAATTGGCAGCGTTTAGATTTTAAATGTGAGAAACAAAAATTAAGCTTTTATTGTGTGGCTTTTAGTGGGAGGAAGATGGGTTTGCCGCCATTGCTAATATGCTGAGAAAAATCAGTTTTGATCAACTTAGGTAGAGATACTGACAATTCTGCCTGGAACCTTAATTAAAGACTGAAATATTGTGAACATTGAACAAATCACAGCCACCAATCCCCAATCTGGGACACATGACTCTTCTGGCTTTTTCCTATTTATTTTGCATAATAATTAGGTTTTTAGAATGCAAACTGTTCAAAGAAAAATCTTATCTCCATGTCAAAGCACATCAGTTCATAAATGGCTCATAATTCCTGTATCCAACAACCCCTGTTCATGTTCAAATTGGATGTATGCAATTCATATGGTAATGAAAGCTACAAAATGAAAAGTGGGCATTTGGTACAGCAGTTAAAGTGCCATTTGGGACACCCACATCCCATATCTGAGTGCCTGGGTTTAAGCACCCTGTTATGTTCCCAATTCCAGCTTCCTGCTAATGCACACCCTGGGTGGCAGCAGGTGGTAATTGAAATACTTGGGGCCCTGCAACCCACGTGAAGAGACTAAGATTGAGTTTAGGTCCCTGGCTTTGGCCTGACTCAGCCTTGACTGAGGCATTTGGAGGTGAACCAGTGGGTGGTGGCTTCCCCTCTCACTAAATGTCTCTCTACCTTTCAAATAATGAAAAACAAAAAGAGGCTGATGTGGGTCTTAGCATCTTAATTTTTACTCCGTGTTCTAGCTTCACTCGGTCTCCTACACAAATAGGAACAAAGGGTATAAACATACATTCACAGGTGAGTGTGGGCCACACCACACAGAAATACCCATCATGAGCGGGCTGGAGAGAGGAAATGAGAGTGGTACCTCCTGGTGTGGTGTGTAGCAGAGAGACCTCTCCCCTGATCTCAGCCTCTCTGTGAAGTAGGTGGTGGTACCTTGGTTGGATATACAGTGGGGTGGATGAGACCAGGTGCACTCTGGGAAGGTGGCCAGCAGTTAAAGAGATAAACATTTTTCAGGGGTGTAAGAATTCCAGCTCACTTTAACTTTCACTAACTGCCTATTTACATCATACCAAAGCAAACCTACCAGCAGCCCCTCCCCCAAGGTAACCATAAACAGCCTTAAATCCAAAGCTGTTATCTGTCCAGGTAAATCAATCTTTCCCCCTTCCCAGAAGCAGAAGTGCATGCAATTAGAATTCCTCACTATCAAGATGGAGGTATTAATCTGTGAAGTGCTGCTGATAAAGGCAGGGAAGGCCTTTTGAAGGGCAAAAAGACAACCTCAGAGCGGGCTGCTCAGTGCCCTATTTGATTACCTCCAAATGCATGAAAACGGTCATGGTTGGGCCAGGCCAAAGCCAGGGACCTAAACTCAGTCTTAGTCTCCTCACATCGGTTGCAGGGTTCCTAGTACTTCAGTTACCCCCTGCGCCACCCAGGGAAAGTCCACGGCAGAGGCCAGCTGGCACAGGCAAGGGCAAGGGAACAGTAATAGCAGACATCTAGAGCTCTGCGTGTGCCAGGCGTTTTGCTAAGGACTTTATGCATTGTGTTCTGTGCCTCATAACAACACGTACCCAAGACCTTTTCATGCATCAGTGCCTTTATGCCGGGTGAGATACACTGTTGTCCCAGATTTCCAAATGTGGTTACCAGGCTGAAGAGTGAAGGTGACACAGCCAGTGTCCAAGCAGTGGACTTGAGCACCAAGTGTCCGGTCACTGATTCCAGCACCTGCCTTTTTAGTCATTCCTGTCTGTGAAAAAGTTCTCAGTTGTGTCTTGATGTAGACAATTGATTGAGAACTCTGTCAGGCCACGGACACAGTGATTCCTAACACTTTGGATCATAGATGCCTTGGAACTGTGTTAAAAGCTGCTAGAAGACCAACCTTCTTAGAAAGTCATGCGAATTCAAACAACTTTGCATCTGTAAACTGTATCTTCAGGCCATTCATTCCAATTGCTGCCGAGAGAACATTTTAGAGTTTTCCACTGGAAGAGGTTTGAAGGCCTTGGCTGTGTAAATAGATTAATGTGTTAGAGCAGCTCATCTCTAGCAGAGTAGCATTGCATTTATATTTAAGGGTTTTCAGTTGAATGATTTTGAAATGGCCTTACAACTGTCTCTTCATTAAAAATCAAGAAAATTCTATTTATCACGAGTTGTTATTACTTTATTATTCTTGGAGCAAGTCTATCAGACCTAATTTTTCTGAATTACTTGTAGGCTAGAGGAAAATGAAATGACAAAGGCTGTCAGGGCTGTGGCCCATTTCACCATTTATCAGTATCATGACTGTCAACACAGGATATTTTAAAAAGCATTTTGTATACATTGGGCCTTAGGAGGATTTACAAGAACGATAGTGATGAGTAATAGTACCTGGACTGGGGGCTCACTGAGTTAAGCACTACACACCTATCTACACCTGCTACTTTCTCCCTCCTACAGCTGCCATCTTTACACTTTATGCTTAGTTCACAAGCTTCTCTGTGATTAACCTGTTGAGTGCAAGTTTTAAAGTTGCTGCTCTTGGTCAGGTACCGTGGGCTGGTTGAGGGGTGGGTTTTATTTATTTAGAAGGCAGAATTATGGAAAGGAGAGGCAGAGAGAGATCTTCCATCCACTGGCTCACTCCTCAAATGGCCGCAACATCAGGGCTGGGCTAGGCCTAAGCCAGAAGCCAGGAGTTTCTTCCAGATCTCCTACATGGTGGCAAGGGCCCAAGTACTTGGGCCATGCTGCTTTCCCAGGCGCCTTAGCAAGGAGCTGGTTCGGAAGTGGAGCAACCCGGACTTGAACCGGTTCCCATATGGGACTATGGCATTGCAGGTAGCAGCTTTACCTGCCATGACACAGTGCCAAAGAGATTATTTTTTAAAGCTAGCTTTTTTTTTTTTTCCATTTACTGGAATATTTTTTCAGTTGATTTCCCAAAATAGAGCAGAATCTGAAATCTTTTCTATCACTGTCTTTCTTCTTTTGCTTTGAGCTCAGTATTATGTTTGCATTTTCCTATCCTGGAACCAGTCGATAAATGGCAATTAAAAAAAGGACTAAACAGTTGTATTACTGTTAACAGGAATAAAAGATACCACGGAGAGACTGTGGACCTAGGTGTCGGGTAGGCTGGACAGGAGCTGGGTAAGGGAAAGGTCATTTCAGATAAAGGCACTAAGGAGTGACTTTGGCCAGGGCAGGAGGTGGTGGGGGCAGGCTGTTGTACATAGTGAGAGATTGGAATGTGGGACAAGCTCCTCTGAAACCCTTGCAATTTCCCAAGCAAGAAGGGTGATCTTAGGGAGCTCCTGAATCCCATGGGATTTCCTGGGTGATAGGAGCATCTTTTGTTCTGAGCCTGCTCTTTGAGTTCTTGGGTAGCTTCAGGATGGAGGCCTTCAGGAAAGACCAAGCCATGACTGCAGGGGTGGGACTTCCAGCCCCACTTGCTAGTGTCTGGAGAGTAGGGAGGAGCCGAGGGTTGAGTTTTACAACCAGGTGATAGAGTCAATCATGTCTGTATAATAGAGCCTCCATAAAAAATTGAATGATTATGACAGCGTTCAGAGAATTCGGGGTGGGGGCGGGGGAGTATAATCTTAGCCTGAGCCCTTAGCCTGTGGGGTCTGCCCTGGCTCCAGATGGGAAGTGTCGGAACTGAATTAAGTTACAGAACTCTCAATCTCTGCAGAGACACTGCGGAGAGTTGGAGGACTGCTTGGTGTGGGAAGCCCACACGGCTGATGCCAAGTGCAAGCAGCAGCAGGTTTCCTTTTAGATTGGTTGCACAGGTGCTGATAAACCAAGGAGAGTGCAGAATACTGGGCAGCAGTAGAACTGAGAATGAAGTGATGAGTCATGGCAGAGGAAATAGAAGGGTAGGACATGTACAGACACCGTCACCACCAGGCAGGATGTACACTTGTGTGTGAGGAGTGAAGAATAACTTAATAAAATTTCCAGCATGAAAAATTGATAAGAAAAAATAATGGTATAGGAAATAGCAAAGGATTATAGTTATCTCCGCTTTGCTTTTGCTACTGACAGTCAATCATAGTCTGATACAGTAGATAGAAAATTCCAGAAGTCAACAATTTGTGGTTTCAGTGTGTGCTGTTCTGAGTAGTGTGATGAAAGCCCTTGCCCAGAAAGGTGAGTCATCCCTTTGTCCAGAGTATTTGTGCTGTCAGTAACCCTTTCCTGTCGTGATGCATGTGTTTAAGTGACCCATGTACTTAATAGAGCCCCAAAGCAGGAGAATTGCAAAACTGTCAATTCAGATAGCCAAAGACAGACCTTAGAGTGGGAAGATGAAGGTTCATCAGCGGTGTATATGCAGAGGACAACACAGAGGATACATAGTTTTGGGTACCATCCACACATTCTGGGTAGTCTGGTGTATAGGGAAGAAGATTAGGTCTTGGAAATGAAGATTTAGTGTCCAGTGATTTTTTTGGGAAAACTGGATATGTAGGCATGTTCTTCTCAGTCCTGCCCTTGCATGGTGCAGTGCTTCTGCCTGGTCCATGCCTGGCCCTCCTCCCCCATCTCCCTGGGATTGTCTTTTCCTCTCTAAAACCTACCTCCGATATCACACAGACTTGTAAATAATTTATGTGACACTGGATATCCGAGCTTGCAGGCCTTTACCCCTCTGAATCTTTTTATAACAAATTGCTATTATCTTTTGCTAAGTGTATTCCGATTTGGTGTTCTCCACTTTAACTGGCGTCATTTCTGAGACCTGTTTGGTGTGAAGGTATAACATAGGTAGAAGTTAGTCATTGTCAGAATCTGTTAAAACATTAACAAGATCCCCCTTTTAATGCAGAATCTTCCTTCCTTCCGTCGGGCAGTAAGTTAAACGCTGGAACACAAGGCGGAGTTCTGTGTTGTGTATGTCCATTTATAAAGGCAGGGAAATGCTTAAGAAGACCAGAGTCACAAGTGGTGATCAAGGGAGAGTGTAGTGACACGTGTGCTGTACTTTTAAATTTTTAATGAAAAGAAGAAAAGAAATAATTTTCCACTATCAGCAAAGCATTTGCTTCCCAGAGAGCTTCTATTTGTCCCTTCAAAATGGTCCAAATGAAAGAGTTAACAGCTTAAAGTCTAAAGTGTGGGCTTTCCTGCCTGTTCACACAGAACATTGCATTGATGCCATCAAAGCAGATGGAAGTGTCTGGCTTTTTCTTAGCTCCTGCAGGAAATACTCCTTCCTGGTGCTGACTGTCGGAATTCGTGTGCCATGACTGGCGTTTCGGGTGGTCATGACTGTGACTGGGTGGTGGCCTGAGTGCCACACTGCTGCTCGCCCTCTGCTTCTCATTGTTAATTAAGCTGTGCTACTCTGTTGTTAAGTTAGCAAAGTCTGTCAGTATCAAGAGAGAAAATAGGAGCTGGTACTGTGGCACAGCAGTGTCCCACATGGGCACCAGATCGAGTGCTGGCTGCTCCACTTCTGATCCAGCTCCCTGCTAATGTGTCTGGGAAAGCAACAGAAGATGGTCCAAGTGCTTGGGCCCCTGCACCCATGTGGGAGACCCCAATAGAAGCACCTGGCTCCTGGCTTCAACCTGGCCCAGCCTCAGCTGTTTGGCGATTTGAGGTGAACCAGCCAATGGAAGATCAGTCAGTCTCTCTCTCTCTCTCTCTCTCTCTCTCTCTCTCTCTCTCTGTGTGTGTGTGTGTGTAATTCTGCCTTTCAAATAAATAAATAAATCTTGAAAAAAGAAAATAAATGGTGAGAGCATCAGTGCATGCATTTTTTTTTTTTTGACAGGCAGAGTGGACAGTGAGAGAGAGAGACAGAGAGAAAGGTCTTCCTTTGCCGTTGGTTCACCCTCCAATGGCCGCCGCGGCCGGCGTGCTGCGGCCGGCGCGCTGCGCTGATCCGATGGCAGGAGCCAGGAGCCAGGTGCTTTTCCTGGTCTCCCATGGGGTGCAGGGCCCAAGCACCTGGGCCATCCTCCACTGCACTCCCGGGCCACAGCAGAGGGCTGGCCTGGAAGAGGGGCAACCGGGACAGAATCCGGTGCCCCAACCGGGACTAGAACCCGGTGTGCCGGCGCCGCTAGGCGGAGGATTAGCCTAGTGAGCCGCGGCGCCGGCCAGTGCATGCATTTTAAGAGTTCTGTGGCCTTTTGCTTTTCTGGGGGTTCTGCTTGTGGTAGAACTCGGTCCTAATCGTTTCTATGCTATAAAGTGAGAGGCCATAGCTGGGAATTTGATTCCTGATGTATAAATCATACTCTATTAAGAGATCTCCGAATAATTTTAAAGACCAGTTTGAATTTTCATAAGTGTTCGATTAGTGATTCATTGTAGAAAACAGTGGTAGCTAGGAGCTTGTGTGTGGTTTTGAGTCATCTAGCAAAGGGAGAGAAAATCAAGCAACCAGTTGTGGTTTTCCCTGAGTCTGTTTTAAAGTAGCGAGCTGCTTTGTTTTCTCCATCACCATAGCAACTTCAACTAGGTTTTGCATTTGAGTTTCATTTCTCTTAGAAAAAACGTAGTGTGCCCCAATTGTTAGACTCTTGGACTCCTTAGCATGCTAAGGAATATCTATGCTAACGAAGCTAAAAGGCAGAGCATTGCTTGTGCGTGTGAGGTTTGCAGATGTCTGCATTTCCTGGATTTCCTTTTCAAACATGTGGCTACGAGCCAATGCAGAATAACTGTATACAGTCAGTTTCTCTGGGGAAGGAAAAATGGGATTTCACAGCTCCCATAGTGTAAGTACTTTGCTCTGTCCTCTGCCTGCCCTTGAGCTTCACTGAGATTGGTAAATAGCAAACATTGTAGTGGGTGGACTTTTTGAGCTCCCTCTGAACTGGAGGCACAGATTAGTCGCAGATTGGAACACAGGTCTTTTGCAACCTCACTGCTAACGTTGGTTCTCTGGTACACACCTGTGTGATCCACCCAGTCACTGGGTAGCTCTGCCCGCCAGACCTCTTGCTCTTCCTTAAAAGCATATACCTTCATTCTCCTTGAAGCAGCAATCTGTTGTACCTGGTAACACTGTAGTCTGAGGACCAGATGACCTGTTCCAAGCACTACTAATGCTAGCAGTTAGTCAAGGCTAACAGAGTGCTCAAGTGAGAATTACTCAGATTCCAAATAGGATTCTTCTTGCTTCATGTTGGTTTTAAAACAAGTTCTTTATTTGAAAGAGTTACAAAGAGAGAAGGGAGAGACAGAGATGAGAGATCTTGCACTCCAGATGGCGAGGACTGGGCCAGGCTCAAGCCAGGAATGTGGAACTCCACCCAGGTCTCTCCTGTGGGTGCAGGGGCCCAGGAGCTAGTGCCATTCTCCACTGCTTTCCCAGGAGCATTAGCAGGGAGCTGGGTAGGAAGTGGAGCAGCCGGGACTCAGCTGGCACTAGGAGAAGATGTCAGTGTTGCAGGCAGTAACTTAACCTGCTGCACCACAGCGCCGGCCCCTCTGCTTTTCTTACAGTTTGCATATATATGACCTATTTTTTGCTTTGTTGGACAGCTTTATCTTCACATTAGGCACAATTGAAATAGGGTCTCCATTCAAACATGCTATTTTCGCCGCCTTTCAGCACTGTGATATATTTGTCAGGTTGTCCTTCCTGTACTCCAGTTTTTCCCAGTCTGCTGAATTTACACACTTGGTGGAGACTGCGTTGCTTTGTGCAGTCATATTCTTAGATCTCTGGTCCATTAGAATGTGGGGAAAGAGTCTCAGGAGACCAGGTATTTTTAGTGGCTGTCTTTGGTTTACAGTCAGTGGAGAGGAATAACCAGCTTTTCTTTAGAGTGGGAGTCTTGTCTAACTGGAGTTGGTCTCAAATATTGCTATAGAATAGTTTATGGGTACATTTTGAGTTTTTTTTTTTTTTTCAGATTGACAGTTTAAGCTACCCTATACTAGTATACTTGCCAGTTTCCAGAAATAAAATGAAAAGATGCTTCTTCTGTAGCCCAGGGGATACCACCTGCTCTGTCCCCCTCCTCGGTGTCTCCAGGGCTTCTGTTAACTCCTTCCTTGCCCCAGGCCAGCTCTGCAATTGCACACAGCTTGCAGAAAATGGCCTGTGCTGTGAGGAGAGGTGACTCCGCATGGGTGTGGCCCCCGAACAAATTTTCCTTGCAGACAGGAAGTCCATTTCTGACTCATCCCAGGATTTTTGTAATAAAACTGCCTGTTTATTTATACTTTTGTAGGAGTGGTCTGGTTTCTAATTAGCACCAGTGTCTGGAATATTGGGCTTGCCACTTGAATGCTTTTGCTGTTTGATTTATAAATGTTAACTGATTGAAGCAGTTTTTAACTTTTCCTAGTAAATGCACTGCATTATAGGTAGTTTTTTTAATATTTATTTATTTGAGAGGCAGAGTTAGAGAGAGAGGGCGAAACAGAGGTATTCCACCTGCTGGTTCACTCCCCGAGTATCCAGAGCTGAGCTGATCTGAAGCCAGAAGCTTCTTCCAACTCTCCTACGTAGGTGCAGGGGCCCGAGCACTTGGGCCTTCCTCTGCTGCTTTCCCAGCCACATTATTAGCAGAGAGCTGGATCAGAAATGAAGCAGCTGGGACTCAAACTGGCGCCCATATGGGATGCTGGTGCTGCAGACCTAGGCTTTAACCCGCTATGCCACAGCACCACTTCCCCCCTGCAACAGATAGTTTTTAAAATGAAAGGTTTTTAAGTAGTAGAACATAACTTTTTCCTGTGTTTAAGAACAAGAAGAATTAGAGTGTGACTACTTAAAGTCTGTAAAAGAGCAAGCAGTTAAAAAAAAGAAGCGATGAGTATTTGGTACAGCAGTTGAGACACTGCTTGGGACACCCACATCCCATATCAGAGTGCCTGGTTTCAAGCCCCAGCTCGGCTTAGGATTCCAGCTCCCTGCTAGTGCACACCCTGGGTGGCAGCAGGTGATAGCTCGAGCACTTGGACCCCTGCTACCCACATGGGAGACCCAGATTGAGTCCCAGGCTCTTGGCTTCAGCTTGACCCAGCCTTGGCTATTGTGATCTTTTGGAGAAATGAAGCAGCAGATGGAAGGTCTGTGTCTCTATCTATATATGTGCCTTTCAAATCAGTGAAAAATAATAAGTAGAAATTTAAATGTGCTTTGAAGAAGTGACCTGTATGGGAGCAGCAAAACCAATTATTAAATGGAAACTTGTTTTATCACATGGATTCATCTTGGAAGTAATGAAACTAAGGTCTATTAATGCTGGTTGTGCAAATCCTCTCTGTTAAGACGTGCTTTTTAAAGATGGATTGCTTTGTTATGTCCTACTTCATGCTTTGCAGTGACTTCCTATGGCATGGAGAATGTTGACCATGTGCAGTCCTGAGCCCGGGCACAGTAGAGCAGTGTTAATGCCCCTCCAGGCGAGCAGGTGCTACAGGCTGGGGTCACCTGGACAAGGCCCCAGCCCAAACCCCACCAATATGCCATGTAGGGAGGTTGTACGTTTCCTGTCTGAAAAGCCTTAGATTCCCAGACTGCTTCTTTAAAGAGATATCCCCAGGGCTCGCATTACTCAGCTGTGACTCCACGGTGAGTCACCCAGACCTCTAGGGGAGCTGAGTCTGTTGGGAGAGGGAAGGCAGAACGGCGGCTGAGGATCTCCCTGAGTGTCAGGGAGCCCCCGGTGGTGCACGGTCATTGACCCGCAGGCTCTCGGCTTGGGCTGAGCACAGTGGACCCTGGAGAAGGAAAGGTGTCTTAGCCCTGCAGAACTTGGAGGGGTGATTGACCCAGACCCCCAGAACCAAAGTAGTAGGCATTCCCACTGACTGTCCCCTCTCCCACACACCCCGTAACCTCTAGACACAGGGGTGTTAAGGCTCAGAGTTGCCTGTCTGCTGGGCCACTAGCCTCCTTACAGAGACTCGCTTATTCCCAGGAGGGGCGATGGCTTCCTCATCTCGGGTGAAAGAGGCTGGCATTGGGTGAGAGGGTCACAGCAAAGGATGTCAGGTTTTACCCTTTGAAGGCAAAACCCATCTAGGATTGACATTGAGTCTGTCAGACAACGCTGACTCTCTATTTGCTCTCGCGTATTACCAAAAAAGCAGAGTTTTTGATCACTGCTACCAAATTACCCAAACCAGAAAGGAAGTGGCAAATCTTTTAGAAGCTTTCACTGAGAGAATTCCTTTCTTGAAAATGACAACAGCCATAAAAGTAATAGTAATGATGTATGTCCATTTTTGAAGGTAGCTCTTGTGTGGTTTCCCACTGGGTACAATACAGGGACTGCATTGTACTCATCTTGAGATCCCCATGACCTTTAATCAGCCAACATCGGAAGGCAGACCCAGGACTGCACCACTCAGAGCTCTCAGCACAGCGCGGATGCCGTAGCTGTTGGGAGTCAGGTTAGCAGCCGTTCCTTTAGACTTGTGATGTTCTGACACTTGAGATATTATAAGTATTCTTGGAAATAGTAAAATGTGGAAAATATGGGCATTTTCACTTTGTATGTCGTTAGTTGCTTTGAAACTTGCTGAGAGTTTGTTCTAAGTACATCCTCTTCCTCCCTCTCTCCCTGCCCCTTTTTTATAAAACGCCGCCAGGTATCCGATACAGCATGGATGTGAGTGTGGATGAAGTAAAGGCGTTGGCTTCTCTGATGACATACAAGTGTGCAGTGGTGGGTAAGTGATTATCTTTGTTGCAGCCTTATGAGAGCTCTGAGGGAGTGTGTTCGCACACAGAGTTACTGGTAAGGTGCTGTAAAGATACACCTGTCAGAACTGAGTTTAAGTTGCATTCTTTGAGGCTTACATTGTTTTTCAATTAGTCTTAATAATTAAGATTTAGGCTTCTGTTAAGTTCTAGGAGATAATGGGATTTTATTAAAGTGTGCATCTGTTTCAAATCCCTTTCCAGACTCTGTTAATAAGACTTAACCATAGTAGAAGGAAATTAAATATGGAGTAAGTACAACATTCTAAAAGAAGTCAGTGTGTGTTTCGCTCTTGAATTTTCTGAAATTGAAGCTTAAAGCATCACACATTGAAGTTGAGCATCCCGAATCTGAAAATGAAAAGTACCCCAAGGTCCAAAACTTTGTGAGGGCTAATATGAAGCCCCAAGTGGAGAATTCTGTGTGTTAGCTCATGATGGGTTGCAGTCAGTCCACCAGCTCACTGAAACGCTGTTTACCTCCAGGTTATATGTATAAGGTGTATATGGAACATAAATGAATTTCCTGTTTAGACTTGGATCCCATTTCCAAGACACTCATTTTGCATAAACAAATATTCCAAAATCCAAAGAAATCTGAAATCTAAAATACTGCTAGAAATAAGCATTTTCAATCAGGGATCCTCGGCTCATATGGCACGGTGCCTTTCCTTTTCTTTTAATCTTTTGTGGAATTAACAACTTTCAGCCTTCCCTTTCAGATGTGCCGTTTGGGGGTGCAAAAGCTGGTGTTAAGATCAATCCCAAGAACTACACAGTGAGTAACGAAGTGGGGTGTGTGCGTGCGGGGCGGTAAGCAGGGGCCTGGAAGTTCCTGGGCTTCTGTATATCCCCCTTACAAGGGAGAGGGAAAACTAGTAAATAATTAACTCATTGAGTGTTTGGCTATATAAGAGGTCACCTGTTTAACATTAATGCCCTTTTTCATTTTCTTACTTGAATAAAGGATAATTAATGCTTTCATATTGCTGGGCACTTCTGTCCATGCTTAAAAATTACTGTGGGGCCAGCGCTGTGGCATAGAAGGCTAAGCCTCCAGCTTGAGTTCCAGCATCCCATTTGGGTGCTGGTTGGATTCCTGGCTGCTGCACTTCTGATCCAGCTTCTCCCTGATAATGTGCCTGGGAAAGCAGTGGAAGATGGTCCAAGTGCTTGGGCCCATGACACCCACATTGAATAGATCTGGCTCATGGCTCTGGCCTGGCCCAGCCCTGACAGTGTGGCCATTTAGGGAGTGAACCAGTCATGGAAGATCTCTCCTTTTCTCTCTGTATCTCTGCCTTTCAAATAAATAAATCTTTTTAAAAAATTACCATGTGGGTTAAATTGCTGCTTGGATGCCAGTTTGAACTCTAGGTTCCTGCTACCCATATGGCAGACCCGAATTGAGTTCTTGGCTCCTGGCTTCAGCCTGGCTCAGCCCTAACTGTTACAGACATTTGGGGAGCAAACCAATTGATATAAGATCTCTCTCTCTCCCTGTCTCTTTGCCTTTCAAATAAAGTGAAAATAAATAGAAAAATTTTTAAAGACATTGTGCCTTATTTTCAAAATATTTTAAATATTACTATTATATACTACAATCTAAAGTTTTTAGGTATGATCTAGTGACGAGTATCTTAACTAATCCGGGGAAATTTGTATTGTTCATTCTGTTTCAAGTTAGTTAAAACCAGTTGTTCCAACGCTCTAAAGAGCACTAAATCTGTACAGACATGATAAATAGGTATGACTTTATTCTTCTTCAGACTCGCTATGTAAATGGAGACATACTGCATGGATGGCTCCTAGGGTCCATAGCAATACAATTATAGCGTTTTTCAATAAGTCTTAATTAAGATTTGGTCTTTAACTGGGGAATTAATACAAAGGGGAACTGGGATTTGAGCTCTTATTCTACTATCATGTTTCATAACCTAAGTTATTTATTTCTCTTTACTTATTATTTGAGAGAATAAGAAAGAGAGCTCCCAAGTGCTGGCATACTCCCCAAGTCTGCAATGACCAGGGCTAGAGCTGGGAGCTGAGAACTTACTCCAGGTTTCCACATGCATAAGCAGGAACTCAGTCACTTGAGGCATTGCTGCTGCCTCCCAGGGATTCCCAAGTGGGATGAAGGCATCTTAACCACTAACCCAAACACCCGCTTCTTAGCAAGCTAATTTCTGATCCCTTGTTTTCTTAACTTTAGGATGGAAGTGCCTCATTTATGCCCTGAGATAGGATACATGAAAATGTCCTGTAAATAGAAAATATGATGGAATTGTTCTCCGAGTGATATTTGTATCAGGTGTTTGTCATTGTTGTTTATATATTTTCTTCACAGGATAATGAGTTGGAAAAGATCACCAGGAGGTTCACCATGGAGCTGGCCAAGAAGGGCTTTATTGGTATGTGTTGCCATGTAGGGCTGAACTTTGTGCTTCATGGTACAGGAGTGCAGGGGACACCTGAAAAGTCACTGTCTTAAGTTAAACTCGCATCTTTCTACTCATTTCCTGTTGATATTCTTTTGTGAGTAATAGGATTGGCCTTCTGAGATACATAAATATTTGTCATTTACTCTAGTTTTCAAGCAAGTTAAATTTTTCTGAATGTTTCTTTTCTTGGTCTAGAAGGTTTCTAATTTGTTTCACTAACAAACTAAAACAAAATAGAACTGACTAAAATAGGAAAGGAGATGTTCTTGTTCTCTGATTTCCCACCCTGGTGTTTTTCTTCCTCCATGTCCCCTCCCCCATTGTCGGCAGGTTCCTATGAAATGCAGTTAGCCATGTTTTACCCCATTTTTAGGAAAAAAATACAGGAGATAAATGGACTAATATGGAAACAAAATAAGTAACACTACAGCTTTACTAGATTTGGCCTGTCTTTCATTACTTAAAAGGCACTGAGGGGGCCAGCATTGTGGCACAGTGGTTTAAGTCCTGCCTGCAATGCTGCCATCCCATATGAGCACCAGTTCAAGTCCCAGCTCTGCTTCCAATCCAGCTCCCTGCTAATACACCTGGGAAAGCAGGGGAAGATAACCCAATTGCTTGGGCCCCTGCACCCACATAGGAGACCCGGATGGTGTTCCAGGCTCCTGACGTTGGCTTGGCCCAGTCCTGACTGTGTGAACCAGCAGTTTGAAGATCGATTCTCTCTCTCTCTCTCTCATTTCTCTGTCTCTCTCTAACTCTGCTTTCAAATAAATCTTCTTTAAAAAAAAAAAGTCACTTGGGTTTTTGCCATATCTCTTACCCAGTTCCACTGTGCACTTTGCGTGTGCGTCATCGTGCAGGAGAAGCATGTTAACTTAAGCCTCAGTCACACCTGTCAGGATGTCAGCTAATTCCAGAAAGGGTGACTTGAAGTGCTGTTCTGCCTATGATAGCCTTCAGGTTTTTTTTTTTTTTTTTTTTTTTTTTTTTTTTTTTTTTTTTTTTACAGAGTTAGACAGAGAGAGAGAGACAGAGAGAAAAGTCTTCCTTTCCATTGGTTCACCCCCAAAATGGCCGCTACGGCAGGCACGCTGTGCCAATCCGAAGCCAGAAGCCAGGTGCCTCCTCCCGGTCTCCCATGCGGGTATGAGGCCCAAGCACTTGGGCCATCCTCCACTGCCTTCCCGGGCCACAGCAGAGAGCTGGACTGGAAGAGGGCAACCGGGACAGAATGTGGCACCCCAACTGGGACTAGAACCTGGGGTGCCAGTGCCACAGGTGGAGGATTAGCCAAGTGAGCCGCGGCACCGGCCAGCCATCAGGTTTTAAACTATATTTGCTCTTAGCCTAAATCTCAAACACAGTTAATTCTCTTAATTGGTTTTGGATTTTTTCAGTTGTGTTTGTTGCCCATATCTGGAGTGTCTCCCCATAATTTTGTCCATCTTGATAAGAATCTTAAAGTTACAAAGGTTAAAAAGTGATTTGGTACACTGAAAGAAACTAGAGCTTTAAATGCTAGTAAATGTGGCTTCTTTGCTCACGTGCGGAAGCCTCATTAATCCATGGCACGAGTAAGCTGGCATCTGGGCCAGAAAGCTTAAAACTTCAATATGCGCTCAGCTTTGCCTGATAATGGCTCAAAGTGACATTGTTGCATGAGTAGGAGTTTCAGGACTTGAGGAAGTTGCTTCCACAACAGGACTTCCTCCCAGTCTCTACCGTGTGAGAAGGCCTTGCCCCGCCAGGAGGCAGCGTGTTACAGCACTGGCTCACCCCATCTACTCCCTGACTCGAGTAACCCTGCTTCTGTGGGGCTAAGCGATACTGTCTCCTCCACTGCAGTCAAGAGCAGTGGCCCTGCTCCGCCTGCGGTCCCCTCTCAAGTCCTCCAGATGCATAGCAGCAGATGCCAGTGGGAGAATGTAATGTAATGTTTTGTGGTTAAGCCTTTAGTTACCTAAAGGAGATCTAAAGTTTTCTAGCCACGGTGACTTTGCTGTCTCAGAGAATCTCAAGGATCTTGGTGTTTAAGATGAGTTCATCTTTAAACTGATGCACCACCTTTGCCCTGTGCCCCCAGGTCCTGGCATTGATGTGCCTGCCCCGGACATGAGCACAGGCGAGCGGGAGATGTCCTGGATTGCCGACACCTATGCCAGCACCATAGGGCACTATGTGAGTTCCCAGTGGGAGCCCGGGGTTTCTGCATTTCCTGTCTGTAACAAGTAACCATCCTGCCAGCTGTGTGAGAAGTGGCGAGGCACTCGATGTATTTTTTTCCCCCTTTAATTGTAACCTTGACACACATACTCTATATTTCACTGTCTTAAGTTCTGGGGTAGGGAGCACGGATTGAGCTTTTACTTTCACGATGCCCTATGCCCCAACCAGGCAGGCATACTGTTGAGGCCCCAGAGGGGGAGTGAGGAAACTTTCCATTCCGACTTCCCCACACACGTGCAGTGTGGGAACAGCTTCTGAAAGAAGGCTTTCGGGGGGTGATCGGGCTCCACCTGGATAAGGGTAGAATCTGAGTATCTGGAGCGGGGGAGCTGAGGAGAGATCAGACGGGGCGTGTTTATGAAGGGAGCTAGGGCAGGAGTGAAGACGCACCGAGCTGTGCTGTCAGCGGAGAGCTTTGCTGCCAGCACCCAGGAGCCGTGGGTTTCCTCAAGGTGAGGAGATAAGGACAGGGATGAATCAGAGGCCTGAGTCTGGGGCCCCTGCAAGGGTTGTGCCACTGAACAGAGCCTAAGAGGAAGGATCTTCCTGTCCCTGAAAGGCCTGGGATTTTGAAAATGGAAATATTTAAGGAGTAGGCGGAGAAATGGAGTGGGAAAAGACATTCATTCATGCCTACTGCACACAAGGCCAAGTGCAAACAAGGTGTTCACTGCACTTGGCGTAAATGCTGGAAGTTGTTCCAAAGCTGTGAAAAAGCCTTTGGAGGTCAGGTGGGAAAAGGCCTCCTTGGGAATAGAGCCCTGTGGTCAGCACTCTGCAAGATGCATGGACACCACCCAGGGGAGGGGGCCAGTACGGGGGCAGGAGGTGAAGGTTCTGAAGTACAGGAGGGAGGTGAAGCTGAGAGACTCGGAGAGCTGCTGTGAGCCAGTGTCATGAACAGGAGAAAGATCAGAAAGGCCAGCACAGTTGGGTCAAGCCAGGCTACTACCTCGTAAGGGACAGAGGGGACTTTGGGCTTTGTCCTGAAAGCAGAGCATGTGTGACAGAGCTGAGTTGCACTTTAAGCCTCACTCTTGAGTGCAGGGGGTCCAGGCTGCAGGGGGCTCGGAAGAAAGAAGCGGGGCATGCACTGGAGAAAAGATGCATGCAAGGTGGCTGTTGCCCACAGAACGTGTTGCATGTGGTGGTTTGGCTTGTTTATTCGCTGTGGACCAGATTTGTCAGTGCGCAAGACAGAATGCAGGAGAACGGTGGGTCATTCATGTAGCAACGTCCTCCAAAGGCGTAAAGGCCTGGGGAACTTGGCTGTGAGGGGCCCAGTGGAAAGATGGGCCTTGGAGATGACACTGAGAGCTGAGGCGTGTTTCCTGGGTTGAAGTGCTGGGGCCGGGATTCCAGGCCTGCCTCCTCACTGCTGTGGTTTCCTCATATGGGAAAGAACAATAATAAACCAACTTGGTGGACTTTATAAGGATTAGACGATCGAGCTAATGTACTTAGGACGGTACACAGCACTTAGTAAACACAGGCATACTTACAGGCATTACATCATGTCAGTTGCACAAGTCCCCTCTGGTCATCAGTAGTGTTAGGTCAAAGAATTTTGACTGCCATTTCCAAAAGGGACACTCTTTCTTGGCATCTTTCCATGCTAAATGAGCTGGTATGATCCGTTTTCTTTGTAAGCAAGACACTAAACTGACAGGGCAAACCAATAGGTAGTATTCTGTTATTCATAGCTCATTCACAGTGGTGACAGCAAGAAAAAAAAAAAACAACTTGTGAGACACTGCAGCCAAACGCTGGACCGTTGGTAAAAGATTTTCTTTAAGTGATGGGAAGTCCAAAATCAAAGCCTCAGGTAAGAAAGCCTGGTTTTTGCTGCTCCTTTGTAGACATGAGCTGGAACCCTCTGCAGCCCCACCTGCAGGTGTGGTGCTGGTGGGAGAGTCCTCCTGGCACAGACCATTAGGCATGCTGAGGAGCCGGCGGTTGGCGCCAGGCTGACCACAGACAGCGTTTCCTTCGGCTCCAGCGCTGGCATTCTCCCTGTCAGAAGCACTTGGCACTAGGTGTGCGACTGTATTCATGAGTGTCCATTATTCATGAAAGAAAACGGTGGGAAAACTACTAATCCTGGGCCTCTTGTGCTTCCTTCTTTCTGAAACTATACAAGAAATACAGTTCTCTGTAAAAAAATTCTGACAATACAGATGAAGACCAGGGCACTTTCTAACTTACTCACATGAGAGCAAATAGCCTCCACTAGTTGATTACATAGTCTGTTTTTGCAGCTGACAGAAAGCAGTTCCTCATTTTCTTTCCATTTCCTCCTAGAATCAGAGTGTCTCCGTCCTCTGTTCCACGCATCAGTACATCTGTTGCACAGAGTTCTGGTCGAACTCGATGTCTTCGAAGCGTGGCCTTCCTGAGCCCCGCTCTTTTTCTAGTTATACTTGGTTCTGAACAGGAGCACATGCACAGCCTCGATTCAAAGAGAGCAGGAGGGTGGGTGGTGAAGACGTGACCACTCCACAGAGCCACGCAGTGCTACTCAGGCACTCTGCGCACTCACGGGCACGAGCCTCTCGTACCCACACGTGCCTTTTTTGAAAGTTTCTTAAGTACTTTTGTCAATCCACTGTAGCAGGTGAATTTGAGTCTCACAGTTCCTTTGGGAAAGCCTTGTGACACAGCTTGGGGTGCCCATGCTGGATGCCAGTTGAGTCCTAGCATCTCTCCTTCCAGTCCTGCTTTCTGCTGCTACACCCTGGGAGGCAGCAGATGCGTGGGCCCCTCGCTCCTGGTTTTGGCCAGGTCTGACTTGGCTGTTGTGAGCATCTGTGGAGTGATCCAGAAGATGGACATTCCCTGTCTTCCTCTCTCTCCCTCAAGTAGATGCAAACAAGCATTGTTTAAATGGACATTTTATTGAATTCACAACATTGAATCTTCCCCTCCAAGAACACTGTAACACACACCTCTACCCGCCCTCGGGCTTGGCTTTGGCAGCGTGCGGGTCTCATGGTAGATTCTAGGATACTTATGGGTCAGTGTGGACCCTGGCTTAGTAGGGCCGAAATACTTGTTGAGTAATAACTTTAAGCCAAGCTATCTCTGTTTTTGTGATATTTTTGTTTGTACTTGATAAATTTCTAAACTCTGTGTTTTTCCCTTTGGATATATACACTAGGAACAGAAAGCTGAAAGCTAGGCTTGTCCTATGAGTAAAAGATTACTTTACAGAGGCACCCACAGGGACATGTGTTAGCATCTAAAACGCCCCAGCTCCTCCCCATGTGGTTTGAGGCCCAGCTTCCTACTGTGTGCATCCTGAGAGACAGGAGTCCCTGCCACCGTGGGGAGACCTGGAGGGAATCCCTGGCTCATAGGAGTGAACCAGTGGGATGGGAGCTTGCTCTCACTCTCGCACTCTGCCTCTCAAGTAAATCAATAAAAAGTCATACACACACATAGTTAAATGGGAATGTGTACTGACTTTAACTTATTAGATTTAAATGGGAATGTGTACTGACTTTAACTTATTAGATTGGTTAATCTTAGAAGTGGGGCTTGACATTTCATCCTGTTACTTTCATTTTGTTTGAAAGAGGGAGAGACAGAGAAAATGAGATCTTCCACTTGCTGGTTTGTTCCCCAAATGCTCACAACAGCCTGAGCTGGGCCAGGCTGAAGCCAGGAACCTAGAATTCTCATCTAGGTGTCCTCCATGGGTGTCCAGGGCCCAAATACTTGAGCCATCCTCTGCTGCCTCCCAAGATGTGCATCAGCAGGGAGCTGGGTCAGAAACAGCGTATCCAGGACTTGAACCAGGGAGTGTGATACGGAATATGGGCATCTCTAGGGAGACCCAAGCCTCTGAGCCAGACGCCCTCCCCGACATTCCATTCTTTAAGTGTTGGCTCCCTTTTGCAGGACATCAATGCACATGCATGTGTTACTGGCAAGCCCATCAGTCAAGGAGGCATCCACGGACGCATCTCTGCCACGGGCCGTGGGCTTTTCCATGGAATTGAAAACTTCATCAATGAAGCATCTTACATGAGCATTTTAGGAATGACACCAGGGTTTGGAGATAAAACATTCGTTGTTCAGGTAAGAGTTTTGTTCTCTTAAAAGCTGAGATGCATTAAATAACTTTTTTCTTTTATTAAAAAATTTTTATATCGTGATTTTTAAGTATTTCTAGTTTCAACTTACAGTTTTAAAAATTTGGTTCGAGTCTATTTTCAGGGTAACACATCCTTTATTTCTGGGCTTTGATATGATTCACATGACTAGAACTGACAGAAGTGTTTCCCAGATACCTATGAAACTGTCACCAAGTTCTTTTGGCCAGTATTTTAAAATGAAGTTATATCCAGAAAGGGAGGTCTCCCAGCATAATTTTCTAATGCTATTCTGAGTATTCAGAAAGGTTTGTACATTGACCCAAATTTGTTTGTGTTAACATATATTACTTTGGGGAACCTAGATTAAGTTGAGTTTTGCTTTAAAATATTCCTCCTAAGCAGTGACATACCTTCTTAGAACTATGGGATGTCTGGTCTCTGAGGACTGACCACACCACTGCCATTTTCTCTGTAAGGCAAGAAAGGCTGTGCCTAACTAAACCTCTTTAGGGCTCATTATTATAGATATTTATATTATAGATACAAAGGGTTGAGTGGTGAAGTGGGTAAAGGCACCTCCTGCGATGCCAGCTTCCCATATGGACAACGGTTCAAGTCCTGGCTGCTCCATTTCCAATCCAGCTCCCTGCTAATGCACCTGAGAAAGCAGCAGAAGATGTCCTAAGTACTTGGGCCCCTGTACCCATGTGGGAGAACTGGAAGAAGCTCCAGGCTTTGGCCTGGCCCTGACTATTGTCACTATTTGAGGAGTGAACCAACAGATGAAAGATCTCTCTCTCTCTCTCTCTCTCTCTCTCTCTGCCTCTGCTTCTCCCTCTCTAACTCTGACTTTCAAATAAATAAATAAATAAAACTTTAAAAAAAAATAATTACTGTTCATGAGAAACCATTTAGTATGTTCATTTCTTTTAGCAGAAGGATTTTGAGAATTGCTTCTAAACTAACAGAATGCAGGTTTAAATTTTGCAAAATTTGGTTTTATCTAGACTAGAAGTTTCGTTTGTGTCATGCAAAATTGTTCTTCACAGGGATTTGGTAACGTGGGCCTGCACTCTATGAGATATTTACATCGTTTTGGTGCTAAATGTGTTGGTGTTGGTGAATCTGATGGGAGTATATGGAATCCAGATGGTATTGACCCAAAGGAACTGGAAGACTTCAAACTGGTACGATAATTTAATGCCTGAACAGTTTGACCACAATGAACCTTGTAGAGCTTATTTTTTTAATATGACTCAAAGAGCTCTTAATAAACTCATTTTCATATTGTGGCCGCTAGATGTGAACATTTGAACTCTGGTACAGCCAATAATTCTGATTTTCAACCACTGACAGCAACATGGATCGATTCTGGGCTTCCCCAAGGCAAAGGTGTATGAAGGAAGCATCTTGGAGGCCGACTGTGACATACTGATCCCTGCTGCCAGCGAGAAGCAGTTGACCAAGTCCAACGCACCCAGGGTCAAAGCCAAGGTAAGAGCACTGTAGAACCAAGATTGTCAGCACAGAATGAAGTCAGAGAGGCTACGGAAGAGTCTGAGTGTGTTTCCTCTTTTTTTTTTTTTTCTTTTTAGCCATTTTATTGGCATATAATTCACATCCTATACATTTCACCCACTTAGAGTAGACAGTTTAATGACTTTCGGTGCATTCAGAGTTGTGCAAGCTTCCAAACAGTAGTTAGGAAAACTAGGAAGTAGGTGAAGGGTAGCTTTATTTGTGTTATTAAAGCAAAGGAACCTGCTAGTTTAATTTTAACTGGAATTCTGCAGCTCACAGCTGCCGTCTCTATGTGCATGTCCCCTGCCATATTGGTTGGAAGCTCACAGTGCAGATGGCATTTCTGCATGTTCTTCATTCTTCCAGATCATTGCTGAAGGTGCCAACGGACCAACAACGCCCGAAGCTGATAAGATTTTCCTGGAGAGGAACATCATGGTTATTCCAGTAAGTCAGCCATGTTTATCAGTCTTTATATGTACTCGGCTTCATAATTGTCTTTTGCCAGGAATTAGTGAAGGGGGGATTATGTTTCCCAAGCTAGTAAATCCTTCATCTTTCTCTGGTTTTTTAAGAAAAACTGGGTGGGAACACGATTAGTACAAGACACCTGTCACTGTTCACCAGGACCTGAACACTCCTTCTGAGTCCACACTCCTTCTCGACTGTGTGTCCAGCTGCTAAGAGGGCAGTTACACATAAACTCCCAGGCTCCCACAGGATTCCTGGCTGTATGCACTTTTCCATATCCTTTCCCACTTTATCCAGAAAGCTGCTGTGAGCAGCACGTGCTTTGGCCTGTCAGTGGATAAGCGTGGGGCTCGTGCCAAAGGTTCCTGCTCCTCCATGTGTGCTTGGGACGCCTTTTGCTGCAAGCGCTTAGCAGAACAGGCTACCCTTTGTGTGTCGAGGTGGGGCTGGTGTTGCAGAGGCGTCACTCCCTGTGCACAGCCTGTCCAGTGGCTGCTGGGCCAGCAGTTTGATCTGAGAACCTGTGGTGGAGAAGAGGCTGTAACCAAAGTTGATTGCATACTCGTTAGTAACCAGCTTCATTATTTTTGGGTAAATGGAGAAAAGCCTGAGGTGGGTCAGGAAGTCAGGGACTGTTGTTACCTTGTGGAAGTTCCAGTAGTCTGCTTGGTGCTGAACTGGACTTCTCACATTCATTCCAGGCTCTCACTGTGACTGTCTGCTTTAATTATTTGTCTTCCTTTCCCGTTCTTGTGTCTAGGATCTCTACTTAAATGCTGGAGGAGTGACAGTGTCTTACTTTGAGTGGCTGAAGAACCTGAATCATGTCAGCTATGGCCGTCTGACCTTCAAATATGAAAGGGACTCCAACTACCACTTGCTCAGTGAGTTCTAATAGTGACCCCCACGGATAATCTGAGGCAGCGGAAGCTGCGGCAAGCCTGCACCTCAGAGGACTCTTCCCTTTGGTAATCTCTTCTGAGAACAGATGAGAACGCCGTTATTTTACTGCATGAGGCTTTGACCAAAAGTGCACGATTTTTTCATGGATATTCCATGCATTAGCTCTCTCAAGCTGTTATCTATCTGTGAGCATGTTTCCTTCTGTGGGGTAGTGTTTCCAGAACACCACCTGCACATTAATAGTGCTATAGTCAGTGTTCGGAAACCTCACCATTCGTTTCTCTCTCTGGGTGCTCTTAGCAAAGCTCTATCTAGTGTCAAGAGTGTTCGAGTCTTCTAATGAGAGTGCTTGTTTCTCTTTGGAGTCAGCTCCACAGTTAGGAGTGTAATTTCTCATCAAGCTGAAATAAGACCAAGACCTCCAACTGCGCTTCTGTACTCGGCTCTCAGAATCAGCCCACTCGGAGAATCTGGTGCAGTGTTCCAGCCACTGCCTTTTCTTCTCCCTCAGCCTTTTCTTCTCAACAGAGCCAAGGAAAAACCCTGGTACTGGGTGTTATGGAAACAGCAGTGACCTAAATTCATATTTATATAGGGGGTTGCCAAAGGTTCACTGATTAACCCTTTTAGCCCCATCCAGTGTTAGATTTCTAAACCTCTGTGTGAGCTTTTGGGTTATGAATTTAGTTTAGTTTGGAGCTTGGCATTTTTTTTTCTGCTAGGAATATCTTATCTTCATCTCTTGATTTTTTTTTTTAATAGTGTCTGTTCAAGAGAGTTTAGAAAGAAAATTTGGGAAGCACGGTGGAACTATTCCTATTGTTCCCACAGCAGAGTTCCAGGACAGGATATCGGTGAGTATGGTGACACTTGAATGAATGGTACTGTACACACATTGCCCGCCCAGCCTGGGCAGGTGGAGCCGGGTTCCAGCTTCAAGTTGATTGGAGTCAGTGTGATAGTAATTGAATGACTTCTCCTTTCTCTTTATATTCTCAAAATGCAGTAAGAATCCTAGTGAGTGGGGCCAGCATTGTGGTGTAGCAGATTAAGCCGCCTCGACTCTCTGCTAATGCATTCTGGGAAGGTAGCAGGTGATGACTTAATTGTGTGGGCCCTTGTCACCCCTGTGGGAGACCCAGGTGGAGTTCCAAGCTCCTGTCCCACCCCTGACTGTTGTAGCCATTTAGGGAGTAAACCAGTGGATGGAAGATCTCTCTCTCACTCTGCCTTTCAAATACAGTAAATCTTTAAAAAAATGAAAAAGAATTGTAGTGACTAATTCTGTTATTAGTAACTTTGCAAAACAGATGACATAACAGTGATTCTAACCTAATTATGAGGGATTATGTATTCCAGCTCTTTCCAGTTTCAGAGGTCAAAAAGCATTGAAATGTAAACATAAGACTGAACTAAATGAAAATTTGAAATTCTATCTAGCCAAAAATATCTTAAAACAGGTTGGTAATGTATTGATCACAAAGCAAACTTTGACCAGTAAAATGGCAACAGGCGTGAATAGCTAAGTTGTGGTACCGGGGAAGAAGTATTTGTCCTCAGTGTTTTAATTCAAATAAAGATTTCTTAAGTGGATTAAATTAACAAACAGTGGCTCCTACACTCGCCGTGTCCATGGGGAAACAGTTGTGTGGTTCTTGTGACAGCAATGCAGGCTGGTGCAGCTCGCTGGGAAGTGGGAAGATTTATGTAAGTGGCCCTGCCCTTTGGCACTGCCGTAATCTCCCCTCTGGGGATTTATGTTGAGAAAATAATTGAAAAGCAGAGGAAGGCCTTCCTGCATGCTGATGTCATTGGGATTGTTTGCAGTCAGCTTTTCAGTTAGGGGAAGTGGTTATGTTAGAAATACAGGTGTCCTCTTAGGGAACAAATACAAGAGGTCTTCAGAAAGCTCATGGAAAATGGTGTTTTTATTTTAAAAATTATTTATTTGAAAGACAGAGTTATACAAAGAGAGAAGGAGAGGCAGAGAGAGAGAAAGAGAGAGGTCTTTCATCTTCTGGTTCACTCCCCAGTTGGCCGCGATAGCCAAAGCTGTACTGATCCAAAGCCAGGAGCCAGGAGCTTCTTCCAGTCTCCATGCGGGTGTAGGGGCCAAGGACTTGGACCATCTTCTGCTTTCCCAGTTATAACAGAGAGCTAAATCGAAAGTGAAGCAGCTGGGACTAGAACTGGCACCCATGCGGGATGCAGGTGCTACGGGCGGCAGCTTTACCCTCTATGCCACAGTGCCAGCCCCTTTATTGTTTGTGAAATCTCCTTGTATTATCACAAGAATCTTGTAGATGAGACTGTAACATGGGGAAAAGTTGAGTTTTGTTTTGGAAGAGCTGCGATAACCACACACAGTTCCCCCAGTTGGTTAACCAGCCTTTCTCTCAGAGCCACATCTCTTAGGCCTGGGCTTTCCGTGGAGTGCACTGCCCCCCCTGCTTTTCACTCCAGGAGTCCCCTCTGCAGGCCGGAGCTCCAGAGCACTGGACAGGCTCACTGCTGCTCCTGCTGTGGGCCAGGCTGGGCTGCTGGCTCCTCCTTTTGGTCCCCTCCACCCAGCATTTGCCTGGCACACGACAGTCACTCTGGTTGCAGCCCGAGCGGAGCACAGGAAGGGGACAGCCAGCTGCTTAGGAAGACAGAGCTATGAGTGACTTTGCCCTTTTTAAAAGAATCTGTGCTCAGTGTATTGGTCTCCCAGTTTTTAAATGATTGCATTGCTCCTAATTTTAGACTTTGAGGTCTTGCATGTTACCAGTTAAAGAAAACTAGTTTTCCCCAGCTCTTTCCCTCTAGCTCCTCCCTGCCCTGCGTTGGCCCTACCAGTGCCCACATCGTTGAACCCACCATTGTCTCACTGCCCCTCATCCCCACCTACATCTCCCTTCTCTGCTCATCTAACTTAGAGTCCGTGCTCCATCACACCCAGACCTCGTTTGTTCATCACATCCCCACGGGCATGCTGGAAGCCAGCGCTGATGACATGCAGCGCCCTGCCCCTTCCATGCCTGTGCCCATGCAGCTAGGGGCCATGCTGCCAGTTCTGTGCTGACCACTGCCCCAAGTGGGCTCTGAGCTGCCAGCAGCCGTACTTCTCCCCTCTCCCCAGGGACAGCTGCCCCACGCTGCACTGTCCGACCTAGTGTGTGTCCACAGGGGACGCTGGCAGCAGTAGGAAGATTTGCGCAGCACTTGGGCTTCCACCACAGCCCCGTGCTTGCTCTGGCCTCAGGCAAGCAGGAAGCTGGATCAGAAGCACAGAGTGGCAGGGACCCACACCAAGCCTCCAATATGTACCCGTAACCTGTTGCAAAACACCTGCCCCAGTTCTTCAGCCTGCTCCTCTAGAACTGTTTGTGTCAAGATAACCAGTGACATCAGCATTGCCAAATCCAGTGGTCAGTTTTCAGTCCCCACCTCACTTGGCCACAAGTGACCCAGAAGGAGCATCTTCTCTTCACTCCCAGGACACCGGACTCCTGGCTCTCTTCCTTGCTCACTGCCATTCCTTCTTACCCCTGTGCTGCTGCCCCTTCATCATCCCCCCTCAGGATGCTGGGAGGCCTCAGTCCCGAGCCACTCTCCATCTGCACCCCACACTGTGCCCCGTGACTTCAAGTCCTGCACATGCAGTCTGCTCCCAACAGCGTGGAAACTCCAGGAGAACAGGGCGGGGGGTGGTGGTGTTCTGCGTTTCCCAGTGCCAGGCACATAGTGGGTATTCAGTGGCTATTTGGTAAATAAATGAACGAAACAGCAGCATTCTGCCTACAAAGCAAGCTTATTTTCTCTTCCTAGCTTACTCTAACAAGTGCTTAATAAAAACAAATGTTATAGAAATACACTTTCTTCAATGGATACATTATGAATTAAATGATGTTCATCTCAGATAACTTTTTTTTTTATTTATTTGAGAGAGAAAAATAGGCAGGCAGAGATTGCTTGTCTTCTGGTTCATTTCCCAAATGCCTACAATAGCTGAGACTGGGCCAGTCCAAAGCCAGAAGCCAAGACCTCAATCCAGGTCACGTACATGGGCAGGGAACCAAGTACTTGAGCCATCTTCTGCTGCCTCCTAGGGTTCACATTAATAGGAAGCTGGAATCAGGTGCCAAGCCAGGATTTGAACCCAGGAATTCCCAGTATGGGATGCCTGTGTCCAGGCAGTGTTTTAACCACTAAATGCTTACCCTGATAACTCCTGTTGGTGACTCTCTTCAGGTTTTGTCTGTAGCTGTATTATGTTGCATTAAGAGAAGTAGTGATAGTTAATTGTCCTAATTTTTTTAGAAACCATTCCAAGTAACAAATTTAGGAATTTACTGAAACAAATGAACTGGTAGAGAGAATTGGCATCATAAGAAAGAGGTAGGTCGACTCCATGGCGGGAGCCCCTGCGCTGCAGCTCTGCTCTGACTTGGCCAGCTTCTGTCCTTGGTTCCTCACCAAGGGATTAAAGAGCTGCTGCGATCCATCCAGCTTTCAGAGGTGGTGGTGACCACTGAATGCACAGGCAGGATTCCTCCCCCGAGCCGTCCTCTCTGTCTGGTGTCCGCTCACCTGGAGGACGAGGTGCACGCTCCTCCACAGGACTTGTGTAACCTGCTGCGCTGGCGCCTCGGAGAGAAGCGGCTGACCCCACAGCTTGGGAGCCATGCTCTTCTCTGCTCATTGCTTTACCATGAGTGTTTGCTGGCAGATGTAATTAAAACTGAGTAGAAGTTAAAATGCACTTCCCGATTCTATATAGAAGCTACATATATCTTTAGTGAAAGACAAAACAGCTCTGCCTGGCTGTGCTGAATCTAAGAATCCTGTCTGTTTTTTCCTTGACAGGGTGCATCTGAGAAAGACATCGTGCACTCTGGCTTAGCCTACACGATGGAGCGTTCTGCCAGGGTATGTGTGCGTGTGCTGTCTGCCTTTCCACAAGCCCTGTGTGCCTGTCAGCTCCCAGGTCCTGTGTGGTGCAGAAACTAGCAGTCTTCAGCGTTCCAGGTTTCATTTGTATGCAGCAAAGTGCAGGCTTTTGAGTCGCAGCTGATGAGCAGTTTGCCGTCTCTGGTAGGATTCCTAAGCTTGGAAACGGGTAGCACTGCGAGGTGCAGGGAGAGGGGTGTGTGGCAGGTGGCTGAGTGTTGAGGGGCTGGCCAGGCTGGAGTGCAGCTCAGCGCACCCTGGCAGTAGCTGTAGGAAGCTACCTCACTGGAGAATGTGATGCAGGGAGAAGGTTTTCGGACCACTTGAGCCCTGTGTCGAGGCCAGTTTCCCATATTCCTGCTTCAGATCAGTGTATTCCAGATAACAGGATGTGTGTTAGGAAGACTGCTCATGCTCACGTCTAAAGTTACAACGGACGGCTTCTTGGCTCCTGCCTAGACAGTTCCCACTCTGCTCATTCAGAGAATGAGGCCTTTCTGCCTAGCGGTCGTCCTCCTGCCAAAAGTCGTTTGTCTTTGGCTGCCGGAGACCTGCGCTGACAGTACCAGGGTCCCTGTGTGCTCCCTGTGTTCAGGTTGTCTTCACTGCACATTCCTCTTCATTTCAGCAAATCATGCGCACAGCCATGAAGTATAACTTGGGCTTGGACCTCAGAACAGCTGCCTACGTGAACGCCATCGAGAAAGTCTTCAAAGTGTACAACGAGGCCGGCGTGACCTTCACATAGACGGGGCACGGCCAGCTTCCCCACCACCCTCTTCACCTGTAACTTCACAGCCCTATCACAAGTTTACATGTAACACGGAAATCCTGTTCTCTCATGACCCATTAGGTAATGGACACCATTCTCCAGTCAATCCAAATCAGCCCCTTTAAGAAGAAGGAAAGTGACGTTAGGGGATCGTGTACAAGCTAAGAAGTGGGGAAGCAGAAATCACCTGTGCCAGACAGTGGCTTAGGTATTTCTGTGTTCCGTGGGCCGCCTTACTCTGGTGGCTGTCGCCAGGGAAGGTGACATACTCAAGAGCGATCCATTGTTGCTTCTTTTGCGCTGGGCAGATCTGGATGGGCTGTCACTTGGACACATTAGAAATAGGTATGTGGCATTCTCAGAAGGTGTCATGGTCCTGGATGAGTTATTGGTATTTTACGTCAGAATAACTCAATTTTACAAGTTGCAAACAAAAATAAAAGCTGTTTCTCTTTATGCATTTTATTCTTTTAGAATAAAATAAGTACATGCTGCTGTAATAAAATTGCCTTTAATCACTTAACAAGCCTAACTTCAACTCAAGCAGTGTATACCTATAAACATGACAAATGACAAAGCTAGTATTTTTATAACATAAGACAGTATCATTTATAGCGTATCAGTCCCGTTGTTGTCCAGCCAAGCAGAAGGCCCAGTGGGGAATGCTCCTCACCCCTGCACAGGTTGGAGGCCATTTTTGTTAAAACTGTTGGGATTTACTCCCTGTAATTATGACACAGAGTCCAAAGAATGCAGTAACGGCCCCATCCTGCGAATTGTTTCTCCCTTTGAAGCTTGATGGTGTTGACCATTGGACAATAATTCGAGTAGAGTGTCCCAGAAAAACCACTTAGGCCCCTTGTTTGGAGTCTGGCTGGCCCCGTACAGCACCAGGGGCCTGCTCAGCCTGTGCACCCAGCTTCCCTGGCGGTGGGCTGCACACAGCCAGGGCCTTCTGAACAGTAGTGTCCCAATGAAGTGCTAGATACTATTTATGTAAGAATGAGCGCTTTTTTTTTTTTTTTAAACAATATAATATCCTTTCAGAAATTTCTAACTACTTTGTAACTGCATGAGTTAACCTGTGATAAAAAGCAGTTATTAAAAGTCTACCTTTTCCAAAGTTTGTTTCTTTTCTGTGTTTTGTATTCGTTAGTGTTTTCTCTAATAGATGGTAAGACTGCAGTTGTTTCTGGAGTCCTGGCAGCCGCCTCCATAACTCTTCCTTGCGCTCTGTTCTGAGCTGGCCAGACAGAGGCTGTCCTTGAAGCAGGAGGCTCTGCTGCTGCTATAGCTGACAGGTTAGAGTTGTGCACAGTGCCCATTCGCTTGGATCCGTTCAGCCAGAGCATCCGCTATTGAAGACAGTACTGACCGTGGGCAGCAGAACTGGGCTGCACCACCTGCCCAGCTGCCCCATTCGGAGTGTCGCTTTCCACTTGGTCTGTGTCGCCTCCCTGCTTCGAGCTTCCCTTTAGTCTCACAGAAAGCCGAGCGGCACGTGCGCCTGCTGAGCCCTTCCCGCAGTGCTGAACGGGAGCTCCAGCGCTGAGTTCTCAAGCACAGAGCGCCCCCGCTGCAGGAACTCCCTGGCATCTGAAGTTGCATGCTCCCCCTGAACATCTACCTTTTAATTGTAATGCAGTTTTAGTGTGGTGGGTTTGTACCTATTAACTAAGGTAGTTTGCTGACGTCTATGGAAACACAATCACTATAAAGCTATAAACAAATAGAAGTTCCTATTTCCCAGATAAACACAAAGGGAGAGAACTCACTGGGAGCTGAGCTGACCTGTCCTACAGGAAATTCTCAAGTTCTTCGGGTTTGAAAAGAAAAGACACTAACTCAAATCCACGTAAGAACAAGCCCCAGGTACAGGTAACTGTACAGATGAATGTGAAAGGTCATTTGTATGACCATAAAAGCAGAAAGGAGGGATTAGGGGATAGCTACTTAGGAGTACACTTTGAATACTATTGAAAATAGGTATTTACAGGAACTAGATTATTATACAGTAATGCGTTATAATCTCCAGGGCAAGAGTAAGTATTATCTACTAGAGAGGCTGATTCATCCCCCCAGATGGCCACAATGGCCAGAGCTGTGCTGAGCCAGGAGCTTCTTCCCACTCTCCTATGCGGGTGCAGGGGCCCAAAGGACTTGGCCGTCTTCACTGCCTTCCCAGGCAACAGCAGGGAGCTGGATTAGAAGTGGAGCAACTGGGACTTGAACCAGCGCCCATACGGGATGCCGGCAATGCAAGCCAGGGCTTTAACCTACTGCGCCACAGCACTGGCCCTGTGTGAGAGATTTCTTGGTATAGGCATGTCAGTCTGTAGAAAGCCAAAGACACACTCCTGGAAAGCAGAAGAGATGAGTGATCCATAATGTACAGGGGATCCTCAGTAAGGTTAACTGTTTCTCATCAGAAACTGGGGGAAGGGACAAGCATTCGACCGAGCAGTGAAGATGCCAGCATCCCATATTGGTGTGCCCAAGTGCAATACCCAGCTCCAAGCCAGACTCCAGCTTCCTGCAAATGCAGACCAACTCCGGGAGGCAGCAGTGATGGTTCGAGTCACTGGGCTCCTGCCATCATGTGGGAAATGAGAATCGAATTCCTGGCTCGCAGAGTTTGGTTCTGGCCAGGAGGCTGTTGTGGACATTCGGGCAGTCAACCAACAAGGGAAACACTCATCTCTCTCCCTCTAGCCCATTCCTAAGTAGATTTCTTACAAATTGTTTTAAACTATGGAGACCAGAAAGCAGTGGAATGAGATATTTGAAGTACTAAAAGAAATCAACGAAGAATTTATCTGACAAAATTATCATCCAAAAAAGGAAGGAAATGTTCCCAGAAATTGAGAAGGCAAGCCAAAGGAGTTTATCATCAGCATGCTTAGCCAGCAGGTAGTGACAGCCATATGAAGAGGTGAGCAAAGCACTGGTGAAGGTAATAGCCAACATTATTGTGTTTTATTTATTTGAAAGAGAGGCAGAGAGGTGTGCCATCCATTGGCTCACTCCCTGGATGGCCACAGTGGCTGGAGCTGGGCCGATCCAAAGCCAGGAGCTTCTTCCAGGTCTCCTGCACAGGTGCAGGGACCTATGCGCTTGGGCCATCTGCTTTCCCAAGCCACAGCAGAGAGTCGAAAGTGGAGCAGTCAGGACTTGAACCAGTGCCCCATGGGATACCGGCACTGCAGGCAACAGCTTTACCCACTACCCCACAGCACCGGCCCCAGGAACTCCCTAGTTGTATGTTAATAAATCATGACAGTAACAACATGGGAAGGGGCAGAGATGGGAAAAAACAGTTAATGGTGTGCAACCAAAGCCAATTGGTAGCAGTTCAAACCAGATTGTGATAAGTCAACATATTAAATAGTCTTCATGAGAAAAGGAATTGAGAGGTCCAAAACGACTCCCTAGAAATAAGTAAATAACTCAAGTGGCTGGATCCCTGCCATCCACACTGGAGACCCAGCTGAGTTCTAGGCTCCTGGTATCAGCCTAGTGCAGTCCCTGCTGTGGGAGAAAATATATATGACATGTAAAATCAAACAACATAATAGTATAAATGCTTTCGGCAATCACTTTAAGTACAGTAAACTCACCAATTACGAGCCATTGACAGTGGGTGGATTTAGAAATCCTACTGTACCACTTAGAAAAGGCTTCCTTGGTTGGAAGTGAAAAGATGGAAAGAAGGGACTGTATTCCCCAGCTCTTCATTGTGGCAACAGAACACATACCGCAAACAGCGTAGGAGGGAGAGAGGTTTGCTTTGGCTCGCAGTTCTGGAAGGTCATGGCTGAAGATTGTACAGCCCCATGGGTTTGGCCTCTGATGAGGGCCATGGCGGTGCCTGCCAGGAAGCAAAGAGCAAGGCTGGGCCTGACTCAGGCCTTCATAAACAACCTTGCCGTGAGAGCTGCCTGCCAAGGCCACACCCCGGAGGATCTCCCAGCAAGCCAACCTTCCAAACACCTGCAATCAGATCAAGTTTCTACCCTCTAAGTGCCTTAACCTCGCAGTTAGGGGTTAAATGTGTGAGTTCAGGAGTCACAGCCCTTCCAAGCCATAGCAGAGATTCCATGAGGAGCAGTGACCAGAAGAGAACGGGGGTGGTTACAGTAATAGCAGGTAGAAAGACCTTAAGCCAAAAATAGGCCGGCGCCGCAGCTCACCAGGCTAATCCTCCGCTTGTGGCACTGGCACCCCAGGTTCTAGTCCTGGTTGGGGCACTGGGTACTAGTCCTCTTCCAGGCCAGCTCTCTGCTGTGGCCCGGGAGGGCAGTGGAGGATGGCCCAAGTGCTTGGGTCCCTGCACCCACATGGGAGACCGGGAGAAAGTACCCGGCTCCTGGCTTCGGATCGGCACAGCACGCCGGCCCTAACATCCATTAGGGGAATGAACCAATGGAAGCAAGATCTTTCTCTCTGTTTCTCACTCACTGTCTATAACTCTGTCTATAACTGTCTATAACTCAAGGTCTAACTCTGCCTGGCAAAAAAAATAATGATAATAATAATAAAAATAAATAAAGTTACAGGGCCCGAAGAAGGACATTTAATGAGTCAAAGCATCAAGCAGGTATTACAATTATAAACGCATGCAGCAAGAAACAGAGCCCCCAAATATAACAAAACTAAAGAAACAGAAGGAGGTTCTACAATGATGGCCTTCATTACCCCACTCAATGAATGGAACATCTAAGCTAAATCAACAGGGAGACAGAGGAACTGCACAGCCTAATGGACAGAACGCTCCACCCAGTAACAATTGAAAATACTCGCTTGAGTTCGCATGGAACACTCGGCCTTGCACACCGTATGTTAGGCTATAAGACAATTCTCAGTAAGTCATACAAACTATTGTTTCCGACTAGAATGAAGCTGGAACAAATACACAGAAACAGCACTATTAATGGTTCAAAGAAATGACTAGCAAAAATTAAAATGCTTTGAGATGGGTTAAAATGCAGAGGCAATACACCAAGGCTAGTGGGATGAAGGGAAAGCAGTACTTGGGAAGATTATAGCTGTAAATGCCTGCGTTATAAAAGGATTGCAGTACGGGTGAGTGGTGCAGCGGGCTAAGTCACCGCTTAGGACACCCACTTCCCTTATTCAAGGGCATGGTTCAAGTCCTAGCTTCTCCACTTTTTTTTTTTTTTAAAGATTTTATTTATTTATTTATTTGAGAGGTAAAGTTACAGAGAGAGGAAAGACAAAGATCTTCCATCTGCTGGGTCACTCCCCAAAGGGCTGCAGCAGCCAGAGCTGAGCTTAGCTGATCCAAACCCAGGAGCCAGGAGCCCCCTCCCGTTCTCTTTCGCCAGGCCATCTTCCACTGCTTTCCCAGGCCATAGTAGAGAGCTGGATCAGAAGAGGGGCAGCCAGGACTAGAACCGGCACCACGGGTGGAGGATTAACCTGCAGCACAGCGCCGCCCTGTAGCTTCTCTACTTTCAATCCAACTTTCTGTTCACGTAGCCCCTGGGAGGCAGCAGATGATGACTCCAGTACTTGGGTGCCCACCCCCTGGGCTTCCTGGAGTGAACCAGCAGGTGGAAGATCTCTCTCTCTGTCTTTCTGCCTTCCAAACAAAATGAAAATAAGTAAAATTTTCAAAAGAGAAATGGGGTGGGTGTTTGGAGCACTGTTTAAGACGCCACTTGGTACACTCCAATACCCTATGATCACGCCTGGGTTCAAGTCCCAGCTCCACTTCTGATTCCCTCTTCCTGCTCACACACCCCCTGGGAGGCAATAAATGATAACTCTCGTGGTTGGGTCCCTGCCATCCACCTGGGAGACCCACGCTGAGTTCCAGGCTCCTGGTTGCGGCCTGGCCCAGTCTTGGCTGTTGGATGTGTTGGGGAGTGAACCGGCAGATGGAAGATCTTTGTCTCTAACTCTGCCTGTCAAATAAAATCAACAACCTAACTACCCCCTAAGGAGTAAAAGAAGAACAAACTAAACTTAGGAAGGAAGTGTTAGAGGTTAGAGCAGAGGAAGATGAAATAAAAAAAATGGGAGTCAACAAAACCAGGAGTTGGTTCATTGAGAAGCTTTCCCAAAACTTGATGAACTGACTCAGAAAAAAAAAAAATCCCTGAAACCAGAAATTAAAATGGAGGCATTATTATTGACCTCAGAAGTTTAGATTACTAGGCGATACTGTGAAAAACTGTATACCAACAAACCATATCATCTTGCTGAAATGAACAAATTCCTAGAAACAAGTAAATACAACAGTCAACTCAAGAAGAAATAGAAAATCTCAAGAGACCTAAGGCAAGCAGAGAGGTGAATCATCAGACACCTCCCAGCACAGGGAGCAGGACCTTGGCTACCACTGGGGAATGGGCAGTGGTGAAATGCACAGAATTCAGTGAGGAATGAAGAAAATGCTCAGGGCGTGGACAGGGGTGGTGAGTGTGCATGAATGTGCCTATTTCCACGGAGAGCACACTTAAAAATGACTAAATGGTAGCTTTTGTCATAATAGAAATAGCCACACCCACCCACCCCTGGAGGGGGGGGGGGACTAGCGACAACACTGCAGGCACAAAAGTCTTCACTGAAAGGAGAATTCGCATCAGTCTTTCACAAACCCTTCCCAAAAAAGGAGAGAAAACATTTCTCTTCTGAAATATTTCTGCACCCACCTTCATAGCAGAATTTTCTTTGTTCACTTATTTATTTCATGTATTTGAAAGACCTCTGAGAGAGATCTTCCATCTACTGCTTCACCCTCAAATGCCCACCACACCCAGAACTGGGCTGAACCTAAGCAGAGGCCTCCACAGTCCATCTGGGTCTCTCAACGGCGCTGGCAGGGACTTGAGCCATCACCTGCTCTCTCCCAGGGTGTGCCTGAACAGGAAGACGGAACGGGGAGCAGAGACGGGACTGAGGCACAGCCCCTCCAGTGTGGGATGCTGGTGTCCCAAGCAGTGAGTGTCTTAACGTCCGCACCAACTACCTATAGCGGCATTTTGTTTGAATTTTCATTTGCTGGTTGAGGTGAGAGGCGGAGAGAAACAGAGACAGAGAGCTCCATCTGCTGGTGTAGTTCTCAAATGCACGCAATGACCAGAACTGGGCCCAGGCCAAAGCCAGAAGCAGGGCACTCAATCCAGGTCTCCCACAGGGCTGGCTGGGATCCAGCTAGTTGGCCAGTCACCTGCTGCTCCCTAGAGTGTACACTGGCAGGAAGTTGGAATCCAGGGCAGAACTAAGCATTCTGTGGGCATGCCACTGGCATCTTAGCCACTAATCCAGCCTGCGTAACACCTGATACTAACGCCAGGTAGGCCAACGAGAAAAACAGAACTACATACCAATGTCTCTTAGGATCAGAAGCACGAAAGTACTCCACAAAATACTAGCAAGTCAAAGCCAACAGCTCATTAAAAACAGTACACATTCTAATCAGGTGGGACGCACTCCAGGAACGCAGTGTTCCGCACAGGAAAAATCAATCACCATAATACTCCATGTTAATCTAGTCAAATGAAGGCGAGATGGATGTGGAAAAATCTTTGACAGCTCGACACCCTTTCCTAGTAAAAGCATTTAGCTAGACCAAGAGGAACTTCCTAAACATAATCAGAGGCACTTAGGAAAAATCCACAGTTAACATCAAACTCACTGGTGAAAAGTGCCAGGTGTCCCCTTAAGAACAGGAACAAGATGAGGAGTCTCACTTTCGCCACTGCTATTCCGCCTAGCACTGAAGCCCTAGCCAAGAAAGTTAGGCAAGAAAAGGAACAGGAGTCCAAATTGAAGAAGAAGATAAATGATCTCTATTTGTAGATGACATTTTATATAGGGAAAACCCTGTAGAATGCAAACACACAGAAACCTCCCAGGATGAATACATTAATTCCACAAAATTGTAGGGTGCAAAATCATCACACAAAAATCTGTTGTGGGGGCCAGCGCTATGGTGTAGCAGGTAAAGCTGCTGCCTGCAGTGCTGGCATCCCATATGGGCTCCGGTTCGAAACCTGGCTGCTCTGCTTCCAATCCAGCTCTCTGCTGTGGCCTGGGAAAGCAGTGGAGGATGGCCCAAATCCTTGGGTCCCTGCACCCACGGGGGAGACCCGGAAGAAGCTCCTGGCTCCTGGCTTCAGATCAGCACAGCTCTGGCCGTTGCAGCTATCTGGGGAGTGAACCAGCAGATGGAAGACCTCTCTCTCTCTCTCTCTCTCTCTCTCTCTCTCTGCCTCTGCCTCTCCGTAACTCTGCCTTTCAAATAAATAAATAAATCTTTTTTAAAAATCAGTTGTGTTTCTATACACTAGCAATGGACAATCAGAATAGGAAATTAAGAAAATAATTCCACTTACAGTAGCATCCAAAGGAATAAAATATCTAGGAATAAACTTAACTGGGAAAGTGAAACACTTGTACACTGAAAACTATAACATATTGCTAAAAATAAATGAAAGAATACCTTAAATAAGTGGAAAGACATCCTATGTTCATAGAATGGAAAATTTCATGTTAAGATGACAATACTCACCAAAGCAATAGGTTCAAATTCCTATTGGAAATTTCTATACATATTGCAATAGTCTTGTTTGCAGAAATAGCAAATCAGATACTCAGGCTTATGGGGAGGGTGCTTGTGACCTTGAACACCCTAAAACAGTACTGAAGAATAGGACACACACTTCCATTCGAACTCACTACAAAGCTCTGTTAAGGGAGAGAGCATTTAGCCCAGCGTTTATGACAGCCGCACCCCGCATTGGAATGCTTGGGTTCAATTCCTGGCTCAAACTTCTGACTTCATCTTCCTGCCAGTGCAGTGCCCTGGAGGCAGTGGTGATGGTTCAGGTAATTGGCTTCTTGCCACTCATGTGGGAGACCTGAATTATAGTCCTGCCTTCCAGCTTCAGCCCCAGCCCAGCCCCACCTGTACAGGGTGGAATTATAAAATATAATTATAAAATGTAAATTATAAATTATAAAATTTGTAAAGATGGGTAGCACTTGCATGTAAACATACATGCCAGTGTGCTGGCATCAAGAGTCCAGAACTAAAAATCAAACATCTATGGCCAATTAATTTTAAAAGATTTTATTTATTTATTTATTTATCTATTTATTTGAGAGGCAGAGTTAGAGAGAGAGGGAGAGACAGAGAGAAATGTCTTTCATCTGCTGGTTCACTCCCAAAAATGGCCAAACAACCAGAACTAAGCCAATCCGAAGCCAGGAGCCAGGAGCCAGGAGCTTCTTCCAGGTCTCCCATGCGGGTACAGGGGCTCAAGCACTTGGACCATCTTCTACAGTTTTCCCAGGCCAGAGCAGAGAGCTGGATCGGAAAAGGAGCAGCTGAGACTCAAACCAGCGCCCATATGGGATGCCGGCGCCTCAGGCAGAGGTTTTAGCCTACTACCCAACAGCAGCCCCTAGCCAATTGTTTTTTTGTTTGTTTGTTTGTTTGTTTGTTTTTCAATTTGATAGATAGAGTTATGGACAGTGAGAGAGACAGAAAGGTCTTCCTATGGCCAGCGCTGCACCGATCCAAAGCCAGGAGCAAGGTGCCTTCTCCTGGTCTCCCATGCAGATGCAGGGGCCCAAGCACTTGGGCCATCCTCCACTGCCCACCCAGGCCACAGCAGAGAGCTGGACTGCAAGAGGAGCAACCAGGACTAGAACTGGTGCTCATTTGGGGTGCCAGCGCCACAGGCAAAGGTTTAACCATGAGAGCCATGGCGCCGGCCCCGGCCAATTGGTTTTTGACAGTGGTTTTTCTTGGATTGTTGTAACAAAGCACCACAGATTGGGTGACTTAAAACAATAGAAATTGCAGTCTCACGTTCCTGGGGCTTATCCATCAAGGTATCAACAGGGCAGAGTTCCTTCCTGCCTTTCCTGGTTTGTGGTCAGAAAACAGGTTCACATTCTAAGGCACTGGGTATTATGAATTCGACGTATCTTTTGGGGGGACTCGATTCAACCCATAATATTGTTTAAGGAGGAACAAATAGTCTCTTCAACAAAAGGCACAGGACATCTGGATATCCACACACAGGAGAACCGAATGGGACCCTACCTCACTCCATATACAAAATCAACTCAAATGGTATCAAAGGGGACAGGTGTTGCGGCACAGTGGGTCAAACCAGCACTTGGGATACCTTGATCTCACATCAGAGTGCCAAGTGGACTCCCAGCTACTCCACTTCTGAGCCGGCTTCCTTTTAATGTACCTGGGAGACAGCAAATTATGCTCCAAGGAGCTGGGTTCCTGCCACCCAGAAGGAAGACCTGGATGGAGTTCCCAGCTCCTAGCTTTGGTCAGGCCCAGCCTTGGCTGTGGCGGGGATTTAGGGAGTGAATCAGCAGATGGAAGATTTCTCTCTCTGTCTTACACTTCCTTTCAAATAAATTTTTTAAAGATTTATTTATTTATTTGGAAGGCAGAGATACATAGAGAGGAGAGAAAAAGAGGTCTTCCATCTGCTGGTTCACTCCCCAAATGGCCACAACAGCTAGAGCTGGGCCAGTCAAAAGCCGGGAGTTTCTTCTGGGTCTCCCATGTGGGTGCAGGGGCCCAAACAGTTGGGCCACCTTTCTGCTGCTTTCCCAGGCACATTAGCAGGGAGCTGGATCAGTTGGCTGTATGTATGTGAATTAATTTCTAGGTTCTCGGGGCCAGCGTCGTGGCGCGGTAGGTTAATCCTCCACCTGGGCACATGGGCACCAGTTCTAGTCCTGGCTGCTCCTCTTCCTATCCAGCCCTCTGCTTTGGCCTGGGAAAGCGGTAGAAGATAGCCCAAGTGCTTGGACTGCTGCGCCTGTGTGGGAGACCTGGAAGAAGCTCCTGGCTCCTGGCTCCTGACTCTTGGCTCCTGGCTTCGGATCGGCTCAGCTCTGGCTGTTGTGGCCATTTGGGAAGTGAACCAGCAGATGGAAGACATTTCTCTCTGTCTCTGTCTCTCTACATCACAAAAAAATAATTTAGATCTTTAAAGAAAAATTTGGGGGCTGGTGCTGTGGCGTTATTGGTAAAGCCGCCGCCTGCAGTGCCAGCATCCCATATGGTCGCTGGTTCAAGTCTCAGATGCTCCACTTCCGAACCAGCTCTCTGCTATGGCCTGGGAAAGCAGTGGGAGATGGCCCAAATCCTTGGGTCCCTGCACCCACGGGGGACACCCGGAAGAAGCTCCTGGCTCCTGGCTTCAGATCAGCACAGCTCTGGCCGTTGCAGCCAGTTGGGGAGTGAACCAGCAGATGGAAGACCTGTCTCTCTCTCTCTCTGCCTCTCCTTCTCTCTCTATGTAACTCTGACTTTCAAATAAATAAATAAATAAATAAATATTTTTTAAAAAAAATTCTAGGTTCTCTGTTCTGTTACATCAATCTATGTGCTGGTTTTTATGCCAGAACCATACTGTTTTAATTACTATAGCTTCATAATATGCTTTGAAATCACACATTATGATGCTTCCAGTCTTTGCTTTTTTTTTTTTTTTCCTCAGGATTTCTTTGGCTGTTCTGGGTCTTTTATGGTTTCAAATGAATTTTAGGATTGTTATTCTCATTATGTAAAGAATTTAATTGGGATTTTGATAGGAATTACATCAATTCTGTAGATTGCTTTAGGTGGTATAGACATTTTAATGATATCAATTCTTCCAACCCATGAACAAGAATATCTTCCTATTTTTGTGTGCACTTGATGATTTCTTTCATTCATGTTTTATAATTTTCATTGGCAAGATCTATTATTTTATAATACTTTCTATGGTTTATTTCATGCCCTTCACTGCACAATACACACATAGCAAAATGAAAAGAAAGGAAGGAAAGAGGAAAGTAGACATTTAGCCTCGTGGTTAAGATGCCCATGTCTCATACTGGAGTCTTGGTTCAATTCCCAGCTCTCACTCCTGACCCCAGCTTCTTGCTATGCAGACCCTAGGCAGCAGTAACGAGGGATGAAGTAATTGGGTTCCTGCCATGTACATGGGAGACCTGGGTTGAATTCCTGGGTCCTGGCTCCAGTCCTACTCCAGCCACAGCCATCTCAGGCATTTAGGGAGTGAACCAGGGAATGAAAATGTTTGTGTGTGTGTGTGTCTGTCTGTCTGTCCATCCATCCATCCATCTACCCCTCTCTGTCATCTATAAATGTTAACTATTTCCTCCATTCTCTTTCCTCTGAAATGAAAAATAATAATAAAAAGACAGAGGGAAGTGCTTATTCTAGGACAGCATCCTCCCCCGTGAAGTTAGGGGATGTGGGCACTGCTTCTCCGACTTTCTGTGGACAGGGAGCAATTCCTTCACATGACTCCATCACGGGCTGGGTTCCTCCTGCACGTGCCCAACGCACTTGCTGTGCAAGTTCAACAACCTGTGCTGGTTTGTCCCTCGTTCAATGAGAACCAGCCACTGATGGCTCTCCTGGAGGCCTGGGCAGTGGCAACTGCCACTCAGAGGTTCTAGACATTCTCAGTTTCTGCACTTATCTGTACTTGTACGGAGACTAGTTCACTCCCAAAATGCCTGCAACAGTTTGAGGCCAGGCCAAAGCCAGGAGCCAGGAACCAGTCTAGGTCTCCTAGGTGATTAGTAGGAACCCAGCTCCTTGAGTCATAGCCTGATGCCCCCCCTCCGGTGTGTGTGTGTGTGTGTGTGTGTGTGCACTAGCAGGAAGCTGCAGCCAGGAGCAGAAGTGAGACTCAAGCCAGAACCTCTGATACAGGAAGTGGAGCTTCCAGGTCTTACCCACTACACCAAGTGCCCGTCCCAAGCCAAGGGTTCCCATCCACTTCCACCCAACGCCTGGGCCCGAAACAAGTCCCCAGCTGGAGACAGCACAGCAGCTTCAGTGCCAGTGAGCAGTGGACTCCGTCCCTCCTTGAGCAGCTTTTGCAACTGGCCGGCAGAAACGCTGTCCAGGCCTCTTGGGGATGACGAAACAGCTCAGCTAATTTTTTTTAAAAAAAGTTTATTTATTCATTTGAAAGTCAGAGTTACAGACAAAGAGAAGGAGAGACAGAAAGAGATATCTTCAATCCACTGGCTCACTCCCCAGATGGCTGCAACAGCCAGGGTTGGACCAGGTTGAAGCCAGGAGCCTGGAGTTTCTTCCAGGTCTCCCATGTGGGTGGCAGGGGCCCAAGCACTTGAACCGTCTTCTTCCATTGCTTTTCCCAGGTCATTAGCAGGGACCTGGGTGAGAAGTGGAGCAGCCGGGACATGAACCAATGATCCACTACACCACAAAGCTGGTCCCAGAAACAATCTTTTAGATTTATTTTATTTATTTGAAAGAGTTACAGAGAGAGAGGTAGAGACAGAGAGAGAGGTCCTCCATCCGCTGGCCCACTCCCTAGATGGCCACAACGGCTGGAGCTGCGCCGATCCAAAGCCAGGTGCCAGGAGCTTCCTCTGGGTCTCCCACATGGGTGCAGGGCCCAAGGACTTGGGCCATCTTCCACTGCTTTCCTGGGCCATAGTAGAGAGCTGGACCGGAAGAGGAGCAGCCGGGACTAGAACCGGCACCCTCATGGGGGATGTCGGCGCTTCGGGCCAGGCTTTAACCCGCTGTGCCACAGTGCCGGCCCTGGAAACAATCTTTTAAAGAACTTAGCACAGGTGCTGGCATTGTGATATAGCAGGTTACGCCACTGCCTGCAACACCAGCATCCCATATGAGCCCCAGTGTCAGTCCTGGCTGCTCCACTTCTTCTTCTTTTTTTTAAGATTGATTGATTTATTTGAAAGTCAGAGTTCACATAGAGAGAAGGAGAGATCTTCCATCTGCTGGTTCACTCCCCAATTGGCCAGAGCTACACTGATACAAAGCCAGGAGCCAGGAGCTTCTTCCAGTTCTCCCAAGTGGGTGCAGGGGCCAGGGACTTGGACCATCTTCTATTGCTTTCCCAGCTATAGCAAAGACCTGACTCGGAAGTGGAGCAGCTGGGACTAGAACTGGCACCCGTGTGGGATGCCAGTGCTGCGGGCGGCAGCTTCACGCACTACGCCATAGCTCCAGCCCCCAGCTGCTCCACTTCTGATTGAGCTCCCTTGTAATGTGCCTGGGAAAGCAGCAGAAGATGGCCTAAGTGCTTGGGTCCATGCATTCCACATCAGAGACCCGGATGGAGTTCCTGATTCCTGGCTTCCGCCTGGCCCATCCCTGACAGTTGTAGCAATTTGGGAAGTAAACCAGTGGATGGAAGATCTCTCTATATAACAGTATGTCTCAAATACACGAATAAATCTTTTTAAAAGAAGAAGAAATGTAGCAGAGGTGCTAGCGATTCTTCTAGAGCTCCTTGCGTGTGGGCGAGAGCTCGCTGCCTGGCACACAGCCTGCAGGTGGGACACAGCCAGCAGATGAAACGCTGGGGGAACGCGCAGCACTTGTGGTGAAAGATACTCAGCCTAGTGTCTCCACGCAAACAGGAATACATCCAGGGGCTGGCGGACACGTTTTGCATCTTTTTATTGAGATTCAGGAAGGGACAGCACAGGGGTAGGCACGCTCACTGTCCCAGCTTGCCCAGGCCCTCCGCCGCGTGGGTGACAGCTTCGGTGACCGTGTGCGACACCTTCTCAGTAACCTCCTTCACCACCTTGTCCCCTGACTCTTGGGCTTTCTTTAGGGCTTCGCCAAGGGCTGTGGGGGGATAAAGAGAGGAACTGTCACTGAGGGCTCCCCGGGCAGGCAGGCTCGGGGCTCTTCCTGGAGGGGCCCCCTGGGGCAGAGCGCATCAGGGCTCCGGGAAGAATGAATTCCTGGTTGATTTTATCCCCCCCAACAACTTGGAGCCTCTGCTCATAGCTGTGTTCGCTGCTTAGATTTTGCTTTCCTGCTGATTTTTATATTGGGTTGTTACATCGGATTATTGTTTATGTTACAAATATTTTCCCTTAGTCTGTTGCTTTTCTATTGGCTTGGCTGATTAGTTTTTTTTTTTTTTTTTTTTTTTGGTCTACCATGGAAAATTCTGAAATTTTATATTGTAACATTTTCCTTTATGGCCGCTGAATTTTCTGCCCTAGATTAAAAAGATCCTCCTCTCCCTAAGATTCCGCCAAAGTCTGCCATGGTCCTGCTGTGGGATGAATGTGTCCCCCCAAAATCCATACGTTGAAACCCAAATCCCCAGTGTGCTGGGATTAAGAGGTGAGGTAAGGGGGAAGTAATTAGGTTATGAGGGCAGAGCAGGGTTTGGTGCCCTGTTACGGGGACCCCAGGAGCTAGTTTGCTCCTCCCACCGTGTGCAGACATGGCTGGAGGCACAGCCTGGGAGCCCAGAGGTGGGCGCTCATGGGTTTCTATGGTTTATAAGCTCCCTGCTTTATAGTTTAACCCATCAGCCTGAATAGGGTACTAACAAATCAACAAATTCACGTGTTAACATTTAGGCCCCTGGTTCCCCTGCAGGCCATGCAGGGTCTTCAAAAAGTTCATGGAAATACGCATTATGAAAAAAAAAATAATGCACGATTTTCACATTGGTTTTGCCCCAAATTTGATTCCATTTTTCTGTGAAACTGTAGACACACCCTCCTATTTCGGCATAAGGAGCGGGGTAGCTCATGCTTCTTACATGGGTTCTACTCACAACACACGTGCGTACATACGTGTTTATAGAAATAAGGAATGCTACATCTGTAGCACACTGTTCCAGCTCACAGCTACACAGTCTTTTGGGACCCACAGAGGAGACGATGAGGATGGCGCCCAGATGTCAACACGACAATTGCATGCCAGCGGGAAGGGGTTGCAACATGCGAGCGGGGCTTGCCCTGGTTGGGCAAAGAAGGGCTGGCCTGGCCCCTAGCTTCCTTCTCCACCAACCCCCCCCAACCCGCTTCCCTTGCTGCGCCCCCTACTTCCTCCCTCTGCCCCCAACCCCGTTTCTCCGGCCCAGCCTCAGCCCCAGTACCTTTCTCTCCAGCCTCCTTGGCATGCTCCACCACCTCCTTCACCACCTCCTCCACGGCGTGAACTGAACGGAGAAGACGAGCGCAGGGTGAGGGCGCAGCACGACTCGCCGCTCCACCCCCGCACCGGCTCGCAACAAGGGCCCCCAGCTGGGTCCCTCCGAAGACTCCAGGCAGAGCGAGCCCAATCAGGCGGCGGGGCCTCTACGTCCCTCAGCCTGGCACAGCCTGGGACGCCCAGGAGTGGGCCTGCCGCCAGCTGGGGAGGCAGAGTCAGGGCCAGGCCTGTGTGCGAGGGCGCCACGCCCCTCTGGACGTGCCTAATCCCGTGCCTCGTCCTGCAAAGCCAAGCCCCGCGAGGCAGCTCCTCCCAGGAGAGGGGGTGCTGCGCGCACGTCCGAATTGTTTCCAGTTTGGGCCCAAACTGAACGATTTCAGAGTCAGAACTGGTTCTGTTGCTCCACCCTCCCCTGCTGGGTTCTCTCAACCGTCAAATGGCAAATCGTGTAAAACCCTGAAGCTGGGCAAAGACAGACCGGCCAACTGCCGGCCCCCACGCCCCCAGCGTCTGACTGCACCCCTGCCCCCTCTGGACTGGCCTTCCTCCTGGTCCTCAGCTGTTGCGGTCAATGCTACTCTCCCGGCTCTACCCTGGGCTGCTCTGCCTGTCTCCTGCGCCCTGCCCTGCCCCCGCTCCCTCCGTCCCAGTGGGGCTGGTAGACCAGGGCTCTGCACCTCCACCTGTCTGCTGGAATCTGCCTCCGACAGGCCCAGTCGAGTCTGCTCCCCTGCCCCCCCCCACCGGGCCCAGGTGCAAAGGGGAGCCCCAGGGTGCTCACCGGCTCCCTCAGTGGCCTTCTCCGTGCGGTGGGCCAGGCCCTCAGCCGCCAGCTTCCCCAGGCCTCCCAGCATTGCGTGGCAGCGGGTGGTTGACAAGTAGGATGCCGGGGACTGCACCAGCCGGCTTTTATAGATGCCTCTGATGCCTTGCCGGGCTCTAGGGCGCCGAGCCCTCGCCAGGGCTGGGCAGGTGAGTCAGTGGAGGCGGCGGCAGGAGGAAGAGCTGGGTGGGGCCGCTCTGGTGCTGTGGGCGGTGGCCATGCCCCTCTGACAGCAGGAGAGCCTGGCACTCGGTGTCCTAGGGACCCTGGGAGGGACAGGGCAGGGACAGGGAGCAGGGCTAAGGCTGGGCAGGAGAGACCAGCTCTGCATAAGCCGCTTCCCCAAGGCTGGGGGCTTGAGTGCTCTGAGAGGTGACAGTTCTTGGAGGCGCCGGCCATGCCTGCCCCTGCAGTCCAAGATCTCCAAGCCTGGTGACAAGGCCCAAGGCTTCCAGCCTGCTGCTCAGGGTCTCCGGTGTGGCCGAGTCAAGGGTTTGGGAGGGGGTCAGGAACACAAGTGGAGTGGGGCCACTGCCCATCCTGTCCCCTGGCTCTGCAGGGAAGCCTGGCAGCTTCCACAGGGCAGGCGGGAGGCTCGGGGCGGTGCCATGCCCAGGGCAGAGGAGGACACGGGGCACAGTCACTCTGGCTAGCCACTCAGCTGACCCTCACCCACGAGCAACTTGGGGAGGCCCTGTGAGCTCAGCGGTGCCCTTCCCCACAGAGGTATGCAGAAGGACACACCGAAGCCCAGCCCCACCTGGAGGTCTCTCACCTGAGCCAGAGCGCCCCAGGAAGCAGCTGTCCTGGCCCCTGATACATCACCTGTTGAGGGGCCGGGCGGCCTCCCTGGTGGCTCAGGGTGGACAGAGACGCCTCAAGCCATGTGCCACGTGCTGCTTCCCTTAGTCACTAGCCCAGCCTGAGCCTCAGTTTCCTCCTCCATGAAATGGGGACAGCCATGCCTTCCCGCTGTGTCACTGACAGCCACTGGCACCAAGAAGGCACACTCTGGGGAACCTCGTGCACGCAGCCCCCTACCCTGCCTGTGCTAGGCGGGTGGCCCCTGGCAGGGAGCCCTGAACACCCAGCGAGGTGGACCAGGGAGGCGACCTGGCAGCCAGCAGGCTGGAGACTGTGAGGCCCGCTGACCGGGGGAGGCTGGGAGGCCCACTGACCGGGAGCCAGCAGGCACGTTCCTGCTCCTGCTCACGTGGGCCAGGCCCGGGGCAGGACTCTGAAGCAGGCTCCCACGTCTGTCAGACCTGACCTCCTGGGTGTGGTGGGGCCTGATTAGAGTTTGCCAGATCGCAGCCCTCACGGCCTGGACCCTATGGAGCTGAGGGAGCCCAGGCCCATGGCTGGGGTAGCCAGTGGTACTGTGGAACATCAGGATCTGTGGCCACAGCCCACTAACGTACCATGGCTGTGTCCCCTCAGGCAGCGGTGGATTGAAGCATAAACAATGTGGAGGAGCTCTCTTTAAGAAAAATAAAACAGGGGCCAGTGTTGTGGTGTTACAGGTAAGGCCACTGCCTGCGATGCCGGCATCCCATATAGACATTCGTTCCAGTCCTGGCTGCTCTATTTCCAATCCAGCTCTCTGCTAATGGCCTGGGAAAAGCAACAGATGATGGCCCAAGACTTGGGCCCCTGTCACCTGCGTGGGAGACCCAGATGGAGCTCCTGGCTTCAGCCTGGCCCAGCACTGGCCATTGTAGGCATTTGAGGAGTAAACCAGTGGCTGGAAGATCTCTCTCTGTCTCTCCCTCTCTCTAACCCTTTCAAATAAACACATGAAAATCTTTAAAGAGAAAAGGAAAAGAACACACTAGTACCACTTTCGCGTGCACTGCCACCATACAGGGATAGGCACGAGCCTGTGAACCCAGAAGGGGCTAGGGGAGTGGGGGGCTGTGAAGCTCAAGCAGGTGCAAAAGACCCTTCCCTCCCCTCAATGAGGCCAAATCCCAGATGCTCCAGCCAGGGCACCAGGCCAGGGTTGCAGGAATGGAGAGGCACTTCTAGGGCAGCACTGGCGAGAACAAAGCTTTGGGACCCACGAACACGCCCTGCATCTGTTTCCTCTGGGGTCCTCTGGGCTCCCGTGCCGCAGACAGGTCTGTCTCCAGCAGCCCCAGGATGACTTCCAGACCCCACAGAGCCCTCCTCCCTAGCCCTGGAGCATAGCCGCTGCCACAGGCCCTCGGCAGAGCTGGGCTACTCAGCAGCACTCTGGCCCCAGTGCCCAGCCCAGCGCCAGGCCCAGCACAGCCTCGGGGGACAGCTGCCCTTCCCCTCCCTGTCAGGTTCTGCCCCTTCGCCACGGCCCCCTGCCCACAAGAGTCTGGCTGTCTTCAACACTCTGCCTCTGGGTGAGCTCTGTGACTCTCCTGGTGACACACCCCACCGCCCCGGGTCTCTTGGCCAAGGGTACCTCCAGTCACACGTCCCAAACGCCCAATGGGGAGAAGGCAAGAGACCTGGCCAGGCCAAGCCCCAGGACCAGCCTTGCTCGGGCTCTTGAGCTCTGGGCCAGGCCCAGTCCTGCTTGGTTTCCAGGCTGAGCCAGCTCCCTGTCCCCCCAGCCCAGCCCGAGTGCCCTGGTAGTCCCTCTGAGGACTGGACTTCTAGCCATGGATGGGTTCTGGTCTGAACAGCTGGGCTCAGGCACCTTCAGGGACCATCTTTACCTGTGCAGGTGAATCTGAGAGTGACTCAGCTGAGGCCCACTCTCCACCACCCCAGCTTTGGAAGAGCCCCAGCCCCACGGGACCCTGGTAGAGTGGCCCCTGCCAGCATATCCTGAGTCAGAAGTTCAAGTCCAGCCCCCTTCTTGGGCAGAGAGAATCTGGCTTGGACAGGAGCAGACTCATTCCCCAGGTAGAATTCACCAAACAACACTCAGTTTGGCCAAGGACCAACTGGCTGATTCATCAAGCCAAGGAGAGCCAATTTTTCAAACAGTAATTTGCCAACTTAGTAATTATCAGTTCTTAAAAAAAAAAAAAAACAACCCTGTTTATTTTAAGGAGTTAAATACTTAGGGTGCCTCCTGTCTGGGGTCGGGGCTGGGGTGACAATTCCGCGTGTCATTTTCTCCATAGCTGTCCCAACGTCAAGTGCACCTCCTGCTCCTGATTTCACAGAGGTGAGCTCGCTGCACCCATAGATCTGCACACCCTGACCGCACTGAGCCCTGCAGGCCACAGGACAGCTGTGTCCAGACTCCGGGAGACCGGGCGTGTTCTCCCTTTCACCTCTTGGTGGGGACCAGTCACCTGCGGGAGGGACTTAGAGGGCCCAATGACCCTGGGAAGGGACCGAGGATGGATGGAATCAGGGTGGTTACCTCCCCAGGCCCAGAGGAGGGGCAGGAGAGGTATCCACAGACCCGGGCAGAGCTGCGGCTGTCGCAGAGGGCCAGCAGACAGGAGCTGCCGCCATTGGCAGAGGAACGGATCCGGCAAGATGGCAGGCTCAGGCACCAATAGCCTCTGCTCTCCAGAAGTTCCTACTGGCTGCCTCCCCCCAGAGCCAGAGAGCAAGGGATTGGGGTGACAGGAGAGCGGGGTGCAGCCTGGCCTCGCTGGACCCGCAGGCCTGGGAGGAGCCGGCAGCAGCTCAAGGCTATATCGTGCCGTCATTGTCCCATCTCTCCCATCTCAGCACCGTCGGTCGGGGAGAAGGGTTCCCTGGGAAGGCAGTGCCGAGGCCAGCCTTGGAGGCTGATGCTGCAGACACAAGGCTGCTGGAGGCAGCTTCCTGGAGCCGGCTGGGTTCTGAGTGGCAGAGAGACTGCGCAGGGGAGTCCCACACGGTTCTGGAAGAAGGGCAGGCTCCTGAGCAAAAGGACCCTGGGTGGCTCCCAGCCCCTCCCCTCCCCAGGAGTCTCCGCTGAGGTCCCCTCTTCCTCAGCGAACCGCAGGCGGCTGGCAGCCTCCGAGGGCTCCGTGACTGACAAGGTGGGTGTCTTCCCTCCAGCTCACTAGTGTGTATGTATTCCTCCCGATGCTCACATCTCACTTAGAGCACAGTGGTCAGCGGCTGGTGTTGTGGTGCAGCGGGATAAGCCACAGCCCATGACTCCAGCAGCCCACAGCAGAGCACTGGTTCGAGTCCCAGCTGCTCCACTCTGACCCAGCTTCACACTAGCACAGATGGTGCTGCCACTCATGTAGGAGACCCAGATGGAGTTATGGGCTCCTGGCTTAGGCCCCGGCCTGAACCCAGCTGTTGTGGCCATTTGGATAGAACCAGTGGCTATAAGATCTCTGTCTCTCTGTCTCATTGTCTCTCTCTGTCACTTTGCCCTCCAGGCAAATTTTTTTAAAAAAATTGTACAGGGGCCAGTGCTGTGGTGCAGCGGGTTAAAGCCCTGGCCTGAAGTGCCGGCATCCCATATGGGCGATGGTTCAAGACCCAGCTCCTCCACTTCCAATCCAGCTCTCTGTTGTAGCCTGGGAAAGCAGTGGAAGGTGGCCCAAGCCCTTGGGCCCTTGCACACAGACCTAGAAGAAGCTCCTGGCTCCTGGCTTCGGATCAGCACAGCTCTGGCTGTTTGACCATTTGGGGAGTGAACCAGCGGATGGAAGACCTCTCTCTCTGTCTCTGCCTCTCCTCTCTCTGCCTTTCCTTCTCTCTGTGTGTGTAACTCTTTCAAATAAATAAATAAAATCTTTAAAAAAACATAAAATAAGTGTTAACCCATGAAACATACATTAAAGGCTGTGAGGAGATGTGTTTTAGTTTTTTGTTTGTTTAAGATTTATTTACCTTAGCTGGCGCCGCGGCTCACTAGGCTAATCCTCCACCTTGCGGCGCCGGCACACCGGGTTCTAGTCCCGGTCGGGGCGCCGGATTCTGTCCCGGTTGCCCCTCTTCCAGGCCAGCCCTCTGCTGTGGCCAGGGAGTGCAGTGGAGGATGGCCCAAGTGCTTGGGCCCTGCACCCCATGGGAGACCAGGAGAAGCACCTGGCTCCTGCCATCGGATCAGCACAGTGCACAGGCCGCAGCGCGCCGGTCGTGGTGGCCATTGGAGGGTGAACCAACGGCAAAGGAAGACCTTTCTTTCTGTCTCTCTCTCTCACTGTCCACTCCACTCTGCCTGTCAAAAAAAAAGATTTATTTACCTGAGAGGCAGAGTTACAGACTGAGAGCAGGAGAGAGAGAGAAGTCTTCCATCCACTGGTTCACTCCTCAGATGGCCAGAGCTGGACTGATCTGAAGCCAGGAGCTTCTTCCGGGTCTCCCATGTGGTGCAAGGGCCCAAACACTTGGACCATCTCCTGCTGCTTTCCCAGGTGCATTAGCAGGGAGCTGGACTGGAAATGGAGCAGCCAGGACTTGGATGGGTGCTCTTATGGGATGCCAGTGCCGTCTCCACTCATTGTTCCTAGGACTGCATCTAGGGACCCTCAGCAGACAGAGATAGGAAGTATATGAATGTATTTCAAAATGTTTTTGGAAAATGGAATTAATAGATACGTTTGTTTTGGTGAAAAAAATTCTTATGTTGTATACACAAGGGGCCTTCAAAAAAATTAACGAAAATGTGTGCCATGAAAAAACTATGGACAGACATAAATAGCTTTGAATTTTCCATGAAGGTCCCTCGTATGCATGCATTCTGTTCTAGTGTGTACATAAAGTTGTTTCAGAATTGCTCACCTGCTGTCTGTGAGACACACATTCACCGGCCATCTTATACAACACATGTACTGTCCTGCTTGCTTTGGGTCCTACAGAACCCAGCCAAGCTACTGTTTTCAAGGTCACTGCCTTTTTTCTTTTCTTCCCCAACCTGTCAAGGTGGTGTTTGCTTCATTTGTAATAAGAGGGAGGCCCATTTGGCAGTGTTCATATTCTGTTTTGGGTTCTCCCCACCACACACACTTCCTAGTTGATTCCATGCCACTACGCCTATCAGTCGGATTTTCACCACTAGCAGGAAACCCTTGAGGCAGGCTAACTTTACAGAGAATGAGGTTTACTTTGGCTCAGTGTTTGAGAAGTTCAAGTCCAAGATCCAGAGGCCCCCTGTTGCTGGCAGAGTCCGGGGGTGGCACAGAGCATCACCCAGCGGGAGACAGGCATGGCGCCTGTCTGTGTCCAGGTGGTCTCTTAGAAAGCCAGAGGGGCTCACTTGGTGGGTGGGGGGCTCCACTCTCACCACCCAACTCAACCCCCTCCCACGGGCCTTGCCACCAAGCACCACAGTGAGATCAAGTTTTCACCTCTTAGTGCCACTGACATCAGACTTGGGAACCAATTGAGTCTTGGGGGACAGATATTCAAACCACAGCACTACGGTTCTACCAGTCACAGCTACAAAAACAGAGACTCAGGAACCCCGCTCTGCCCTCACTCTGCTATGCTGCAACCATTCCCCCCCTTTCAACGCCCTCCCTGCCCGTCCCATCCCTGTAGAGAACCAATCTCCTCACCCTCAGGTTTCTCCTTCCCGCATCCTCTCCCCACACAGAGGTGTGTGCCTCCCTACATGCCCTGCTTTTCCTCCAGGAAGCACAGCAAACCACAGACACACACCATGTTTCTTTTTAAGATTTATTTATTTATTTGAAAGGCAGAGTTACAGAGAGGTACAGGAAGGGCGTGACTTCCATCCATTGGTTCACTCCCCAAATGGCTGCAATGGCTGCAGCTGTGCCGATCCGAAGCCAGGAGCAGGAGCTTCTTCCAGGTCTCCCACGCGGGAACAGGGGTCCAAGGACTTGGGCCATCCTCCACTGCCCTCCCAAGCCATGGCAGAGAGCTGGATCAGAAGTGGTGCAGCCGGAACTCGAACCAGCACCCATATGGGATGTTGGCGCAGCAGGCAACGGTTTAACTCACTGTGCCACAGCACCAGCCCCAACAGACACACACTTCTGCACTTCACTTCTCTTTCCTTCTTAACAGTACAAGTGTGATTTTTAAATAAACACTAGAAAAGAATCTCAAAACCACACTGCCTAGAAAAAAAAATCCTATAGAAAAGATTCCTTCGGAGAGGACACACGAAGCTATTATGTGGCATTCCAGTGCAGATTTTACAAGGAAAAGAGGACTCTTCGTAAGCAATGGTGGTTATGAAAGAAGACCGTGAAACAGAAATACTGGGATCCTGAGATGAGACGGTCAGACCGTGGGGGTAGGCAGAGCAGGAGACTACAGAACTTAGTAATAAAGTAGTGGAAACAATGATCAAATAAACCATTACAGATAGGAAGACTATATGAAGCACAAGAAAGCAGATACAAGAAAATGCGTGCCCAGGAAATAGAAAAATGTTTAAAGGTTTTATTTATTTTTATTTGAGAGGCAGAGTTACAGACAGAGAAAGAGGAATTCCATCCTCTGGTTCACTCCCCAAATGGCCACACAGCAGGAGCTGAGCTCATCCGAAGCCAGGAGCCAGGAGCTTCCTCCTAGTCTCCCACGTGGGTGCAGGGGCCTAAGCACTTGGGCCATCTTCTGCTGCTTTCCCAGGGGCATTAGCAGGGAGCTGGATTAGAGGTGGAGCTTCCAAAAGTGGAATGGAAGACTCAAACCGGCGCCCATATGGGATGCCAGTGCCACAGGCAGAGGCTTAGCCTACTATGTCACAGCGCCGGCCCCCAAGAAAGAGACATTTTAAAATCAAAGACAAAAATGAATCATATCCAAGAGAGGCACAGCAGAGATGGAAACCAGGCAGAAAACAACCTCATACCCACGCTTGTCTTTCCCCAAGGAGACACAAGCAATGGAGCACAGCAAATTGTCTACAACACAGTTAAGCGGACGCTCAGCCTCACTGCTCAGGGAGATGCAAACCAAGACTACAGGAGATACCACCTCACACCTGTCAGAGGGGCTGGTGTCCAAAAGACCAAAGGGGGCAGGCGTCATGGCCCAGTAGGCTAAGCCACACCTGGGATACCCACCTCCCATACCCGAGTGCTGGTCCAGTCCTGGCTACTCTGCTTCAGATCCAATTTCTTGCTAATGCATCCTGGGAGACGCTAGAGGATGGCTCAAGTACCTGGTCTCTGTCACCCACGGGCAGGCTCAGTGGGTTCCTGGCTCCATCCTGGCCCAGCCCTGGTTGTTGTGGGCATTTGGAGTGAACCAGTGGATGGAAGATCTCTCTGTGTCTTTGTCTGCCTCTGTCTCTGTCTCTCTCTCTCTCTCTCTCTCTCTCTCTCTCTATGTCTCTGTCGTCTCCCTGTTTCTATTGTTCTGCCTTTCAAGCAGATGAAGCCAGAGTGGAAGAAAAGACAACAAGTGTTGGGGAGGAGGTGGAGAAAAGAGAACCCTGGTATGCAATTGGGGATGAATATTGGCACAGATTTATGAAAAACAATACAGGGGCCGGTGCTGTGGCATAGTGGGTAAAGCCACCACCTGCAGTGCTGGCATCCTATATGGGCACTGGTTTGAGTCCCAGCTGCTCTACTTCCGATCCAGCTCTCTGCTATGGCCTGGGAAAGCAGTGGAGGATGGCCCAAGTCCTTGGGCCCCTGCACCCACGTGGGTGACCCGGAAGAAGCTCCTGGCTCCTGGCTTCGGATCGGCACAGCTCCAGCTTTTGCAGTCAATTGGGGAGTGAACCAGTGATGGAAGACCTCTGTCTCTCTCTCTCTGCTTCTTCTCTCTGTGTAACTCTAACTTTCAAATAAATAAATAAATCTTGAAAAAAAAGAAAAAATAATACGGAAATTTCTCAAGAAATTAAAAATAGAAGTACCATACAACCCAGACATCTTTCTTCTGAGTATATAATCAAAGAAAATGAAATCAGTTATCTCAAACAAATGTCTGCACTTCCACATTCATTACAGCATTAGTCATAATTGCCAGAACCTGGAAACAACCCAGATGTCCATCAACAGCTAGATAAAGAAAATGTATCCCAGATAATGAAACATTATCCAGCCTTTAAAGAAAAAACACAGGAGGAGTGGGTGTTCAGGCTAGCAATTAAGACATCCGTGTCCCACATCAGCGAGGCCAGCCCCTGCCTCCAGCTGCCTGCTAATGCAGACTCTAGGGGGCAGCAGTGATGGCTCAAGTCAGTGGGTTCCTGCCACACACACCCTCGACACCTCCAACCCCAGGGAGACTTGGGTCAGTCTCGGCTCCTGCTCCAGCCCCGGCCAACCCCAGCCACTGTCAGTATTTGGAGTGAATATGATCTCTCTCGCGCGCTCGCTCGCTCGCTTGTTCTGGCTCTTGCTCTCTCTCTCTGCCCTCCCCTCCCCCACCTCCTCCTCTCTCTCCATCTCTCAAATATACAATAATTTTAAAGGAGGAAATTCTGTCATTTGCAATAACATGGATAAGCCTTAAGGACTTTATGTTAACAGAAAGAAGCCAGGCATAGAAAGCCAAATCTGCACGATCTCACTTACATGAGGACTCTAAAAAAGCCAAATCCATAGAAACAGAGTAGAGTGGAGGTTAGCAGGGGCTAGGGGTTCCTGGTGGGAGAAGTGGGGAGATGACAGATACAGGGTACAAACCTTCAATTATGTTGGATAAATAATAAATTCTAGAAAGTTAACATAAGACATAGCAACTGGAGTTAATAATACTGTATCGTATACTTGAAATTTGGCAGGAAGAATAGGACTCCAGTATCCTTAGCACACACAAAAAACTGTACCAAAGCGACAAGGTGGCTGTATTAATTAGCTTGGCTGTAGTAATCACTCACTGTGTACACACACAGGCACCAGGCTAAGGGCAGGCATTATGGTATATAGCTGGTTAAGTTGCTACTTTTGTGACACCTGCATCCCATACTGGAGTGCCTGGCTCAAGCACCGCCTACTCCACACTTCCAATCCAGCCTCCTACCAACGCCCCTGGGAGGCAGCAGAGGGTGGCCCAAGTACCTGGGTCCCTGCCATCCACATGAGAGAACCAGGGGCAGTTCTGGCTTCAGCCTGGAGTGGCCCCAGCTGTTGTGGTTGTGGGCATTTGGAGATTAAATCGGTAGATGGAAGGTCTTTCTCTCTCTCTCTCTTTCTCTCTGTCTCTCCCTCTCTGTCATGCTGACTTTCAAATAAATAATGTTTTTAACAAATCAGGCTATATTTTAAATATATGCAATTTCAATTTAAAATTTTTAATTTTTAAAACACATTTATTTATTTATTTATTTGAAAGAGGAAGAGACAGAGACACACACACACACAGAGCGAGAGAGAGAGAGAGAGAGAGATCTTCCATTCACTGGTTCACTCCCAAATGCCTGCAACAACCAGGGCTGGGCCAGGCTGAAGCCAGGAGCCTGGAACTCCATCTGGGTCTCCCACGTGGTTGGCAGGGGCCCAAGCACTTGGACCATCCTCTGCTGCTTTCCCAGGCATATTAGCAGGGAGCTGGAATGGAAGTGGAGCAACCGGGACTCAAACCAGCATCCATATGGTTTGAGTATGCCTTACCATATCTTATATACCTTTTCCAAACAATGAAGAATTCAAAATATGGTTCACATAAGCTCTTCCTTTCTTATTTTTGTTCTCATAACTATGTTTTAAAGATGTGTTTATTTGAAAGGCAGAGTTAGAGAGAGAGGCAGAGAGATCTTCCATCTGCTGGTTCACTCCTGAAAGATCCACAACAGCCAGGGCTGGGCCAAGCCGAAGGCAGGAGCCAGGAACTGCACGGGGTCGCCTACGTGATGGCAGGGGCCCACAGGGAGCTTGGATCAGAAGTGGAGAAGCTGGGACTCAGGCTTGTGCTCATATGGGACGCCAGCATTGCAGGCGGCAGCTTAACCCACTGTGCCGCAACACTAGTTCCTATTTTCCCTTCTTTTAAAACAGAAAATGCCATACACACAAACAGAATATATAACGGGGCAGGCATTTGGCATAGCAGTTAAGATGCCCACATCCCAGGACCAGCATGAGGCACAGCAGGTTAAGCTGCCACCTGAGATGCCAGCACCCATAGGAGCTCCAGTTCAAGTCCCATCTGCTCCACTTCCTATCCAGCTCTCTGCTAATGCACCTGAGAAATCAGCAGAAGATGACCCAAGTCCTTGGGCCCCTGCCATCCATGTGGGAGACCTGGAAGGGGTTCCTGGCCCCTGGCTTTGGCATAGTGTAGCCCAGCTCTTGCCTCTGTGGCCATGCAGGGAGTGAACCAGTGGATGGAAGATCTCTCTGTAATCGCCTTCTCAAGCAAACAAATTTTTTTTTAAATGCCTGTATCTTATATCAGAGTACCTGCATTCAAGTCCCGCCTCTGCTCCCAATTCCAGATTCCTGCTAAGGGGAGGCATCAGATGAAGGCTCAAGGAGTTGGTTCCATTCCACTCATGTGGAAATCCTGGATGGAGTTCCCAGTTCCTGGATTCAACCTGAACCAGGCCTGGCTGTTGCAGGGCATTTGGGGAGTGAACCAGTAGATAGAGTCTCTCTCTCTCTCTCTCTGGCTTTCAAATAAAATACCTACATGGTTTGTAAAACAATAGAATAGAATGCACTCCCTTGCACCCATCAGTCAACTATAAAAATGATCAGCTCAGATCTCAGATATCTCACCAGCTCACCTGGAGCCTGGAAGACCAGCGTAGCCCCATCAGCAGACAGCGGGCAGCACCTCAGCAAACGGAACGGCAGGGTCTAAGACAAAATCCAAAGCGTGTCTCAGGGCTGAGGAATGAAGTGCAAGACATGAGTTTCCACAGAGGAGAAGGGAGGCAAGAAAGGGAACAGCGGTGTGTGTGTGTGTGTGTGGGCGTGGGTGTGGGTGTAAGCGCAGGACTCACCTGCTCACCCTGGCTCATCTGCTCACCCTGGCTCACGCACAGGGTGATGGGAGTCAAAGCTGAGAGCCAAGTGGGAGAGGTCTCTGCACAGAAAGGGAACAGACACACGAGGCTCATCCTCCCGGCTGACTCTGGGTGATGAGGAAGAGGAGGGAGGAAGGCGCCAGAGGGGACACCCTCCACCTGCAGACTTCAGCCCTCAGGTGGGGGCCCCAGAATGTCATGTCAGGGGCTCTCCCTCTGGCCTGATAGGGACCCGGCAGTTGCAGACTTAGGAATGACTTGTGGGAATTGCTAATGAAAGACTTGATCTTTGGAGACTTGACTGTGATCCAACAGATGGAACAGCCACAGCTCTTTCCTCCTCTGTCAGCCTGGGCTCAACTCACTTCACACACCTGGGTAGAGACAAGCCTGGGCACATACAGGCTCCCATGAATCCCCTGGAACCATGCTTCTGTAGGCCAGACACGGGCCGAGAGCCAAGTCTCACTTGGCCCTGCCCTCCAGGGCTCAGTGGATTACAGGACCAGAGGCACAGGCACCAGACCATGGGAGACCCAGAGCCCCAGGCAGGCGGCAGTGTGGAAGGGGCCGCACTGATGAGTCAGTGCCACGGTAAACATGACTGGGAGGCCACCTGGTCTTGCAGTAGAGAACGGAAGAGAATCAACAGCAGAGAATAAAATACATACATGATTTGTAAAAAACAGAATGAACTTTCATGCACCTATTACTCAACTATAAAAGTGATCCGCTCAGATCCCAGACATCTCAGTGGAGAATAGAAGAGAATAATCAGTAGAGAGTAAAATACAGTGTATGGGGCTTGCGCTGTGGCATAGCAGGTAAAGCCACCACCTGCAGTGCCAGCATCCCATATGGGTGACAGATCAAGACCCGGCTGCTCCACTTCTGATCCAGCTCTCTTCTGTGGCCTGGGAAAGCAGTAGAAGATGGCCCAAAGCCTTGGGCCCCTGCAACCGTGTGGGAGACCCAGAAGAAGCTCCTGGCTCCTGGCTTTGGATTGGCACAGCTCCAGCCAACTGGGGAGTGAACCAGCGGAGAGAGGATATCTCTCTCTCTCTCTCTCTCTGCCTCTCCTTCTCTCTGTATGTAACTGACTTTCAAATAAATAAATAATCTTTAAAAAATTAAAATAAAATACAGTGGTTCATGCATTCGCCTACCTAAGGTTGCCAGAGCACTGCGCTAGGCCCTGGAAGACACTACTAAGTGTCCAAGGGCAAACATCACAACAGATTTAATTTTAGAGATGTCAATTGGCCATATCTGTAGTTCTAGAATCAGGCAGCACTTCATCCCATAAAATAACATTCAGTGTTCTGATGGACTGAGCAGCGATTAGGGGTGTTGTTGTTGTTGTTGTTGTTTTTTTTAAGATTTTATTTATTTATTTATTTATTTGAAAATCAGAGTTACAGAGAAGGAAAAGCAGAGGCAGAGGCAGAGAGAGAGAGAGAGAGAGAGAGAGAGAAAGAGAATCTTCCACTTGCTGGTTCACTCCCCAGATGGCTGTAACGGCCAGGACTGGGCCAGGCCGAAGCCAGGATCCAGGAGCTTCATCCAGGTCACAAATAAGGGTGCAGGGGCCTAAGGACTTGGGCCATCTTCCACTGCTTTCCCAGGCTCGTTAGTAGGGAGCGGGATCAGAAGCGGAGCACCCGGGACTTGAACCAGTGTCCATACAGGATGCTGGCATTGCAGGTAGTAGCTTTACAGGTTACGCCACAGCACCGGCCCCAGAGATTAGTTTTATAGACAGAAAGGAGCTGAAGCAAAAGAAACAAAAAGGCCTTGGTTGGGGACAGGCATTATGTAGCAGGAGGTTAGGCTGCCACTGGGATGCCTGCATTCCAGAACAGAGTGACAGTTCAAGTCCAGCGCTGGGCTTCTGATCCAGCTTCCTGCAAGTGTGCCTGGCAAGCAGCAGCGGACAGCTCCAGCGCTCAGTCCCCACCGCCCTTGTGGGAGACCCGACTGGAGTTCCTGGCTCCTGGCTTTGGGCATCTGGGGAGTGAATGAGCTGCTGGGAGATATCTCTCTCCCTCTTTCTTCCTGTTACTCTGCCTTTCAAAGAAAGAAAAAAATCTTTTTAAAAAAAGGCCAGTGATGTTATTTCAGACTGACATCCCTTGCAAAGTGGGGACAGACGGGGGGAGATAAGAGAAAAATGGGTAACATCAGGTTGCTTCAGCTTATCTTTCTGGTAACGCTCAAAGCAGCAAGAACGTGCGACAAAAACTTGGCTGTGCTCTCTTCTGATTTCTCTGAGCCTCAGATGACAACTTGGCTTTGGTTTTGAGTTTCTAGACTGGGGTGGAGGGGTGCTAAGGGCAGGAGCTTTAACCAAAACAATGATGTCCTGTAGTTACTGAACACAACATCCTGTAACACAAGTTACTTAAAACGTATGAATCATTCGTTTCTGGCATTTCCAACTTGTATGTTTGGAGCTCAGTTGATCACGCGTAACAGAAACCATGGCAAGCGAAAACACAGGTTAAGGGCAGGCTGCTGTGCAGTGAGGATGCATGGCTGGTGGCCCGGCCGTGTGTAGGTGGGAAGGCCTCCAGGGCAGGACCATGGCAGCCTGGTTCCACTGCAAAGCATCTGAGCTTCCCTTTGCAACCCAAAACCTAATCCATGGCTGCTCCACAGGGAACACGTACCCTTTCCCACAGAGGCTAACGTAGGGCCCGCATCAGGCGGCCCAGGAAGCTGGGCTTCGCCCTCATCAGCAAGTTGGTTCCCTTGGGCTTGTTCCTTCCATTGTTGCACGCAGCCGCCGCGGGTTCTGGGGAGCATTTCCAGGCACAAAGTCAGTCCACTGACCACGAGGGACCACTTCTTCCTCTGCTTTCTTGTTTGAAAAACACCAACAATGAGCGGCTGGGGCTGGCCTGACAGTTAAGACAAGGGCAGCAATGGCCACAGCCCACATTGGAGAACCCGGGCTCCAAGTCCAGGCTCCACTTTTTGTTCCCTGGGAGGCAGCAGGGGGTGCCAAGTGGCTGGGTTTCTGTCGCCCACGTGGAAGACCTGGATTGAGTTCCCAAGAGCCCAGCTCTGGCTTCTGTGGGCATGTGGGGAGTGACCAGCACACAGGAGCCCTCACTCGCTCTCCCCCTCTGCAAGTGCCCTGGCCCTTCTCTCCTAGGCCAGAGCTAGGTCACACAGTCATGCATAAGGCACCCCCTCACCAGAGCAGGCCAACAGGCAGGGCGAGGACAGGGATTTTTGCGAGTCATGCAGGACGAGGATGCAACCCCCCCCCCCAAGACGACACGTCCACTGGCCCTAACCACCAGGCCATCTGGCTGGGCCGTTCCAGGCGCTGGAAGCAGCCCCAGACGTCTCCTCCCTTCCTTTGGCGCACCCGGGACAGCCTTGGCTGATTCTGCAGATTGGGGGAGGGAAGTGTCTTGAGGAAGGAGCGGAGCACGCATTCGCGGGCGGCCCTGTGTTGGCCGAGGTCTGGGACCAGAGGACAGCCAGGCCCGCGCAGGGGCGCACCCGCCATGAGACCAGGGCTGCGAGCCGCGCGGTGGGCCGGAGTGGGCTTGCAGAGGGAGAAGGCGCGGTCCGTGCGTCTGCGCTACCACGGGCGGCCTCCGCGCGCGTCCCGGGCAACGGAGCTAGCAAGGGCTCAGAGCAGTGGAAACTGCAGAGGGGCGCCGGGCGCTGCCGGGACCCCGGGCTGGGCCGTGAGCCACCCGTCAGCGGACCCTGCCAGGGCGCGGCCGCCTGCGTGGACAGTGCCGGGAACGGGGGTGCAGAGTGGGACTTCGGCTTGCGGGAAGCCTGGTTCAGCGGGAACCCGGCGGCCACAAAGACCAGCTGGGTCCAGGGCGGGACGTGCCTGGTTTGTCCCGAATGCAGGGTTACTTAAGGGCGGGGTCTCGTGCCCGAGCGCGCGCACGCGCACGCACTGCCCGGTGCCCGCGCTCCGCACGCTCCGCGGCCACGTGCAGGGCCCCGTACGCCGGAGGCCCCTCCCAGAGGGCGTGGCCGGGCGGGGCTCCTCCGGGCGGCCGCACCCAAGCCCATGAGTCACCCTGGGTTCCTCTGTGGGACTGCGGGGCAGATTCAGTTCTCAGTTCTCTGCGGTCCTGGCGAGCGCCTGCCCCCAGCCTCCTGGCGTTGCTCCTGGTTTCTAAGACCACCCTCTGCTCCGGGCCGAAAAATGAGCCTCGCAGATTGGAGACCTACGACCCCACTCCTGGGGCGGGGGAGGCACCTGGCTCCTGGAAATGGGGGCGGGGACGGCGCGCGTTGTGGGTCGCGGTAACCTGCGGGTCGGGGCCTCTGAGTCGCACGTGGGAGTCCCTGGGTGCGGGTGCCAACGCCCCCTCCGGCGTCCCAGCCTCCAGCTGATGCGCACCCTGGGAGGTGTCAGGCGATGCCGGTGCCTGGGAGCGAGCTCCCCTCTCTGTTTCAACAAAGAAATATCTTTAAAGACAATAGCATTTTTTAAAAAGCACGTGGAAAATGAGATTAAGAGTTCAGCGTATTTTGATGCCAAAAAGTGAAACCCACGCAAAGATTTTTATGAGTTTTTAAACACCCCCTTATATGCATGGTTTCAGTGTTTTGAACCAAAATAAACTTTACATTTTGCATTTTCCACAGACTTTTGGAATACTCCCTTGTGTGTGCGGTGACTGTGGCTGCACCCTGGGCGGGGGGGCTTGGCAGTCGAGGAAGAGCACACGAAACTGAACATCTTTAAATGAGGGGCGGATCAGATGGGCAGCTGAGGGCCAGGGCTTGGAAGGCCATGCCCATGCGTCCACGCCATCACTTCGAGAGGCCACATTTTGTCCTCAGTCCAGAAGAACTCTCCCGGTCAGCGCCCCTGTGGGTTTCCTGCGTAGGCTTGGCCCCCTGGCCCGGGGCTGGAGGACCAATACCTTGCAGAGTTAGCTTGGCCCGGGGCTCCCTCCCCAGGGGCCCTGCTCTGAGACACTGCGGGCAATGCATTCCCTCCCAGCCACACCAGGCCTTTCAGCAGCTGCTCCGGCCACACAGATGCTGCCTTTATTCCCTGTTAAGGCACCACTGACCACAGGAGCGCCCCCCCCCCCGCTCCTTCCGGGGCTCCCTGTAGGGGCCTCCATCCGGCCTTACATCCGCCCACCCAAGGGGTGGATGCCACTGACCTCAAGCCCCAAGCCCAAGGCCACCCAGCCTGCAAGGGGTACAAGCCCTTCCTGTGCCTCTAGGTGTCCTTGCTTGTGTATATCTCTGGGCCTCGGCCCTTCCTGTCTCCAGGGTGGCTGAGAAGATACCCAGCAGGGCACAGTCAGTCTGGAGCTGACATCTGGCTGTGGCTGTCGCTGGCCATGACCTAAGCAGACCCCTGTCGGCTGAACAGCGTCTCTGGAAGTCTGGCCCTGATGCCTGACTTCCCACGCTCGGCGCCTTTAGCTTTGGAGCCTGTCTGCGCGCAAGGCGGACTCCACACCTGTTCCCTCCTGTAGGCTGCCCAGGAAGACCACACAAGCGGTGATGCGAATGCTCTCTGGACAGACAGCTGAGGGCGTTAGGAGATGACGTGCTGCAGACCCCAAGGCCAGGCAGGGTCTGGGTGCCCCCTGGGCTTACCGCCTTCCTGGGCGGCACCTGCCACCTGCCGTTCCACGTGCCCTGTGCCCTTGCTGGCTGTGAGGTCATGGCAGCTGCCGAGACCTGGGAGCCTGCTCACTGAGGTGTCCAGTGACCAGTGTCCAGCACCAGCTCTGCTTTCAAGGCCCACCTGGCAGTGGGGGGAGGAGGGTCAGCAAGAGGGAGGGAGCAGGGGCGGTTCTGGACCCACAGGGTAGGAGGAATGACCACATCCTGGCCTCTTTTGGGCTGCAGTGGGATGTGACAGCCTGAAACAGGGTCCAGAGAGAGGTTAGGGGCAAGAGAGGCACACACATGCCTCCCCTCACCCCTCGGTCTCACCCCAGCAGAGGGGTTCCCCAAACCGATGGTGCCTTTGTATCATATTTACAAACACCTTGTGATATGCATGTTTTTATTAATAGCATCAGTGTACAGAGAGAGGGCAGGATTCCATTCTGTGGTGGACTCTAAACCCTAGGGCCCAGGGAAGCCCCAAGCTTCCGGTGCCACACACCTGGGCAGGTACCACAGACCAGCTGCCTGCCCAGTGGCTGCCAGGATCCCGGATGCAGACAGAGTGGGGGTCGGGGGGGCAGGAGAGACCCATAGAAGAAGAGGAGAGACCCTGCTGTGTGGACTTACAGAACAGGCCCTGAACAGAGGGGCTTGGGGAGGGGAAAGGGGTGGAGCTTGTCAGTGGGAACCAAAGCCCCTCCCACTGTGCAGGAATGAGCCATGTCTATTTTAGTTTTCTCTGGGCAAGGGTTTGCAGGGGGCTTAAGGATGACTGGGGTGGGGGGTAGGAGGGTGTCGGGGACCTGAGTCTGAGCCAGGGGTCCTGGGGACACCTCCCCTGTATTCGGTGCACACGCGCTCTGTCTCCACATCCCAGCCCATCCAGGGCAGCCCCTTGCACCTCTGGGGGAGTCTCCCCTACTCTAGATTCCTGGGGAAGCTGCCCTCCGCAGGCCCACTCTGCTGATCTGTGCCCTGCTTCTAGCTGTCAAGACTCACTGCTGCCATGAAGCCTGGGTGTGCATTCATGGGGATCAGGGCGATCCCGGGTGAGGGCAGATTAGGTCGGGGGAGGGAGGGAGCACAGCTGCAAACTGTCATGGCCCTGCCCAGCTCACAGCCTGTGCTAGCCTGGCACTGCCCTGGGTGCCACAGCCCGGCCGGGATCAGCCTGACCGCTCTGCCCCGGGCACGCTGGTGCAGCCCTGTGTGCGCTCAGTCCTCACAGTAGCAGAGAGCTTTTAGCCAGGGAGGCCTCGGACGCTGCTCTGGTGAGCTCAGCCCAGGTGCCAGCGCCAGTGGGCAGTGAGCAGGACAGGAAGGGGATAGCAGACATGGTTCCCGGAAGCCCTGGCGTCGGACCGCTTGGGTTCAGACACCCCTAGAGAACTCGGGGCCTCAGTGTCCTCACCTTGATGTAGGTAGCACCAACAGAATCTTCCAGATGTGTTTTTGGAAGGCGTACATGGGCTGAAGGATGCTTGGCACACAGCACAGGCCTTCCCAGCAGAGACCTGAGGAACCAGCCTGACCCATCCCGGCCGTGAGAAGAGCCTCACCCTGCAAGGAGTGGGCTGCCCCGACCACTGGTGTTTGAGGCCATGAGTAGGTGTTGGGGTTTGGGAGAAGACGGGGAACAGCAGTCCCTCCCCCAGGGCCAAAGGGCGCTGGGAGCCTTGTGCAAGTTGTGCCTGTGAGTTGGGTCTGGGTGTCCCCCCACCCTCTGCCAGCCCGCCCCAGTCACCCGAGCCGGCCTGGCTCCTCCTTGATTTCTCTTAGTGCCTCGAGAGAGCAGGTGCACCCAGATGCCCCATGGCCTCCTTTTGGGGCAAGCACATACCTGCTCTGTGCATATACCTGGGCGGGGGAGTAGGCTGGCCCCTGACTGCCTTGAGCCTCCTCCAGGCCTTTCGCTGCTGTACAAGGTGGAGCTTAGGGGTGGCAAGGGGGGCCCCTGCCCCTTTCCACCTCCTCAGTCAGCAGATGCATGTGACCCGCTGACCAGGACACAGCCCAGCTCAGCTGTGCTTGATTGGGCTCTCAGCACCCGCGGGCTCCCCTCGCACATGCTCCTCACTGCAGAGACTGGGTGGGGGAGTGGCGTAGCCAGCGCAGTGCAAGCTCTGGCTCCCACGCCCAGACCGCAGGCCTGGAGTGAGTCATGGGTTTTAAGGTCCCCAGGGAGCCCCGGTGCCTGGTCAGCCAACGCCGAACAGGACTCCAGGGCCCGATGCAAACAGCCATCCGCGTCCCACGCTGACCAGCCTGGTCCTTGGGGATGGGGGTCTGCCGGAAGCCCCTGGAACCTAGGCAGCGCTGGTGGCTGGAACGGAACCTGGGATAAACCCAGTCCCCACGCATCTCAGCTAGTGGAGTTATTGGGTCACTCTGTTCCCAGGCTCCATCTCGGGGAAACAGGGCATCTTGCTAAGTCCTGCGCGGTAGGTTTGCTCCGAGGATCCAGTCAGGCCGAGTGTTCAGAGCAGTGCTCGGTTGGAGCCTGTGCACCTGCCCGTTTCACCAGTTGTTTCTCAAGGGGCGGCTCCCCCTCTGGCTGTTAATGACAACTGACAAGTTTCTGGGTGCGGGCAGGGAAAGCCCAGCCTAAGCCTGGTGGGGAGTCCGAGTGGGGTGGGGCCAGCAGGAAGTGCCCTGGGGTCCCCTCACGTCTCCACTGGGATGGACAATCTCCACCCTCACTATGGATTTAGCCTTGACTGTAAGTCACTGCTTAGTCTAGGGAGGCTGTCCTTGTTTCCCCAAGGACACTGCGGTTAGGGACATGCGTGTGGGTGGGTAGGCCTAGGAGTCCATCTCACCGTCTGCGGACTGTGGGTCCCTCAGAGAGGCAGAGCTGACAGACAGGGTGCTCCCCAGGGGCCAGACACCCAGGGCCATCCAGGTCTGTGCTCCTGTGAACTTCACACACTGCCCATTGCCTGGGTTAACCCAAGGCAAGGCCACACCCCCACATGGGAGGCGTGGTTGGGAGGTGACAGATGGGAGGCGTAGCCGGTGGGGGGTACTCAAATTTTATTTGGAATCATTAAAAAAAAAAACTCACAGCAGCATTTGTGGGGTCAGAAGTCCCAGAGCCCGGAGGGGCCGAGGGCAGGAGGTGAGGGTGGTGGCAGCAGCAGGTGCAGGGAGCGCTGGCAGCCTCCAGGGCATGCTCCGGGGGCTGGGTACTCCTCGTCCCAGCAGGGGATGGGGTCCCTGGGTGTTCCTGGGGGCCTCCGGCCGGCTTGCAGCTCTCTACTTTCCCCCACTCTTGGCCTGGGAGAGAGTGACCCTCACACGCACACCGCCCCAGGCCCACAACCCTCAGTGGCTGCCCTACAGGGGCTGGGGGAGGAGTGATCTGTGCCCCTGGCACACAGGCCCCAGGTTGGCCCTGCCCATAGTCCCTGTGTGGGCTGCAGATGGTCAGGAGACCCCTACAGGCCCAGGACCCCAGAGGAAGCAGCAGAGCTGTGCCGAGTGGGAGTGTACCCTGGGAGCCCAGCTCCTACCTCCTCAGCCGCTTCCTCTTCTTTGGCTGCCTCACCCTCCTGTGGGGGAGCGGATGGCTTCAAGTCCTCCTGCGGGGGAGCAGCAGGGGGCGCAAGGTAGTGAGGAGACCCAGGCACAATGGTGAGCGGAAGCCCCTCGATGCCACCCTTGCTGGAGTTGGAGGGGGGGACCCAGCTGGGACTGAGGCTACCACGGCCTTCCGAGGGTACCCGGCACCCTGGGACCCAGCTTTTCCCCTCAAGCGGATCCCAGGTCCCTGAGTACACCCCTTGGTCGGGCTTCCTTGGGGAGCTGGAGTGGGGGTGAGCAAGGGCCCCTGAATTCCCAGCCCTGGTGTCATCCTGATGTCCCCGTGTCACATGAGCACACCCCTCCACCCCGAGGTGGGAGGAAGACTGAGTCACCACTGCTCATGGGGACCCTGAGGCCAGGGAAGCTGGATGTCCTTATCAAGGTCTTGGTTCCAAAATGCAGGGCCTATCAGCCTCAGGTCTGGGTTGCTCCAGGCCCATTCACTCCAGTCTCCAGCAGCAGGAATCCCTCTCTCTGCCTCTTAGGTGGGCTCCAGGCTCAGGCTAGTCAGGGCCAGCACAGGTGACATCATCCCTCCCCACTTCCTGTCCCCTGGATCCCCGACATTCCAGGCCAGCCTGATACTGGCCCATCGTTGGGGCTGGGTTCACAGGTTGTCATGGTGACCGGCAAGGACCTTGGTCCAGCACTTACATCAGAAGGTCCCTGCCACCTTCGTGCTACCATGGGACCTGCGTCGGCCAGAGTGGGCCAGGCGCTCCTGGCCAGGGGCAGGGGGTTGCAAGCCTCGTCCTGCTGCCCCGAGGCCTGTACATCAGAGGTCAGGCAGGCAGCGCTGCATTCTCCTGCGCTTCACTCAGGGGACAAGTCGGGCAGCTTTCTGGATGTCACCAGGAAATGAGTCTCCATTGGGGTGACTCCGAGGGCTCCTCCAGGATCAGCTAGGGGTGCCCGGGCAGCCTGGCCCCGACCCCAGGGGGTTCTGCCAGGGCCCCTGCTGCTGCTGGTACAATCACCTCATTTGCTGGGGGCTTCCCTAAGCTGGGCAGAGCCCCTTCAAGGGGGTCACGGCCCTGTCTCGTTACGCAGCCCCCCCCCATACTTCGCAGATGACCAAATGAGACCCAAGCGGGTTCCATTGTTTCCCAAGGTCCCAGAGCTAGGAAGGGGAAGAGCTGGGGACCAAGGGCCAGAGACACTCTGTGCTAGCCCTGGAAGAAGAGGCCTGGGCCCCACCCCGGAGCCAGGGGCAGGGCAGCCCCCCACCACTGTCTGGGCAGGGACTCCTGGTGCTGCCATGCTGGGGGCCTGTAGCAGGTGTCGGGGCTGGAGCCCCCCACATCTCCCCCAGGCTGGAGTCGCTCACATACCCCCAAGAGCATGGGCGCAGGAGCCTGGCCCCCCGTGGGATCTTGAAGCCCCCATGGACTCACCAGGGGACCTCCAGCAAATTTCTTAATCTCTCCGGACCCTGGTTTCCACAGCCCAGCCCACAGGATTTCAGTGCGAATTAAGTGTTGTTTTTTTTTTTTTTTTTTTTTTTTTTTTTTTTTTTTTTTTTGAGAGGTAGAGTGGATAGTGGGAGAGAGAGACAGAGAGAAAGGTCTTCCTTTTGCCATTGGTTCGCCCTCCAATGGCCGCCGCGGCTGGCGCGCTGCCGCCGGCACACCACACTGATCCAATGGCAGGAGCCAGGTGCTTCTCCTGGTCTCCCATGGGGTGCAGGGCCCAAGCACTTGGGCCATCCTCCACTGCACTCCCGGGCCACAGCAGAGAGCTGGCCTGGAAGAGGGGCAACCGGGACAGAATCCGGCGCCCGACCGGGACTAGAACCTGGTGTGCCGGCACCGCTAGGTGGAGGATTAGCCTAGTGAGCCGCGGCGCCGGCCGCTAATTGTTAACGAACGTGAGCCACTGAAAGCAGAGCCGGCTCCGTGGACACAGGCATCCACACACATGTACAAACGCATATGCACATGCGTGCATGACCACACGTGCACACCCATATACACCCACGCTCACAACACAGAGGCACATACATCACGATCATGCACACAAAGGCAGATCAGGGCGGGGTCAGAACACCAACTGCTTCTCCACCACCAGGGGGCGCTGCATCCCTGGGAGGAGGCAGCAGCCAGGTCAGGCCAGCCTAGCTGGGCACGGGGTGGGCATTTGGTGACTGGGCAGTTCTGGCATGCTGTGCGCTGTCAGCACACGGGGCCTTGTTTTCATGTCTAAAATGCAGCATTTCCCAAAGGCTGGGAGCCATTTTGTGGGCGTGGTTCTGAGCTTCGCTTTCCTTGTTTATCAAATGGGCCCCAGACCCTCCCTCCACTCTCCGAGGTGTGGTGAGCATTCCAGAAACCCACCAAAGCACAGAGCTCAAGCCCCACCCCAGTGCACAATGGACATCCACTCAGAGGCCAAGCCAGCCCCCGAGCGTCAACTGGAATAGTGATACCTCCCCCACTACCCCCCACCTCTCACCCCCTCACTCCTCCGTGTGGCCCTCACCTTGCGCACCACCCCAGAGGTGACCACAATGTTCTCCGCCTCCTCCACGGTCTTGGTGGCCACGGTGTTGACGCTGGTGACCACAGCCTCGCTCACGGCATTGGCTTGCTCCTTGGTCTTCTCAGCCACTGTGGGAGGACTCTGGCTGGCCTCAATCCCTCTCCTCCCCTCCCCCCACCGCTGGCCTGCACCCCCACCCCAATCCCCATCCCAGGTCAGGCTGCAGCCCCCGGCTCCTGGGACCCCGGGCTGTCCCATGTGAGTCCAGGGCTGCTGCGACACTGATGCAGGATGCAGGAGCCCCGCCCTGGTCTGGCCTCAGGGTTTGCAGGGCTCTGCTCCCCACCTTGGGGGGTGGGACTGGGGGCTCACCTGAGGTCACGCTGTGCACCACGTTCTCCTTGGTCTTGGCTCCTGGGGGGACAGCGGAAGGCTCAGCCCAGGCCACCTCCTGGAGTTAGGGGCGGTTGGGGAGAACCCAGAACAGAGCAGCTGTGCACACTGTGGGCTCGGCTGGGGGAGGAGGGGGTCTGGGCCCAGCAGCCCCCTCAGAGGGGCTGTGCCTGGAGGTAGGGAACAGATGAGAAGGCAACAAGAAAACACGGCAGGACGACCACCAAGACCAGAACTGGGGGTCCAGACCCTGCTTGGGTGTGGCCCGGACCTCGGACACAGCAGCAGGACAGGGCAGGTGACAGCCGAGTCATCAGCCCGGCCTCCCCATGCTCTGGGGGATGGGGTGGGGCAGGACAGACACTGAGCCTAGGTCTCACCTCCCCAGCCCACCTGTCCCTCTGGGCCAGTGGGGACCTGTGGCCTGGCTTGGGCCACAGCAGCCCTGGTACGGAGAGGGCAGGAGCTGCCCACGGCTGCAGGGTCTTCGGGCTCAGGGGAACCTGGCTGTGCCTGGCTTGTGTGTGAGGTCCGTGGTCTGTGCTCACGGACCTCAGCGGTCCTGAGGAAGCCAGAAGCAAACAGTGGTGGGTGTGCAGCAGGTGCCTAGGGATGCTCCAAGGCCTGGAAACCCCGCCCAGCAGCCAGGCCCTCGCCCCCTCCCCATATGCCGCCCGCCCCCGCAGCCCCTGCCGGCCACGCCCAGATGCGCCCACTCACCCACATACATGACCCCCTCCTTGGTCTTCTCGGCGGCTTCCGTCACCCCCTGCTTGGTCTTCTCCACGGCGCCCACCACGCCCTCCTTGGCGATGGAGAAGCCCTTCTTGAAGACGTCCATGGCGCTGGGCAAGAACAGGAGCCTGGCTCCCCTGTGAGCTGCGAGCTTCGGGCTGGAGCCGGCGTGAGTGCTGCTGCAGCCGCTGTCCGCCCGCCGCCGCTCTTATTGACGTCGATGAAATATTGATGCTGAGGCGGCTGGCAGGAGCCCAGCCAACCCTGGGGCGGGGGTGGGGGCGGGGCGGGGCGGGAGGGGGGCCTCCCTCTGGGAAGCAGCAGGAAGCAGGTTCACCCCCCCTCCGCCCCACCAGGGGGCCCAGCCGGCTCTGCCCTGCCCTCCTGCCCTCTGCCCTCCAAGAGGGGCAGCAGGGGGCTGCACACACCCCTCCTCCCTCAGGGCCCCTCATTCATTCCCGGCCGGCCCTGCATGTCCGCACACAGAGGGAAGGCACCTTGGCCAGGGCACCCTGTGTCGCAGGCAGGGCAGGGGTCACGCACACACCTGTCGGGTAAGAGTGACCAACCTGCCTCACCAGCCTGGGCTGCCCCAGGACGCCCCTCTGCCCCGGCCCCTCTGGGGAAATGAGCTGGAGCGGCTGCAGCTGGGTACCCACAGGGCTCCCCTGTGCCCCGGCCTTGGGCTGCGTGCTACTGAACCCCAAGATAGCCCCTTTGCTTCTTTGAGCCCCACCTCCAGCCCACACTGGCTCCCACAGTCCCACGGACAGACGAGGGGCTGAGGGCACAACGTGCCCGCCACTTCCTGGCCAGCGGCGTGGGTGGCAGCGGGACCCCCGAGCCTGACCGGCCGCTTCCTGCAGCCCCACCTCGAGGTTATGAGCCTCTGCTGACTCCCAGGGCCCTGGTTCCCCCTGGGAATATGTTGGCCAAGGCCATCCCCTGTGTGTCCCTCTCCCGCTCCCCCCACCCTCCCCCAGTGTCCCTGAGCCAAGTCCTCCTGGGGCACAGGAACAGCCCGTGTCAGGGCCAGGCCAGGAGCTCTGGGGCCGCCGGACGGCGCACACCGGGTGGGCCGGCCCAGGCCACTTCCTCTCTTTGTTGTTCCGTGTTTGCTTTGCCTCTGACAGTCAACTTGAAGATGACGTCACTGGCAGTTTCTGGAGTCAGTAGCTGAGGCTGAGCCTTCGTGGAGCCCAGAACAAGCCTGCCTCACACCGAGAGGATGATTCTGATACTGCTCCTCGGCCTCGGGGGACCTCTGGGCTGGGCGCTGCCTGGGGCCTGGGCCCAGGTCCCTAGCACCAGTTTCTCCGATCCATGGGGTCCCAGGCCACCGCGGACAATGGCTGAAGACACCAACCAGGACCCTGTCCGACGGTAAGGAGGGTCTGAGCTCAGGCAGAGTCCCTGCTCAGCCACAGCGTATCCTCCCTGGACCTTAGCTACCCATCTGTGAAATGGGCTAATACTGTCCATCTTCCGTGTCAGCTGTGAGGCTGAGCAGGAGCCTCCAAGGGGCACTGGGAGACTGGCCTAAGAATGACAGGGTGCCCCTTGCCTGGCCCGTGGCAGGGGCAGGGGGCCTGCAGCTCAGCTGGGGTGGGATCAGCATCTCCTGTTGCCCACCCAGCATGGGCCTCCAGGAGACGATAGCTCTGGACTTTTCCAGCTGGCTGTGACTTCTGCCCTTCTAGCAAAATCCACTAGGAAAGCTGAACCCCAGCCAGGCTCCCCCGCTAAGCCCAGAGGTCCTGGTGTGGGATTTTGATGTGCACGCCCAGGGGGCCTGGCCCTGACTGCCAGCCCGTGAGCAGACAGGACTCCCTGCACTGCAGAGCACAGAGGAGAGACAGCGGCACCCAGAGACTGGGGCCCCCCTGGAAATGGGCAGGTTGTGGCTGCACCCAGGATGCTGTTCTCCAGTGTTCTGTTTGTCCAGGGCCAGGGACCCTCCTGCCGATATGGTGTTGGGCCTGTGGGTGGTCCCCCGCCCTAGGGTCTGAGCCTCATCTCCGATCACTCCAGGGTGGAGCAGCTGGTGCCACTTAGAAGGAGCCAGAGGCACAGAGAGGCTGAGCAGCTGCCCAGGTCACACAGCCAGGGAGAGCGGGAACAGGCTCAAAGCCCCAGATGCTCCCAACCTGCACCCCACAGTGTCCCCTCCCCTGGCCGTGCGACTTGGGAGGGGAGGAGGGGCCACATCACACCCACCCTGCATCTCCCATCTGCAGGCATGAACGTGGCCCTGGGGACAGCTTCCGGTGCCGGTGCCTGCAGGTGAGAGGGGCGGGGCTGAGAGTGAGAAAGCAGGTGCCCAATCTTGCCTCCGGCTCCAGTTCTGCTCAGGGCCTGGAGGGTGTGCCTTGCACCTGGCCCCGGGCACTCCCAGGTGTCCCAAGTCCGGGCTTCCCACCCTCCCGGAAGTGCAGACCCCCACCGGCCCAGGGGCCCAGGGGCCCAGGGGCCAAGGCGACCGGAGGAGCAGCTGGGAAAGGAAGGAAGTGCTGCTGCTTCCTGGGCTGACGGCTTCCCGTACTGCTGACACCGAGGAGGGGAAACCCAGCTCCGGCCGCCCCCGGCAGCAGGAGAGGTCCGAGCCCCCACCCCCACTGCCAGGGCCAGGCCTCCGCCCATCACCCCTGCCTTGAAGCCTGAGCCAGGACGGACCCTGGACTCAGACCCAGGGGAAGACAAACCGGGCAACTGGCTGCTCCTTGCCCTGTGTCCCAGAATAGTCAGATCCCAGGGGCGGAGGGGGAAGGAGGGACCTGATTAGCTGTTTCCTGGGTCCCTGGGGACCCCCTCAGGGCTGGGCGCAGGGAGCCATCAATGGGAGCCTTAGGACTCCACAAGGAAGCAGCTCCTTCCAGGCCCCTGGCTGGGGCAGGCTGTTGAGGACCAGAGCTCCCGTGACCCATAACTTGCTGCCCCAGGAGACTGAGTCTGCTGCAGGACCCTGGGGAGCCCGGGCACGGAGTCTCATCTCCCACGTGGCCTCTGGGCACGACAGCCAGGGCCCCTGAGCTCCCAAGCGGTGGCTCAGAGCTGCCACCCACAGCTGCTGATCTGCAGACCCAGGCTTCCTCTGCCCTGTCCCCGGCTGCTTGCAAATCTGGCAGCCGTGCACGGGAGGGGCGCCCGCAGCAGTGTTAGGAAAAGAGGCACAGAACAGAGAGGAGGCAGTGTCCGGCTCTCCAGCCAGACCCAATTTACTCAGAGAAAATAGATGCACAGGGGTGGGTGACCGACTGCCGGTGTGCACATTGATGGAACTCATGGCAGGAAGCCCTGACCCCAGGGGCCCGGTCTTTTCATATCTTAGGAGGGCTGGGAGTAGGGAGCAGCAAGGGAGGTGAATTTTTCTGGAACTGGTCTTTTAGGTGGCCCTGCACACACACGGGGCCTCTGGAACCTAGGAAAGAATGCAGGGTGGGGTGTAAAGGCAATAGGGTGTGAGACCCAATTGCGATCCAAGGGCAAGGGATAAATCCCGATGTTCATCTGTCTTTTGGGCAGTGAGCGAGAATGGCTGAGGCTTATTGTCTCTGTTCCACCGCAGCAGGCCCTGGGCGGTTAGGGTTTTGCAGCTGGGAGCTTGAAGCCCAGGGGAGTTCAGCACAGTTGCTGGTGCTCACACAGGAGCAGGGTGGAGCCTAGGTGGTCGCTGGGCCACGGTGCACCTGCTGCTCCCTGGACACAGGACCCCAGCAAGAACAGGGAGGAGCCCCCCTCCTACCCCTGCACCCCCTGCCTGGTGCCAAGGCCCCCAGGCCCATGCTCAGGGAGCCTCAGCTCTGGGCAGCCTGAGGCTTCTCTGCCAATGCCCCTTTCTGGCTCAGGGACGACAAAGCCGTGCCAAGTTTGTCCCCTGGGATATCACGCTAATGGCTGGACTCAAGGCTGCTGAGAACACGCCCTCCATCCCCAGGAAGCCTGGGGGTGGGGGGAGGGGGGGAGCGGCTCCTAAGTGCTCTGGCAGCCCGCGGCATCCCATGCATTATGCAGGAGGCTCTGCCCAGCCCCTTGCCTGCGTGAGGCTCTCTCTACCTTCCCCACACCCACCTGCGCATCCCAGGAGCACGGCTTCTCCACGTTTCCAGGACTGGGAGAAGGTCATTGCCGTCCAGAAAGGGGGAGGGGAGGAGAGCCCAGCCCATCTGCAGCAAAGCTGTCTGCAGCTCTTCCACGGGTGGAGCCGCAGGTTGGGGCAGAGAGCAGGCTCACAGCAGGACAGGCAGCAGCTCCCTCGCTCTTGGCCAGCCCCTGCCACTCGGGGGACCCCTGGGAAATGAGGGTGCCCAGGGGGCTCTCCCAAGGAGGGTGCAAAGCAGCAGATGGCCAGAGGCAGAGGGGCCGTGCGAACAATGAGTGCTTCAGCAGTCGGGCCAGGGTCACAGGCGCCGAGGCCAGCAAGGAGTTGCCAAGAGCTGGAGGAAACCAAAGCAAAGGGCAGGAATGTTCCCAGGGCCTCCGGGCCAGCAGCCTGCACTGTGTGTGCCAAGCGGGTGGCCGCAGGGCGGGTGGAGCGTGGGCAGTGGGACGGGCGCTGCGGGAGCCCGGGGCCGGAGCAGGTCAGAAGAGAAAGTTCCAGGGCAGGAAAGGTGGGCAGCGGTTTCCCGCTCCAGGAACTGGAGATGGAAAGTCCCGGTCACTGCTGGCCGGAGCCCGGCGCTCCCAGGCAGGCCCAGGCCCCCAGGGCCCTCCGCGTGATCACAGGGCTCCTCGGCTTCGGCACTGCTGACACCTGCACAGGCCGATGCCTTGTGGTGCAGGTGCAGGGCCTGCCCTGTGCACTGTAAGGTGCCCTGGGACCCCACCCACTAAGCCCAGCAGCAGCCAGCTGTCTCGGATGCGGCCAGACACACCTGGGGAAAAGCTCCCCTCCCCCACCAACACCCACTTTTCCCTAGGGCTGAGCCCATGTTCCAGAAGCTTCCATGGGGCCCAGGCCCGGGCATCTGTGCAGGCAGGTGTCACACGCAGAGTTCCTGAGCTCTGGTTCCACGGTCTGCAGTTTGAGTGTGAGTGAACAGTGCTCCCCCGTCCTGACTTCTGGGTATCCCCTTGGCACCAATAGGTAGTCCCTGGGGCTCACAGCCCCTGCTGGCCTGGGTGCCCACCAGCTGGGTTGTCAGACCCTGTACCAGCGTCTCCCTGTCATCTACAGGGAGAGGATTTTATTTATTTTAAGTTTCATTTTTATCAGTTATACCCACAGGCAGGGCTCAGAAAGTCTGGCAAGTGAGCCAAGTTTGGACGCTGACCAATTTTTGTTAATAGCGCATTTTTTTTAAGATTTATTATTAATTGAAAGGCAGAGTTACAAAGAGAGATAAGGAGGGAGAGACAGGGAGACAGAGATCTTCCATCTGCTGGTTCACTCCCTAGATGGCTGCAATGGCCAAGGCTGAGCCAGGCCGATGCCAGGAGCGTCTCCCGAGCCTCACACGTGGGTGCAGGGGCCCAAGCACTTGGCCATCTTCTGCTGCTTTCCCGGGCCATTAGCAGGGAGAGCAACATACACAGCCATCTGAATGGGAATATTCAAAATGAGCCTATGGGAGAAGGATGGATGTGTGCATTCCCCGTGGGGCTGCGGGATAGGGTAGGAATGAGGGCTGACTCATGGACAGTGCTGCCCCCGGAAGAAGCCACGTGAGCACAGTGTTCAGAGATGCGGAGAATTCAGAGACTCAGCAAGAGAATTGGGAGCCAGCGCCTCTGAGGCCTGGAGAGAGCTGGAGCGCTGATTGTCCCCACACACTTGGCAGAGCGGCTGACCGTGTAACCAGGACATCAGCAAACCTTCTCTCTAAAGGGAGAGAAAATAAATATTTAACACGAGGCCAGACACACAATTTGAAACATGTTTTTAAGAATTCTGATTCGAAAGACACAGAACACTCTCTGTGCATTGATTCGCTCTCCAGGAGCTCCCATCAGCCCAGAGCTGGCGGCTAAGAACTCTTACCTAGGTCTCCCACAATGGCGGCAGGGACTCAACTCCTCGAGCCGTCACTGCTGCCTCTCAGGGTCTGTGTAGCAGGAAGCAGAGTCAGAAGCCAGATGTCTAGGGCTCCTGTGCTCTGTCTCATCTACCAAACTATGCCATCGAAGCATCTTTGGGCCTGGCTGTGTTCTGATACAACTTTATCAATGAGGCTGGTGTCACAGCATGTGGTATGCAAAGCTACTGCCTGCAATGCCAGCATCCCCTGTGGGTGCAGGTTCAAGTCGTGGCTGCTCCACTATTTTTTTTCTTAAGATCTATTTATTCATTTGAAAGGCAGAGTTACAGAGAGGCGGAGGCAGGGAGAGAGAAAGAGAACTCTTCTACCCACTGGTTCACTCCCCAAATGGCCGCAATGACCGGAGCTGTGCCGATCCGAAGCCAGGAGCCAGGAGCTTCTTCTGGGTCTCCCACGTAGGTGCAGGGGCCCAAGGACTTGGGCCATCTTCCACTGCTTCTCCAGGCCATAGCAGAGAGCTGGATGGGAAGTGGAGCAGCCAGGACTTGAACCAGTGCCCATATGGGATGCCAGCACTGCAGGTGGTGGCTTTACCTGCTATGCCACAGCTCCGGCCCCATCCACATCTCATTTACTTAAAGGCAAAGAGAGAGAGAGAGAGAGGCCAGTGTTGTGGCTTAGCAGGTTAAGCCAGTGCCACATCCCATTATGGACACCGCTTTGAGTCCCAGCTGCTCCATTTCTCATCCAGCTCCCTGCTAATGCGCCTGGGAAAGCAGCAGATGGCCCAAGTGTTTAGGCCCTGGCACTCACATGGGAGACCTGGAAGAAGCTCCTGCTCCTGGCTTCAGCCTAGCCCAGCCCTTGCTGTTGCAGCCATTTGGGGAGTGAACCGGCAGATGGAAGACCTCTCTCCATCTCTCCTCTCTCTCTCTCTTTAATTCATTCAAATAAATAAATAAATAAATCTTTAGAGAAAGATGGGTGTGGAGGGGAAGTCCTTCATTTGATGATTCACCCCTCTAATGCTCCCAGCAGCTGGAGCTGGGCCAGGCCAAAGCCAGGAGCCTGGAGCTCCATCCAGGACTCCTGCACGGGCAACAACGACCAAGAACTTGAGCCATCAAGTGCTGCCTCTAAGGGTGCACAGTAGCAAGAGTCTGGATTGGAAACAAAGGCAGGGCTCGATCCCAGACACTCTGATATGGGACGCAGGTATCCTAAGCGGCCCTTCCCTGGGAATCTTTATCCTCTGCACAATTTTGGCTTTCCATGGAGTAAAAAACAAAAATGTCTTCTGTCCTATTTGTGTGTGTGTGAACAGCTCCATAAATTTAATTTTTTGAAGAGTCATTCATTCATTTATGTATTTGGAAGACACAGAGGAAGACAGAGAGAGAAACCTTCCATCTACTGCTTTACTCCCCAAGTGTCCACAACAACCAGGGTTGGGCCGGGCCAAAGCCAGGCCCCTGCAACTCCATCCAGGTCTCCACGTGCGTGGCAGGGACTCAAGCACTTGGACCCTCCCCCACTGCCTTCCCAGCACATCAGCAGGAAGCTGGATTGGAAGCAGAGTAGCCAGGACTTGAACAGGTGCTCCGATACGGGATGCTGGCATCACAAGCAGCCGTGCCACAATGCCAGCCAGGCCTTGCCTTCCTCTCCCGGTTACTTTTCTTTGTCTTTGTGACTAATGCAATTCCAAACTGCCAGCCAGTTGTCCACATCTCCCGCGACGCTCATGCACGCCAGGTGTCTGGCCAGCTGAGTCTTCTTGGAGATACGTCTACCCCCAGGGCTCCCGAAGGTGATCCAGTGTGGACGGGGGCCCTCTGCACCCTCAACCAGCATTGTCTGGGGGCTCCTTTCACCCTGCCTTTGGTTGGAGTGTCTGCATTTCCCCCTGCTTGGCTTTCTCTGGTTTTGGTGGGGGCAATTCCTGCAGCACAGGACGGCCCAGAGGGCTGCCCCTTGCTGATGCTCGGGCCTTAATCCTAGAGAGGCTTGTGGAACCCAGGAACACGGGGCCCAGAGACTTCTGTCCCAAGCCCACGGGATGGTTCCGACGACGTGCCGGCAGGATTCCAGCGCCCGCAGGCACCCCCCCGCAGAGGCTCCGTGGGAGGGAAGTTCTCTGAGCGTCTCCCGCACTTCTCAGGCATCGCGATGGTCAGGCAGGGCAGGTCGTTTGCCTTGGGAATGCTGAACGCAGTTCTCCTTTCCGGGTGCTGCCATTGAGAGATGTGCACGTGTGCGTGTGTGTGAGCATGTGTGCACGCACGTGTGTGTGCACGTGTGTGTGTGTGCGTGCGTGTGTGTGTTCGGGTTTTCCTCTCTGCCACTGTGAAGGGCCCTCTTGGTTCATAGAGCCGGAGCATGCCTTGATCACGTGACTTCCTTCGAGGTTTTTATGGGACTGCAGGTGGCGGGCAGGCCCTGTGTACCTGGAGATGCTGGTCTTCCCCTTCGGGCATGTGGCATGTATTTGTTTGTTGATGGTTTCCTTCCTAGGCTCTGGAACTCCTGTTATTTAGACATTGCATTTTCTCTGTTTTTCTTGTGTTTTCTCTCCCAATTTTCAGCTCTGTTTGCTCTTCTTTCAGGGGAATTTCTTTAACTTTACCCTCTAACATTGCTCTTAAATTTCTATTTTGGGGAGCCAGAGCTGTGGTGCAGCGGGTAAAGACACCATCTGCAGTGCCAGCATCCCATATGGGCAATGGTTCGAGTCCCGGCTGCTCCACTTCTGATCCAGCTCTCTGCTATGGCCTGGGAAAGCAGTGGAGGATGGCCCAGGTCCTCAGGCCCCTGCACCAATGTGGGAGACTGGGAAGAAGCTCCTGGCTCCTGGCTTTGGATCAGCTCAGCTCTAGACATTGCAGTCATTTGGGGAGTTAACTGGCAGATGGAAGACCTCTCTCTCTCTCTCTCTCTCTCTCTCTCTCTCTCTGCTTCTGTAACTCTGCCTTTCAAATAAATAAAAATAAAACTTTTAAAAAAATTTTCTGGGGCCAGGCCAAGGCCAGCAGCCAGGAACTCCATCCAGGTCTCCCACGGGGGCGGCAGGAACCCAGCTACTTGCGCCATCGCCTGCTGCCTCCCAGGGTGTACAAGAGCAGAAAGCTGGAGCCAGGAGCCAGAGCAAGACCTGAGCCAGGCACCTCGCTTCACTGAAGTTGACGCAAACGTCTTCACCAAACGCCCGCCCCCAAGAGTTCGTTTTGTTCTCTGAATGTTCCCTGCTGCCTCTTTTTACAGCTTCCTGTTCTTGTTTCTGGGATGTGGCGACTTCTCAGGCTGGGAACAGAGTGCGGGTCATGGGGACACCCTGGGCCCCCGCAGTGTGGGCGACCCTGAGGTCACTCGCTCTCCATCTGCCTGCTGGGGCCTCGCTCTTGGCTCTTCTCAGGGATGACCATGGCTGGCTTAAGAGGGAGCAGAGGCACAGGTTGCTGGCGGGGGTGGGGAAAGGCTGCAGTGTGCGTGTTGCCAGCGGTCCAGGTGTGTGCTGTGGGCGCTCTGGCTGGGCTGCTTCTGTGGGCGGAGCGCTGCTGGCACCGGCCGCCGGCCTCCCCCACCTCCCCGGGGCTGGCAAGGTGGGGACGTCCCTGCCAAGAGTGGCCGAGTGCAAAGGCGCCGGCGGGCCACACTCATGTTGGAGGTGTTCTCACTGCCCTCCCCGATGGTGCATGAAGGCTCCAGAGGACAAAACCCCAGCCCTGACAGCAACCCCATCTCCTCCTCTCATCTCCTACTGTGGCCACTTTTCCCATATCCATCATCTCCCCCTAGACCCCTGTCACCACCCCTACCTGCCCCCTGCCTGTCCTTTCTGTACCCAGGAGCCTGGTGACTCTCAAGTCATCTCCATGACTTCCTCAGGGACACCCTGGGTGCCCACATCCTCTCCCCCCGCCCCCCGCCTTCCCTCTGTGGCCACCTGCATAGCTCCTCCTGCTTCGCTGAGTCTAGGACACAGCCCAGTTCTCACTTCCTCTGGACCGCGTCTAGGGGGGTCCCAGCATGCACGCTTGCCCGCACCTCCATGCTGGCCACTCTGAGAGGGTGTTGAGCTCAACATGGAGGCCACTGTCATCTGCACTGGGAGCTGACTGCCAGGGAAGAGCCGGACCCCACCCACTAGCCCCCCGTGGAGCCAGCCACGGAGCCGTGAGCAGGGGCTGCATCACCCACAGCAACTGCAGGTGAAGGGTGAAGATGGAGAGGCTACTGCCCAGGGGTGACCCTTACCCCAGGGTGACCCTTGCAGGGCACTAGAGGAGGCCGCTCTGCCCAGCTGCCTCTGTCCCCTGGCACTGGCTGATTCAAAGTCCATAATGGGGCTGGCCAGGGAGCAGGAGCCTTGCTGAGGCACGGGAGGGCCGCAGGTAAAGCCAGGCGCACCAGCTGGGCAGGCTGCCGGGGCCTGGGGCAGCATGCACGGGGCACTGCCAGAAGTCGGGCGCTCGGGCTGCTCCAGTCACTCAGCGCAGTGGCATCCCCACCACCACCATAGACACACACACTGTGCCTCACTCAAGTCCTCACAGCTAGAGGTGCAAAGAGGCAGAGCCCAGGACTCTCCAACCCCGGGGGCACCAGCTGCCTCCCTGGCACCAGGAGACACAGTGCCAGGCCCCCTGGCTCTGCACTGGACTTTCCTGTGTTGACCCAGGCTTGGGGAAGGCGGCAGAGCAGGTGACTTCCTCGCCAGCCGGGGTCTGTGGGTGGCCCTGGAGCCCAGGGGTGGGTAACGCAGAATTCTCCCTTCTCAGGGTCCAGGCTGAAGCCAGGAGCTTCATCCAGGTCTCTCACCCTCTTTATCCCCTCTCAGGATAAAGGGGCCCAAGGACTTGGGCCACCCTCTGCTGCCTTCCCAGGCGCATTAGCAGGGAGCTGGATTGGAAGTGGAGCAGCCGGGACTCGAACCAGCACCAGATGGGATGCTGGTGCTCCCGGAAGTGGTTTAATCCACTGTGCCACCGTGCCAGCCCCTCCTGTTGGTTTCCAGCGGGGGTCTTAGGGCGGCTTGGGCCGGCTCAGCAGCCCTCTTTTCTGGCTCATTTTCCAGGAACTGGTGCCCCTACCAGAAGTCCAAGTTGGTCACCTTTGTAGCCGCTTGCAAAACAGAGAAATTCCTCGTGCACTCCCAGCAGCCATGTCCAGAGGGGTCCCCAGACTGCCAGAGAGTCAGAGTCATGTGAGTTTCCTGGGGGTCCTGGGGTGGGGGTTGGGGGTGGAGAGTGGCGCCCTGGAGTCGCTGAGCTGGCCCTGTTCCCCAGGTACCGGGTGGCCCAGAAGCCGGTGTACCAGGTCAAGCAGAAGGTGCTGATGTCCGTGGCCTGGAGGTGCTGCCCGGGCTTTGGGGGCCCCGACTGCCAGCACTACGGTAGCACTCCCCGCAGCCCACTGCCCTTGACCTCTGAGTTCACACAGCTCCTCCAACTCCAAGGTCCACATCTGATGCTTTCTTCTGCAGATCCCACTACAACCCCAGAACCTGTGGAGCCAGGCGGCAGCCACCAGGAGCCCTGGGACCGGCCAGACAGCTTGGAGCATGGTGCGTTGGTGTGCTGAGCCCGGCAGAGGGGCGCGTGGGCGGAGCCCTGGTAGGGTGGGCGGAGACAGCACAACTGCCTCTCCTGCTGCTGGCCCCCTGCGTCTCCTCTGGACTGGACTTTGGGGTCTGCCTAGGCCTGGAGCGTTAGCCACACGCATGTCTCACGCATACTCAGGCCACCCAGCTGCCGAGACTGATGAGATGGAGCCGGAGGAGCAGCAGGGTCAGCGGGAGCACCTGCTGGGGAAGTTCCAGAGTGACGGCCACCCGCTGCCAGGCGACCCCCCAGGACCGGGGAAGGCCCCGGCCGATCAGCTCACAGCTGCGAGGATGGAGGCAAACCAGACAGAGCTGGGTGAGCGGCAGGCTCGGGGCTGAGGGACAGCCTGGCAGGTGACCTGGCAGGGGGCGAGGAGGGGAGAGGACAGCCCAGACCACAGAGGCCCCTGCAGTGTCTCTGCTGTGGGCGCTCGCGTAAAAATGTGTCCCTCGCAGGGTTTCCCGGCAGGTCCTTGGAGCAAGTGCTGCTGCCCCACGTGGACGCCTTCCTGCGTGGGCACCTCAGCTCCATCTGGAAGGGTTTCAATGACAGCCTGCAGAGCCTCTCCCAGGCCGTGAGGAACCTGTCTCTGGACGTGGAGGCCAACCGCCAGGCCATCAGGAGAGTCCAGGAGGGCACTGTGGCCAGCACGGACTTCCAGGAGCTCAGTGCCAAGTTCGAAGCCAAGGCGCAGGCCAATGCCCAGAGAGTGGACCAGCTGCAGCAGGAGGTGGAGACGCGCCTGCATGCCCAACTCCTTTCCCTGCGTCACTCCCTCTCCGAGGTCCAGGCCGATGTGGACGCCAAGCTGAAGCGACTGCACAAGGCTCAGGAGCCGCCGGACACCAATGGCAGCCTGGTGGCGGCTGCAAAGCCGGAGCCAGACAGCCTGCACGCCAGGCTGGGCCAGCTGCAGAGGAACCTGTCAGAGCTGCACGTGGCCATGGGCCTCAGGGACCAGGAAGCACAGAGCACCCTGGCGGACATGAAGGCCACCCTGGCCCAGCACGCGAACGAGATCAAGGAGTTGTACTCGGAGTCAGATGAGAGCTTTGATCAGATCAGCGAGGTGGAGCGGCAGATGCAGGAGCTGCAGGTGAACCACACAGCGCTGCGGGAGCTGCGGGTCATCCTGATGGAGAAGTCGCTGATCATGGAGGAGAACAAGGAGGACGTGGAGCGGCAGCTGCTGGAGGTCAACCTCACCCTGCAGCAGCTGCAGGGCGGCCACGCCGACCTCTTGAAGTACGTCAAGGACTGCAACTGCCAGAAGCTCTACTTCGACCTGGATGTCATTCAAAAGGGCCAAAAGGCCACCACGCACGCCCTGGAGGACACCCAGGTGACCCTGGACGAGCAGCGCCGGCTGGACAACTCCTCCCTGCAAGCCCTGAGCAGCACCCTGGACTCCGTGTCGCTGGCCGTGGACGCACACAGAGTGGAGGGTGAGCAGGCGCGCGCCGAGCGGGCACGGTTCCGGAGCCAGCTGCAGGCGGTGCACGGCCAGGTGGGCGCGCTGCAGGCGGCCGCGGGTGAGATGCGCGCCGAGGTGCAGCGGCTGCACGGCGCCTTCGCTTCGCTGCTGCAGGACGCGCTGCGCCACGAGGCCGTGCTGACCGCCCTCTTCGGGGAGGACGCGCTGGAGAGGTTGACCGAGGAGGAGCCCGACCCGCTGCCACTGCGCTACGAGCACATCCGCGCCGGCCTGCAGGACGCGGCCAGCGGGCTGCAGGAGCAGGCGCTCGGCTGGCACGAGCTGGCTGCGCGCGTGGCCGCCCTGGAGCAGGCCGCTGACGACGGCGCGAGGCACCTGGAGCCCAGACGGGATGCGGCCCTGGACCAGCTCGAGGGCCTGACGGCCGCCGTGAAACACCTGGGACGTTGCTGCGAAGCCTCCTGGGCTGCCTCCTTCAACGGCTCCCTGCAGGGCCTGCGCAGTGCGCTCTCTGCCACCCAGCGCAACCTGGAGCAGCACCAGCAGCTCTTCCACGGCCTCTTCGGGAACTTCCAAGAGCTGGCGGCCACCAATGTCAGCTTAGACCTGGGCAGGCTGCAAGCCTTTATGAGCAGGAAAGGGAAGAAGCACCAGAAAGGCCTGGACGGGTCCCGGAAGAGAGACAAGAAGCACGCAGAGCCCGCGGTGGAAGCAGGCGTCCCGGGGACGGAGCAAAGGGGTCTGGGCGGCCTCTGGGAGGCAGGTGAGTTCCCGGGCTGCGCACTGGGCCCCTCTGCCTGCGGCAGCTCTCCTGCTGCTAAGGAGCCAGCAAGGCCCTGCTCACCACTCCTGGGGGGGGTCTACCCCCCCACACCATGTTTTCAGGTCCATGGGCTTCTTCTTCTTCTTCTTTTTTTTTTTTTTTTTTTTGTCAGGCAGATTTAGACAGTGAGAGAGAGAGACAGAGAGAAAGGTCTTCCTTCCGTTGGTTCACTCCCCAAATGGCTACTACGGCCGGCACTGCGCCGATCCGAAGCCAGGAGCCAGGTGCTTCCTCCTGGTCTCCCATGCAGGTGCAGGGCCCAAGCACTTGGGCCATCCTCCACTGCCCTCCCAGGCCACAGCAGAGAGCTGGACTGGAAGAGGTGCAACTGGGACAGAACCCAGGTTGTCAGTGCCGCAGGCAGAGGATTAGCCTAGTGAGCCGCGGCGCCGGCCAGGGCCATGGGCTTCTAAAGTCACCTTAAGTATGGGAGTGGGGGAGGGGTGGGAGTCACAAGGACCAAGCATTCACGCCAGAGCCCCTGCACCGGCACAGCCGCCTCTGCCAAAGCTGCAGTGGTAGGTGCCATGGCTCCCCCTGGGGCTGCTCCCCCAATCCCTGCATCCCAGCCCCTCACCCCTGTGCACTGGGAGTGTGTGGGGAGGGCTGGCATCACCGGCCATTTTGCCTCACCAGGGGCCAATGCAGAGAAAGGCCGCAGTTCCTAAAGCATTCCCGGCTCTCTGGCCCGAGCAGGTCCCCTGCAGTGTCCTTTCCCACCTTGGCCACCGTGAGTCATCGCAGCAGTGCAGCCATGCATGCCTTAGCACCTCCCTCCCCCCTCCCCGGGATGTGACAGACGCCTGCAGCACAGGGGTGCCCCAAACCTAGGCCAGCGGTCCCCAGCGTCACCGAGGGCTGCTCCCGGCCTCACTGCTGGGGACCCAGGCCCAGCAGCTGGGTCTGGAGCTCAAGCACTCAGTAGCTGCCCTTCCCACCTCCCTCCTTGAAGGTGCCCCGGGGGAGGAGGCTCTGCCAAAGACGCCGGCCAGAGGACAAGGGGCTACCAAGTTGGCCACCTGCACCCTGGTGCACCTGGCACAGGGTGGGGGTGGGGGTTGGGGGGTTCAGGGCCTGGCTGTCCCAGTCTGCACTGCCCCCACTCACCCTCCAAATGTCCAAACAGGCCAGGAGGCAGTGTGGAGCAGGACACAGGCTGCAGCAGGGCGTATCTCCCTTCATTGCTCTGGGAAGTGCGGGCGTCACTCCCCACCTCCCAGGATGGCCAACTGGGTGTTTGCCAGGGATCCCTATGTCCCCCTTCCCCAGCATCCACAGGGCTGAGGCTGTGCCACCTGCACTAACTCCTGGGTCTCTGCAAGGCCTCCGTGTGCCGGTGACTTGCAGAATCTGCCCAACGGTTTAGGGTATCTGTTTATTACTGTACTATTTTGCTCTTTCAAAATATTTGTGTCCTTAAAAAAAAAAGTCCTCGGCCGGTGCCGCGGCTCACTAGGCTAATCCTCCGCCTTGCGGCGCCGGCACACCGGGTTCTAGTCCTGGTCGGGGCGCCGGATTCTGTCCCAGTTGCCCCTCTTCCAGGCCAGCTCTCTGCTGTGGCCCTGGAGTGCAGTGGAGGATGGCCCAAGTGCTTGGGCCCTGCACCCCATGGGAGACCAGGAGAAGCACCTGGCTCCTGGCTCCTGCCTTTGGATCAGCGCGGTGCGCCGGCCGCAGCGCGCCGGCCGCGGCGGCCATTGGAGGGTGAACCAACGGCAAAGGAAGACCTTTCTCTCTGTCTCTCTCTCTCACTGTCCACTCTGCCTGTCAAAAAAAAAAAAAAAGTCCTCTTGCGTGTCTCGCAGGATAGCTGCAGGGATGTGGGGGCGCGCCTCAGGGAAGCACGCTCAAAGTTTACACAACCTTTCCACCCTTTGCGGGAAGCGCGTGCGGAGCCCACACGGGCTGGTTGGGCTCATCTGCAGCGCAGGCGGGGACCGGGTAGAGGGAAGACGGAGCGCCGGCAGGGGGCGCTGCAGGCCGGCCTGTTTCCAGCTGGGCGAGTGCGCCTCCTGCTGGGCTCTGAGGGGAAACTGCAGGGCTTAGGGTGCGATTGCACACGAAGCGAACTAACCTCCAGAAACCTTCCAGAACCAGAGAAAAGCAAGACTTTTGTCTCACCCCGCAGGGAGAGTATGGGGAGGGGACCAACGGGGAACATGTCTTTGTGGGTGCCAAGGTCAACTTCACAGTCGGATCCCAGGAATCTGGATCAAAAGTAGAGTGGCCGGGACTCGAACGGCGTTCATATGGGATGCTGGCCCTGCGGGATGTGGCTTAACACTCTGTGCCACAACACCAGCCCCCCCAAACGCTAAGCTACAATGTACCACAGCCTGGCATCCCCCCCCCCCATTAGGGAGAACCTGAGGGTGCTCCGGAAGTCAGCTCGCGACGCCCGGCCTGGTCTCAGGGGTGGGGGGTGGTTTTCGGGGTCGCTGAGCACTGTCCTCCTGTTTCAGGCTTCCCGGTGGCTTTCTACGCCAGCTTTTCCGAGGGGACCACTGACCTGCACACGGTGAAGTTTAACTCCACGTCCATCAACGTCGGCGGCGGCTACTTCCCGGAGCACGGCTACTTCCTCGCCCCGGAGCCTGGCGTCTACCTGTTTGCAGTGAGCATTGAATTTGGGCCCGGGCTGGGCACCGGGCAGCTGGTGCTCGGCAGTCGCCATCGGACCCCAGTCTGCGTCACCAGGCAGGCGGGTGTGAGCTTGGCCACCACCTTCGCTATGCTGGAGCTGCAGAGGGGGGACAGGGTGTGGTTCGAGCTGACCCAGGGCTCCATCACCAAGAGCAGCCCGCCCAGCACCACCTTTGGCGGCTTCCTGCTGTTCAGGACCTGAACCCCCTAGAGCACAGGGCTCATCAGCCACCCTGGACTCGGCCATCCGCGGGGCCTGAGGCTCGGGCAGGGTGAAGACCCGGCAGCGAGTCCAGCCCTGCCCCAGCAGCCTGCCGCTCGGAGCCGCGCCCCGCGCCCTGCGCCCCGCGCCCCGGGTGTTTCCGCGTGGCGGGGAGGCCTGGGCCGCCTCTCTGGGGTAAGAGCGTAGCGCAGCGCCGGGGCGCGACCTCTCAGGAACGCGGGGCGGGGCTTGGAGGTTCCTGCCACACCCCGCACTCCACAGCTCCCCTGGGGGTGGGCTGCTCCTGTGGTTGGAATCTTCTGGGCCCAGCTCCCGCGTCCCTGTCACTCCTTCCTCTGGGAGCGTTTTCAAGGCAGGTGGCACTTGGGCCGACATTGGAAGCCAGCCTCCAGGCACTGCATAGGCATTAGGCTTGTCTCCGGCGAGCCCCCAGGGCACTGACATGAGTAGCTGTCCTTCGGTTTCAGGCTCAGGCACATCTCCCGTTTATCTGCCACATTCAGGTGGACCTTGCCTCGCTCCCACGGGCGTGGCGTACACCTGCTGTCCTCACATGGCTGCCTGAGCGGCAACCTCCCCCTTGTTAGCATCTCCACCCAGGACGGGAGCTGAGCGAGGCAGTGCGGGGAGACCGGGATGCCCAATCGGTATTGACTGCTCTGGAATAAAGCGATGCCTCTCCAAAGCTCTGTCTCAATTTCTTTCGGGGAGCAAAACTACTTGGTAAAGCGGGTGGAAGGGGCCAGCGCTGTGGCATAGCGGGTAAAGCCGCTGCCTGAAGCACTGGTATCCCATATGGGTGTCGGTTCTAGTTCCGGCTGCTCCTCTTCCGATCCAGCTGTCTGCTATGGCCTGGGAAGGCAGTGGAGGATGGCTCAAGTGCTTGAGCCCCTGCACCCGGGTGGGAGACGCGGAGGAAGCTCCTGGCTCAGAGGGGTGTAGAATTTGGCCTGGTAAAGGCCAGGGCCACGCCAGGCTGAAGCCAGGAGCTCCATCACGGTCTCCCATGTGGGTGTCGGGAGCTTTCCCAGGCTCATTGGCAGGTAGCTGGTCCAGAAGCAGAGCAGCTGGGCCTGGAATCAGACACTCCAGCATGGGGTGCTTAACCCAACGCACCAAACGCCCACCCTGAAATCTACTTTGAAGGTTCAAAACCCAAAAGCCCAAGTTCTTTCCCCAGCCTGAAAATACCTCCAATATAAGTGACCCTTAAGGACTTGTACGTGGGGTCCCTGCATGAAGTCTGGGACACGAGCAGTGAGGTAGAGGTAGGGGTCCTGGGGGATCTAGGACCACCTTGGGTTTCATGATCTGAGCACACGTGGAGCACCCAGGGGAGAAGGCTACTGGACAAGTCCAGGGACCTGCAATTGTCACTGGAGCAGTAGGCGGACCACACACACCCCACTGAAACCAGAGAGTAAGCCCACCTCAAAGGGCGCTCATGGGTGAAATTTTCAGCCGTAGTCCCTGCTTCTGCCTTAAATGTTTGAATTTTTTTTTTCACTTATTTGAAGGCAGAGACAGAGACACAGAAATCTTCCATCCACTGGTTCACTCCTCAAGTACCCACCTAGAGCTGGGGCTGGGGTTGGGCCAGGCTAAAGATGCGGGCTTAATCCAGGGCTCTCACGGGGGTGCAGGAACCCAAGAACTGGAGCTGCCACTTGTCTCTCCGATCTCCATTAGCAGGAAACTGGATTGGAGGCGGAGCTGGGACTGGACCCAGCCTCTGAGGGACTCATTCATTCCCACCCTTACCCTGCACCCAGAGCTTACAGTAATGAGCTCCCATGTCCCCAACAGTGACACTGACATCAGGGGACCATGCCCCCCAGGGCAAGGGACTGCCCCAAGGACCGGAGCAAAGCTAACTCACTCGTGTGTGACGTGGCAGATGGCGGGGGCACAGGCAGCTGCAGAGGGACCTCTCCAAGTGAAAACTTAGGGGCCAGTTAGTGTTGGGGTGAAACGGAGATCCTCCACAAGGCTGATCGGAACAGCGAGCACTAGCCCGGTCTGGTTCTGTCTGCACTATTCGTGGCAAAGCATCCTTGGAAACAGTCTCCCGAGTGCGATGGTGCTGGGAGGGAAAACGGAGTACCAGCTGTTGCCCCAGTTTGGGGGCCAGCGTCTTTAGAGATGGAAGGAAAGCGAGTATTTGGTAAGCCTGGGAAACCCACGTGTTCCCCATCACGTAGCATTAGAAGTAAGCTGCTATTATGGAAAACCGCCTTCCATTAACACTAAGTGGACACTCCCACAAGCCTTCTGTGTGAGCTCCCACCCACCCAACACGAATACCTTTTGAGAGCTACCAACCAGTGCCGGTGTCTGCTGTCAGCGGCCTGAGAAAGCATCCCGCACGCCGCCAGGGGGCTGGCGCTGTGGCGTAGCCGCCACCTGCAGTGCCGGCATCCCACATGGACGCCGGTTCATGTCCCGGCTGCTCCATTTCTGATCCAGCTCTGCTATGGCCTGGGAATGCAGTGGAAGATGGCCCATGTCCTTGGGCCCCTGCACCCAAGTGGGAGACCCGGAAGAAGCTCCTGAGGAGTGAACCAGCAGGGAAGACTCTTCTCTCGCCTCTCTGTAACCCTTTCAAGCAAGCACTGCTGGAGTGACCACACACACGGTGACACCAGCCTGGGCAGGTGGCCGGCCTCTGTGGGCAGTGAGGGTCAGGATGTCACTGCGAGCTCAGGCAAGGTGGGCTGAGGCTTCCTTCGCGGGGCCGCAGGAGCAGCGCCTGGCCAGGGCACTGAGCCACTGCTCTAAGTAAAGGCTGGAAAGCAGCCCCTGGCCAGGTGGTGAGGCACAGCAGGTGCAACAGACAGCACCCACCAGGAATCGCAGGTCTGGTTCTCCCCACCCTAAATACAGCAGCTCTGAAAAAGTTCACATCCACCAGTGCTGGTTGTAGGAACACCATCTTGAGACTCATGTGCAAGGGTGGTCAATACATTGGTTCTATTTTCCAAAACAATGAAAATAACCCAGTAGTCAGAAATAAATGATTCCATCTACTTGGTGGAACATTATGCAGCCACTAAAAAATGTCCTCAATGGGTATTTAATGGCACACTGGGATCTTCTGTAAGAAAAAAAAAAAAAAACCCAGCTTAATAAAAACTGAAGATAAAGATTCAAATGTGGTGCCGATGTCTGCAATATAACTTAGAGGGATTTCTGCTTCCAGCTTCCCCAATTTCTGCCATGAGTGCCTACTTTTACCATCAAAAAGCATTGTTTTGTGTTTTAAAGGAAAATTCCTTTCACCACAGTAAATGTGTAACTTCCGCATGTACCCCAAGGCTGGTGTGCGTGGTCACCCCCCACTCCCGCTCGGTGCCGGGGTCCTGGTGGCCAAAGCACACGTGGGCACTAACTTCTCTGTTATACCACCTCACCAGTGGCTTCTGATACACAAAACGGAACCAGCACAGTACCACAAACACATCACTAAGTATACTAAAATAAGGTTATTTACTTAAAAATGATACATTGGACATAATCTGTATATAGAACAAAGCAATTAATGGTAAACTTAATAAGGCACCTTTCAGGCCAGATGCTGTACAAAATACATTTAGTGTGTTACATATCAAAGACGAGTCTCTTGGTTTTGGTGTTTACAATTGCATAATAAAATTGCTTGTCTTTGCCCTTCTTTCAACATCTATGTACACTCTCCCTAATGAGGCTGTAAGGATATGTTCACTTTATACAATATATACTGCAGTTCAGTTTGTAAATGGAAAGGACAGAGGTCACTAAGAGGATTAAATAATTCCACGGAAAAGCAGAGTACAGAGCACAAGCTAAAGTTACGGCGATAGTTCACCCTTTGCGGGAGCTGCATTCACACGCCTTCCTGAGGGACGATGGGGATGGTGGCCCCTGCTGCTGCCCTCGGCCGGGTCCCAGCGCGGCTCTCGCCACAGCACAGGGCGCAGAGGCGACCTTTGCCTCTGACCGAGCTCTTCTCCAATGCTGCCACTTTTAAACAGTCCAAGGGCCATGATTCTTTAACAAAAACGCACACAGTATTTCTGCGGTTGAAATTATTTCAAGATATTTAGAAACAATTCAAAACAAAATATATGTCAAGAAATGTTTTAATATATAAAAATCTGTTTGGAATAAATTATTCTTCAGTATCAAATTTAATCCTGGACCACCTCGAGATGCACGATTCTTTAAAAACTGTACTGCATTTGTGTTCTAAATAAAGCATCCGAAAAACGAGGTACTGAGTATTTGTGAGGAGTGAATAGGGAAAACATCTGGCACATTCTAGGGAAACGCGATTTTTCAGAAACCACAGGTGAAGGTCACTTTCTGAGTTTATGAACACCCCTGGACGCTGGGAAGGCAACAGGAAAAGCTGATGAAAGCGCTGCACTTCAGAGACTTGTTCAGTGAGCGAGCACAGGGAGAGCTGCAGGACAAAGGGAAGCGGGTCTCGGTGAGCCTTTAATCCCAGACTCGCCGCCGCATAAGAGAACTCACTCCCGCTGTTCATATCCAGGTCCTTTAGGCTTTTGCTTTTCTGTTTATGATATTTAAAAGGTATGGCTGGCTGAAGCCAGACATTTATGAATGCTGAATTCTAAACTTTCAGGGTCTCATCAATTATCAACAGTGGTACCACACACACAGGGCTTCCCCTTACTGGCTGACAGAGTAATTGCTTCACTTAGTAGCTAAACTTCAAATTTAAGAGTAAGAGTGAGAAGGAGAGCAGAAAATGGTTAAGTTTCATGCAACTTTTTTTTTTTTTTTAGATTTCAGGATTCCAAATCTGGCAGCATTTGCTTTTTAAAGAAGATCGTATCCTAGGAAATGTTTTTGTTGAACAAGTTTTTTCGGGTTAATTCTCAGTATCACTGTCACCAGTCCACACTAATCAAAAACATTATCATTGTGACCTCATACACTGCAATTTTTTGCTTCACATACCATTTTAGCATTTCTAAGAATGAAATTTGCCTTTCGGTATAAATTTCCTATACTAAGATGACCAAAATTTTTAGTTTATCAAGTCATACACAAACCAAGGTTAACCAAGGTTAACCAGGGCTCAAAAACGTCACGTGGCAATCTCGATGAAAATATATTTCTGGATATATAGATGGGGAAACATTCTGAAAAGGCAAAAAGGCAAGTTATTTGGTACTGCCAATATGCAAATTTACTTATCTTAATAAACACTTCCGATTTTGATTATGTGAGATGCAACTTACTAAACAATCCAGACGGATAAGGCAAGCTTCAAATTTGTGTAGACACCCACATGTGCGTTTTAGCTTCCAACGACACGGAAGGACACGTGCTGTGATTTGCCCGCGTTTACTTTAAGCCTTTCTGACCGTGTGTGATATCCCCGCGTGGATGCTATGTCGATCTCACGGGATGCACCCATGAGCTGTGTGTTCTGAGCAGGAGGTGGCTATCTGGAGGTGTTACGCGGTAGCAAGCTGCAGGACCTGCACCGTTCCTGGAGGCGGGAAAGCATCTAGGAAACTGGCACCACTTTACTGAGTGACAGGCGCACTGCGTGCTCACGGGTGCTGACCAGGTGCTGAGCCTCTCCCGACTCTCCAGTGTCTGCACACGGCAGGGCGCAGAAACCGCAAACCATCTGGTTGTCTACAACACGCTTAATTAACAGCTGCGCATGGATTTCCATCAGCTCTGAGACAACATTTCTAATCAAGAGACTCCTCTCATAAAGGAACATTGCAATCTTAGTGGACACATTTTTGCCCAGGGCTGACAGGGCCCGGCATGGGGAGCCCTGCCGTGGCCGCGATCATTCTGAACACTCCCCCATAGTCCCGCTCTCCCCAGTGTCTCCCCTGGGGGGTGGGCTGAGGGCCCCGTGAGCTGGCTGCTAATACACGGACACATGTGACCCCCGCAGGCTGTCAGGGAGCAGGGGTTTTGCAAGTAAAGCACATTATACACAAAATATAAATAACTTCCCTTTTAAAAGTCACTGAGAACGAGGAACACAGAAGGCAGTCAGCGGCACTGGCACTGCGGGCCAACGCACAGCAGGTGCTTTCCAGGTGACGCAGCTTATGGCACTGGAGGCTCCAGCTCTGGGGAGGGTGCTCTTCCCAACAAAATACCCCCCCCAAAAAAAAGGGTGGTGGCAGGAAAACAGTCCAGATTCATGGGCACTTTAGACTTCTTTTGGCCTTGACACTGACTTTGACATTAAGAAGAAACACGGGTAGGGGAGCTCTCCAGCCCGCAAGGCTTTTAAAGAAGGGGACTCTCGGTCAGAAATTGCATTTTTAAAGCACAAACCAGCAGCCACCAGCACCTTCCTGTGCACTCGTCCGTCATTGTCTTCCAGCTCCCAGGGCAGCCGAGGGCGGCTGGCGGGTGACGGAGGCAGGCCAGGCGCCCCCTCGGGGCCACTCTGCAAAGGCAAGCGGAGCGCACAGATGGAACGTCCTCGGGTAGAAGGCAAGCGTGTGCTTCTCCACCTCTGCTGAACTCTATCTTCCGGAGGCTTTCACAGAAAGCACCACCTGCTGACCAGGCAGCTCAGCACCCAGAGTCTGACTGGAGCCCTACTCATCAGGACTGAAGTCTATGCAGTTCATAGAAACCCAATAAAAAAAGGCATCAAATACCACATTTAAAACACAGCTGTTCGTATAGAAACCAAGTGTCTACGAGTTCCCGGCTTCTAGGATACGGGAGGGTCTGACGCTAGCAGCCTGGGAAGGTGCAGTGAGGGCGGGCGTGAGCCAGGTTCGAGTCCTCCTCCCATGCTGGCCCCGGCGAGCCCAGGGGCAGGGGCGGCGCCTGCAGCGCGTAGCTCAGATCTTTACATCCTGCGACTCCACCATCTTGGCCAGCGTCTTCTTGATCCGCAGCGCCGTGAGTCTGGAGGCTGGATTGTGGGCCCAGCACTCTGACATCAGCTTCAGCACGGCCCGCAGGCACTGGAAGCAAAGAAGAAATGGTGAGCAGAGAGGGCGGTGGGCGCCAAAGCCCGCCCCCTCTGCGGGGAGCCGGCACTCACCTCGTCGCTGTTCCAGCGGTTGGACACAATCGGCCGCAGCCGCTTGACGCACACGACCTCGCGCATGTCCTCGTAGGATGGGTCGCTGGGCACCATGTTGTAGTACGGCAGCTGGTACTCTTCCACGATCCCTGCAGGCAGAGGGACACCGTGGCCACACTGCGCAGCCAACCTGCAGAGCTACAGGGCCACACAGCTCCTACCCAAGGAAGACAGCTAGGGCCTGGGGGTCCACTTCGAACGGTGAGTGCACGGGCTTCTCTTATTCATGCCCATTATTTCCTCCCCTCCAGCCAGCACCCCAGAACTGTGACAGCCCATCAGGAAACGCCAGTATTCCGTGGGTGGGGGGCAAGGCGAACCCTTGCACTTACTCTACACCATACACAGGACCACCGACTAGCAGGCTGTTCCTACCAATGAAATGCGTGTCTAGCCCTCTGGCTGACTTTGTCCCACAGTGGAGAGACATGAGCTGCAGACCAGAGTTCAGACAACAGCAGGCCTGACGCCGGGCTTCTCACTGAAGCCTGCTTGCAAGGCCGCCCTGGGCTGGTGCCTAGGAGCCTGCAGGCAAGACGACGCCCTGCGTGCACACAGAACTCTCCCTGTGGTAAAGGCACGGCTGCTCCTGGACGGTACGCACTCGACACCTGCTTTCCCTCTGGGAGCCGGGGGTTTGGGAGTGGCCAGGAGGAGGATGCCCACACCACCAGCTTTGCTGTGAGTGCCCTGTGTGACAGTGCATGACAGACGTCATCACGGTCCACAGTGGGAGGGGCTCGGCATCCTGACTCTGCCCCCGGCCCTTTCCTTGTCCGAGTTAGACTTGTGGCTCTCACCGTACATCTCAGCCGTGAGAATGACTACGTGCCGAGTCCTAGAGCCATCACGGCATCTGGGGGGCGCTCCTGGGGACTCTGACAGACGTGACATCTAAATTACCCCACAGCAGCTGCTGTTTCTTCAACGATGGGCAAACCAGTAGGACCAGGCAGGCCGCCCCACCGCCTACCTCCCGTGACGCAGCGGCGGGCCATCTCCCAGATGATGAGGCCGAAGCTGTAGATGTCCGCCATGATGTAGGGCTGGAAGTGGTTTTTGTTCAGGCTCTCGTCCAGCACCTCGGGAGCCATGTAGCGCTTGGTGCCCACCCTGGTGTTCAGGGGCACATCCACTTCATTCGTGTCACTGAAACAAGATGGTATCCAGGGTGAGTGCCACCAACGAAGAGCCTAGCTTGTGTTTTCACGACATTTTACACCAGTGTCTCCCCCTTTCTCTCTCTCATATCCTAAAAGCTTTGTAACTCTGATGTTTAAACAGCTGGCACCATCCAGCAGTCGTGGAGAAAGGGCGTCTTTCTCTGCTCTGTTCACAGGAGGGGTAGCTGACGCCTGCTTTGTGAGGGGACAACAGGCCACAGGTCGGAATTTCACATACTCCTTCTCCAGGAATCCATTGGGAACAAATACTTGTACAAGTGCTCAAGGCCATATTGTATTCTATGGATAAAACATAGTAATGTTCGCTAAAACTTTTTTAATAACAGGGATAAACTGAAGGTAACAGTAACATCCAACAGTTGGGTCACGGAAAACTACATCTGTTAAGTAGCAGCAGGGGGTCAGTGCTGTGGCACAGCAGGTTAAAGACCTGGCCTGTAGCACCAGCATCCCATATGGGTGCCAGCTGCTCCACTTCTGATCCAGCTCTCTGCTATGGCCTGGGAGAACAGTGGAAGATGGCCCAAGTCCTTGGGCCCCTGCACCCATGTGGGAGACCCAGAGGAAGCTCCTAGCTCCTGGCTTCAAACAGGCTCAGTTCCAGCCACTGCAGCCATTTGGGGGGTGAACCAGCTGATGGAAGATCTCTCTCTCTCTCTCTAATAAATAAAATAAATCTTAAAATTAAAAAAAAAGAATGAGGCAGATCTACACAAACACCCTTCTGAAAAGGAAGGACATGTAAGACAAAAAGCAGGAAATCAAGAATTATGTAAAGTAGTATGTAATTACTAACAAGAAAACCCCATAAAACTCCAACTATATGCATATATGACCTAACGAAGGGTCCCTACGTGTTTTCAGAGTTGCAATGTCCTCAGGACAAACAGGTACAGAAACACCCTTTGGAGGTGACAACACTTTCAACATGGTTGGGCAAAGACCCCCGCACCTGTTGAATTTAACAGCAAGGCCCAGGTCAGCAATACAACAGCTCCCGTTTTTCTTGATGAGGATGTTTTTGCTCTTCAGGTCTCGATGGGCAATGGCAGGCTTCCCTTGGGTGCCATAAATTTCTGTGTGCAAGTGGCACAGACCACAGGCAGCCGAGTAAGCCAACTTGAGCAGAGCTCTGGTGTCCAGGGTGGCACATTTCAGGAAGTCATAGAGGGACCCGTTCTCATGGTAGTCGGTGATCAGGTAGAGTTGAGTCCAGGAGCCTGTGCCTTTAATGTCCGCTGCTATGAAACCTGTCCAGTGAACCAGGTGAAAGGTTAGCTGTCGTCAGAGATGGCTAGGAAGGGAATGACCGCACACTCGGGCTATGAGCACCATTTAGGTACCACATACAGGTAACAAGATGTAGCCTGCCTGCCAAGACCTCCTGGATATGCTACCAAATTCCTGTAGCTGCTCTTTGTACATGTGCAGCTATGCCGCGGCAATCAGTTTAAAACAATCTTAATAAACATCAAAGTGACAATAATATGACTAAGAGTAAATCACACGTTAAACAATGACCTGGGGAATGTTATCAACATGTCAGCATACAAGGGTCTCTGGCAGAAGGAGCTCTCAAGTTCAAGTCGAAAAGTGGGCACCCTAACAAAGTCAAAAACGTTTACCTGAGGGAGCTCCTCCCCTCGATATGTGCCTCACCCCCTCTGCCATCTCAGTCTGGCCGGCAGGCCACCTGCTCTCCAACACTGCCATCTTTTTCTCTCCCTTCCCCGCCTCTCCTCAAAGAGGTGAGTGCGTGCTGGCTGTGCGGAATAGTGTTCCCCCAGACGCACGTCCTCGGGAACCTGTAAGATGACCTTATTTGGGAAGTGGGTTTTGCAGAAGTAACGCAGTTAAGATGAGGGCATCTGGGACGACAGTGGGGCCCAATCCTCCGCGGCTGGCCCTTTCTCTAGGGAAATGCAGACCGGGCACACGGGGAGGAGGCCTGGAGAGTTGTCTCATGTCAAGGAACACCAGGAGTGCCAGGCAGGGGCCCACGAGAGGCTAGGAAGGACCCCCCGAGGAGCCTTCTGGTGCAGTATGGCCCTGCTGACACTAGGTTTGAAACTTTTAGCCTCTAGCCTCCAAAGCCCTGAGAACAAAATCCTGTTGCTTTAAGTACGTTTGGGGCAATTTGTGACAGCGTCTCAGAAATCCAACCCAGCACTTGTTGCATGCTCGCTCTTGCACTCTCCATATTAAAAGCAGGGAGAGAGCAGCTCAAGATAAAACGCAGGGGAGTGACAGCAGCTGAGGCACCACACTGACCACAGTCCCTAACTTGCTACTGTGTGCACCAGGCGCAGAGGACACGGACTGAGCACAGGACGTGCAGGGAGGCTGCATGTTGGGCTGCTGAGCTGACACAGGTACAAGGCAGTTAAAAAAATTCATGAAACGCTTGGATTGTGTATGGAAGGTCTGGTTCTCATTGTTATTGTGCAATACACCAGCGCTGCTTTCCGTCTGAAACCCTGCGGTTCTCCCAGTCCCGCAGTAAGTTCTGTGGCTGGCAGGCATGCAGGACTGTGTTGTATTTCAGCTGCACATCCTCCTGGGTTTGCCTGAGCCAAGTGCACGCAGCTGCACTCACTGGGTTCTGAAGCCGGAAGGCAAGCTTCCCCCTGCACCCCGCAGACCCTGCTGGAGCGTGGCCTTGACCAGCGCCATGCGTGTACCCACCGAGTATGTTCTCGTGTCGCATCAGCACTGTTTGGTAGATTTCTGTTTCTCGAAACCAGCTGGCCTCTTCAGTGGTGAAAAACACCTTGACTGCCACTTTCTCTCCACGCCATTTACCCATCCACACTTCTCCATACCGGCCCTTTCCAACTTGCCGCACCATCTGAATCTGTTTGGCGATAGTTCGCTGAACCTTTACAGAGAAAAGAACAAGGTTTTGAGCCCTGGATGTAAAGAAGCTAATAAGACCGACACAGGGGCCTGGCCGGCCATCCCACTGAAAAGCACAGCACAGCCCAGTGACCAACTGCAATACTGCAGTGGCCATGTGCTTCACACATGAGACCTGGACACGGTATGTGGTCTCGTTTTGAGCACTGGTTAGTCAACAACGGGTAAGATCCCCTGGGGGACAACCTAAGACAGGCACAGCCGCGTACAGAGACCACATGGAAACGGGTTACTCAGGCATGGCTTTGAAACCCACCACAACGGTACTTTGAAGCCATAAACCGGCCCTGACTAACCCACGTCAGCGTGTCAGGCTGTCGGCCAGAGCGGCCCCAGGGCAGCCCTAGAGCTTGCACTACAGGCTTTGGGCAGCAGACGTGCTGCAGGCAGACTCCAACAGATGTCTGTGCGTGGGGCTTGCCCTTCCTGCTGTTCCTGGGGAGAGCTCTGTGTGCTGTGAACCGTCAGTCACGCACATGAGCGACAGCACCCAGCTCTGATGGAGCGCATGCAGAAGGTAAACCCCCAAATACCTGCTGCTTCAGGCCACTGAGTTTTGGGGTGTTTTAGAGTTTATGCAGCCAAATCTGTATCTAAGTTAAAACCCCCGGTTCCATCTACATGGCCCCATATGCGGGTCACCTGCTGGAGCCCTCCTATCTGCCTCACTTCAACCTGCACGGCTCGTCTCGTGTGTCCAGCACCCCGAGAGTGCTGTGTCTCCCCTTAAACCCTCCCTGGCACACACACTTATCAGCAATGGTCTTATTCCTAGATGGAATTCTGCTTGAATTCCTTCCCCTGCTCACACAATATAGGGATTTATCTGGGACAACACCTCAAGTATGACGAGTATAATTAGTATTTGTTGAGCAAGGCATGTACCCTGATTGTTACTTTCCATTTTCAGAAGCACTGGTGATCATCAGAGAACACTGCTCCAAGGTGGCAAGACACCTAACACGGGCTCAATCTTACGCAATCTAAACTGATTTACACTAGGTATCACTTGTTACAGAGTCCCTTTTGGAACTCTTAGGAGTCAGGATTCTTGAGGGCTCTTTTACATATAATAAAATGCATCAATGTATCTCTCCTGAAAACAAGGCAGGGAGTTTTGATAAATGCGTACGTATGGTTGTGTGTTCGGTACTGTGGCACAGTCCCTCTCCCCAACCCTGGCAACCCCCATCTGCCTCCTGCCCCCCGGTACACTTCTTCTAGCATCGCATTCAGAGAAACACCAACAGGGAGCCTCGTGTGTCAGCTTCTTTCACGCAGCAGGCGAGGCTTCTGAAAGTCACCCAGGTTTTGGCGTGTGTGAGTAGTCTGTTCCTGTTTATCAATGACCACTTTTCTGCTGTACCAACAGACACTATCTGTTTGCCAACTGATGGCTTTTGGGTTGTCTAATTCATGAGCGTACTTCGAAAAGTTCATGGAAATGGAATTGTAAGTTTTTGTGGGTGCAAAAAATTCTGAAATCCATGCATAGCTTTCCTTTATAATAAACATTTTCCATGAGCCTTTGAAGACTCCTGTGTACACAGATTTGAAACTTTTTGCAGTAATACAAACCTAAATTCCATTTCCATGAACTTTCTGAAAATCCGCCTGGCTGAACAGGCACACTGTTAAAAACTGGAGACATTCATGGCATTAGGGGAACAGACGGGAGGTGTGGACTTGTAGCATCTTATCTGAGATGCTGACGACGTGATGTTAGGTTGTGAGGAGCACAGGAAGGAGGCAGCTCACCTGAAAACCTGGGCACACTTCTCTTCACTTCAAGTAGAAACTACTCTTGCTACCTTCAGTCTCTTAAAAACTTTCCATAATGTAAGCCAATGTGAAGCCGCCTGCAGCCCTACGATCGCCAAGTTCTCTATCAGCCCAGCAGCCTGCCTGCATGGACCCTTAACTCACCAGCAGAGGAAGGCCAGATCCGCTCCCAGAGCTCTGCGACTGGTCGATGAGGTCTTTCAGCGACTCTCCCACGGGGATAAACGCCTCATCCTGCTCCAAGTCTCGATTGTAACGACGTCGACTGGACATGCTCTTGCAGTAATGTCTTTTAAAAAAAGTAGAAAATAATCTGTTAGATTACAAACCACAGAGCTTTCTCTACACCATCCTTCCATTGGACAGAATCATATCCAAATTAGTCTCATTGGACGAAACATGTCCTCCGTTACACCAGAATGTACACGGTGGAACTCTCCGTATCATGTGAAAATGGGAGACGCCATCCCCGGCAAGTGATAAAAGCCAGATGCAAGCAGGGTGTGGAGTGTTGTTCTAGCTGTCAACATCCTTTAAAACTGAGCATTTTACAAACACCTGCAAGGACCAGAGAGCAGACAGCACCGGAATCTTCACTTTCTATGTCACACGCACACACATTTTCATGTGAATTTATACTGTATTTTTCTGTTACAACAAACAAGAAATGTATTTCCATTTTGAAAACAGGGAAAAGGAGTTTATTTAAAAAAAAAAAAACTCACTCTATTGTCTTAATTCCTTCTGATATCCTGGAAGGCCTTTCTTTAAAATCTCTAATTATAAAATATTTCAAACACACAAAGGTAAAGATTAACTGATATTCCTGACATTCCAGTACAGACAATTTAGGTTTAATAAACATAACATTAAGCCGCCTTTACTTCATTTTTAAAATTAGTAGTAGTAGTTGTTTAAACTTGAGAAGAGGGAGAGACACACTGAGGAAGGAGGTCCCCATCTTCTGGTTCATCCCCCCAATGCCTGAAATGGCTCCTGGCTGGGACTGAAGCTGGGAGCTGGGAACTTGGCCCACGTTTCCCATGTGGGCGGCAGGAACCCCACTACCAGAGCCATCACTGCTCCTCCTGAGGTCTGCATTAGCAGCAAGATGGGACGAGGAATCAGATGTGGGCACCAAAGCCACTCCAGCACGTGCTGTGGGCATCTTAACCACTAGGCCACATGCCCAGCCCTGACTTTTAACAGACACACAATAATTATACACATTTACAAGGCATACTGTGAGAATTTGATTCATATATACAGTATACAACAATCCAATCAGGGAAATCAGCATTTCCATCTCCTTAAACATCTGTCACTTCTTTGTGCTGGGAGCTTCCAAACTCCCTTCTTCTAGTTCTTCATAAAACACACAACTGTGGGTCTGGCGCTATGACACCGCAGGTAAAGCTGCCACCTGTGACACCAGCATCCCATGTGGGCACTGGTTCAAGACCCAGCTGCTCCGCTTCTGATCCAGCTCCCTGCTGATGTCCTGGGAAAGGAGGATGGCCCCAGTGCTTGGGCCCCTGCACACATGTGGGGGACCCAGAAGAAGCTCCTGGCTCCTGGCTTTGGCCTGGCTCAGTCCCAGCTATTGCAGCCACTCGAGGGAGTGAACCAGCGATGGAAGACCTCTCTGTCTCTATCTCTTCCTCCCTCTCTATGTAACTCTGACTTTCAAATAAATAAATAAAATTTTAAAACAACAACAACAACATACAGTTGTAGTGATCTATCGTTACCTTTCTGTGTCACAAAACACTAGAACTTACTGTACCTAACCTCTTCTTACCTGAGCCTGCCCGTTCCTAACCTCACGCAACCACCAGGTACTTGCATGTGTGGTTTTACAGAAACAGTAAAGATACCTGGAGCCCCAGCCTGTTCTCTGGCGACTCCACATCCCTGCTTCTCACCTAAGAGACGGCACTGAGTTGCAGGCAGCTCCACCTTCCTGTATGCGCGTTCCTCTCTGCAGACAGCTAAGGTCACAGCAACATTCTCCACGCACAGCTACACCAATGGCACACGCTGCAGTAATGCTTCACACCTTGCTTTAAAAGAATCCCTTACATTTTATATACTTCTCAAGTTGATACATATCAAAAATAGCCTTCTGTTGATGCTGTGGTATCAGGAATTGTTCCAGGACTTGCTTCATTCTTTCAAAAGCCCGAAGAGATTAAGTACCACTACTCCATCATACACATGAAACCACGGCCAAGAGGTTTGTCACGGCTCTAAGTCCAACACCTGCCCAACAGAGGAAGCTGAGCTCCAAACCAAGGCCTAGGTTTGGAATTCATAGTCTCAGTCTCTACTATTCCATTAAGGAAATGACTTAAAAGTTATCCTGACGGCTAAGGTTGTTTCCAGAAGTATGCCAGTATAAACACACCACAAGACACAGTTTTTTGTGTTAGAATTTCTTTCTTTTTTCTTTCCCCACACAGGTTGGAGGCTGGGCTGCTCCACTTCCAGTCCAGCTCCCTCTTTTTTTTTTTTTTTTTTTTTTTTTTAAAGACTTATTGGCCAGTGCCGCAGCTCACTTGGCTAATCCTCCACCTGCAGTGCCGGTACCCCAGGTTCTAGTCCCAGTTGCTCCTCTTCCAGTCTGGCTCTCTGCTGTGGCCGGGAAGGCAGTAGAGGATGGCCCAGGTGCTTGGGACCTGCACCTGCACAGAAGACCAGGAGGCACCTGGCTCCTGGCTTCAGATCGGCACAGTGCCAGCCATGGCAGCCATTTGGGGGGTGAACCAAAGGAAGGAAGACCTTTCTCGCTGTCTCTCTCTCTCACTGTCTAACTCTGCCTGTCAAAAAAAATTATTTATTTACTTGAAAGTCAGAGTTACACAGAGAGAGGAGAGGCAGAGAGAGAGAGAAGTCTTCCATCCACTGGCTCACTCCCAAATTGGCCGCAATGGCTGGAGCTGTGCCGATCCAAAGCCAGGAGCCAGGAGCTTTTTCTGGGTCTCCCACGTGGGTGCAGGGGCCCCAAGGGCCAGGGCCATCTTACACTGCTTTCACAGGCCACAGTAGAGAGCTGGATGGGAAGTGGAGCAGCCGAGACTAGAACCAGTGCCTATATGGGATGCCAGCACTTCAGGCCAGGGCGTTAACCCGCTGCGCCACAGCGCCAGGCCCTGTTTTAGAATTTCTTAAAGCTATAGACAACTTCTATTTCACAAACATCACCGAAGTGGAATAATTTATATTCCCACCCAAAGGATAAAATCACAAGATCCATCTCCCCACGTTCCATCCCAAATTCTGACCTGCACTATTTTTAGGCTTTTCCTGTCTGCTGTGCCTTCCTTGACGGGGCTTCCCCCTGACTGCTAGTGAGGGTCACTGTTTTTTCCCCACAGTTTAATTTTTTTTTCTTAATGAACTGTATGTGTCTTTTGTGCATTATTAATTGAGGCATTTTTATCCTTTCTATGCTCATTTTTAGGACTTACATATTTGAAAGGCAGATGTAAGAGAAAGAAAGTGAAGGATTGTCCATCTATTGGTTCACTTCCCAAATGGCCACAATGGCTGCAGCTGGGCTAGGCGGAAGCCAGGAGCCTGCAACTCCATCCAGGTTTCCCATGTAGGTGGCAGGGGACCAAGCACTCGACCCATTCTCCACTGCTTTCCAAAGCACATTAACAAGGAGCTGAATCAGAAATGGAGCATCCAGGGCTCAAACCAGTGCTTATATGGGAAGCTGGAGCCATAGGCAGCAGCTTAACCCACTGTGCCACAATGCTGGCCCATCCTTCTCGCTGATTCATGGGAGTTCTCTGTATCATCAGGATGCTAAACCTTTGACAACTGTGCCTTACAAACACCTTTCAGTCTGTGACAGCCATGTCTCTGCACTTACGGTGTCACCTGTTTCCAGGTACACAGTCAATCCATCTGTTCCCTTTTTGCTACACGCCTTTGTGTCTTAAGACGACCTTTCCAACCCTAGCATAGGAACCATTTAGAACCTCAAGGTTCTAAATTCCCCATTTTTTTCAGTTAGCCCTGTCATACATTTGGAGTTAATAACAATGGAAACCAGTGAACAAATCAAATCACATTCAACTTCCACATGGACTGCCCAGTCTATTTAATCATTTTTACAGTTTGCTTTTAATATGGGTAATCATCAGAAGTACTTTAAATTCAAAAGGCACACAAGGGCACAGGGTGAAATCTTCCTGCCATCCCCATCTCTAAGCCATCAAGTTCACTGCCATTGAAATCAAAGTAGCTCTGTTTCTCAGGTGAGCTTCTGGCGCTCATCTGTGCATCCCAACACACACACATGCTAGTGCCCACTCCCTGATGTTCACGTTCCAGATGTGGAGGAACATTCAGACTGGTTCCACCCTGACTGCATACGAGTCCAAAGTGGGAGCATTCTCTGGTACATCTGTAGTGTAATTACTAGAAGTGGGAGCTACATTTAGAATTTGGAAGAATGCTCTACTGGCCTCCATCCAGGCTGGACCAGTGACAATCCTCATCTTCACCGTCACACCAGAGTGCCCATTTTCCCTATGCCTTCATCCACGCCCGTGTGTGACACACTTCCAGGAGCTGGTTCTTAATTTTATCAGATCTTACATTTTTTTATATTTACATTTACAAATTTAGCATTTAATTGATCAAAGTTCTACATTCACCTATTGGTACATGCCAGAGTTCTCTGGCTCAGCAACAAAGCAGAAGTCCTGTGTCTTCTCCTCTCACCCAGAACTTCAACATTCTGAAGCTTACTGAATGTGTGCTTGTTACCTCTACATAACAAAACTTCTTCTGTTTTCTAGTTTCAGGCTTTAACAACTGACCTCACACTGTGGAAGAAGAGGATCTAACTTATTGCTTCCTTCAAGCCCTGTGCCTTCCCAAAGCAGAAACACTGCCATTCTCCATCCTCCCAACACAGCTGCAGGCTGCAGTACACTCATGGGACCCCTGAAGCTAGTATCAAAGCACCAGTGAGTCCCGGCTGCTCCATTTCAGATCCAGTTTCCTGCCAAGGCGCCTGGGAAAGCAGCAACAGATGGCCCAAGTGCTTGGGCCCCATCACCCATGTGGGAGACCCAGCCTGCAATGGTTGGGGCTGCTCCCGGCCAAAGCTGGGGGCCTGGGCTCAGGGCCCTCACGTGGTGGCGGGATCTAACTGCTTGAGCTCTCACCCCTGTCTCCCAGGGTGCACATCAGCAGCAGGCTGGAATAAGGAACAGCCCACACTTGAACCAATGGCACTTCCACGTGGGATGCAGAAGTCCCAACCTGGCGTCTTAACTGCCAGGCCGAATGTCAGCCAGAAGATGGTTTTGATCTGGTAAGTTATCTGTGACACTGGTTCGCTGGGAGGCCTTAACAGAGGTTACTGAGTATTGGCCGTCTGCCAAGTCCACCCTTAGTAACACAAGAGGAAAGCAGCCATCAAGTGGCTGGCCAGTTCATCATCAGGAGTAATGGACCAACAACCTCGCTGTGTCCAATGGGAAAGGCAGGTGTCAGGTGAACAACTACAATCAACAAACGCGTACTTGCAAATGTGAAAAACCGAAGGTGAGGGTAGTGTTACTGGGGGTGCATGACTAGATCCGGCCAGTTTTAAGGGTTGGAGGAGCTACAGAAGAGCATGAGAAATTCTAGGCCAGAGGAAGGTACAAGGAACTGGCAACAGTGGCAGAGGAAGGATGCCATGCCCAGGACGGAGAGGGGACGCTTGGAGGGGCGGTGCTGCAGAGGACCCGGATTGGTCCTGTCGTCAAGAGTGTGTGTACGTCAGCTTCGAGAAGAGCGGGCCTGCGGATCTGGCCTTGGGCAGGACGGTTACCATGTGTGCTGTGCTCTTCCTGGTTTCTTCTACTTAAGGTCTTCTGGGCAGTTCTGACATGTGGGTTGCTAGTTTCCAGTCAATCTGGAAATACTAAATACTTTGGTCATTCTTTCTTTCTTTTTTTTTTTTTTAAGATTTTATTTTATTATTTGAGAGGTAGAGTTACAGAGAGAGAGAAGGAGAGAAAGAGAGAAAGGTCCTCCGTCCACTGGTTCACTGCCCAAATGGCCACAGTGGCAGGAGCTGCACCGATCAAAGCCAGGAGCCAGGAGCTTCTCCTGAGTCTCCCACGTGAGTGCCCGGGTTCAAGGACTTGGGCCACCTTCTACTGCTTTCCCAGGCCACCGCAGAGAGCTGGATTGGAAGTGGAGCAGCTGGAAAGAGAACCAATGCCCATATGGGACGCTGGTGCCACAGGCAGAGGCTTGTCAGGGGGACTCCAGTACACATACTTTAGGCCACTGGAAGATGTCCCCCAGCTCAGTGGTGCTCTGTTCATTTTATAAATTCTTTTTTCTGTGCTTTATTTGGTACAGTTTTTATTACTATCTTGACATTCATCCATCTTTCTTGCTAGGGTCTAATCTGCCACTAATCTCATCCAGTATAAAATTTCCTCTCAGGGGGCTGGCACTGTCACCCAATGAGTAAAGGTACCATCTACAATGCCACATCCCATATGGACACCAGTTTACATCCTGGCTGCTCCACTTCTGATCCAGCTTCCTTTTAATATGCTTAGGAAAGTAGTGGAAGGTGGCTCAAGTACTCAGGACCCTGCACCCAAGTGGAAGACCTGGATGAAGCTCCTGGCTTCTGGCTTCAGGCTGGCCCAGCCAAGCTGGGGTGTGAACCAGAGGGTAGAAGATTCTCTCTCTCTCACTGTCGTTCCCTCTTCCTTTCAAATAACTAAATAATTCAAAAAATATTTTTCATCTCAGGTACTGTATGTTTTACTTCCTTAAGTTTCACTGGGGTCTTCTTGCTTTTTTAAGTAATGTTGGAGTGTGGCAATTTATCCAGCCACGGATTTAGCTGGCTAGTGCTGGCACGAACTCCGCATTTGCTCTGGCACACACTGTCCCCCTTGTCTGGCCATGAGCACAGTCAGGCAAGGTCTACGGGTATGCCTTCGCTGGGGCCTTTTATAAATACCTTCTGTCTCTGACTTTGTGAACACATAAAGCAGAATTACAGCCCCTATTGTAATGCTATCGCCTACAATTCTAAGATCTGTTGAAGTTCTGGGGTGGTGGTTTTGGCTGCCTAATTTTTTCCTTCCTTACAGGGAATTCTGGTGCTCACTGGATGGCAGATGTTGGGAACTGCACCTTGGTCATAGCTGGACAGTTTTATATTCCTATAAATGTTTCTGTGTCCTAGGATACAGTTACATGAAAACACCATGATCCTTGTGGGTCCTGCTTTTAAGATGGGACCAGAGCCACGGTTAGTCTAAGGCTAATCATTCCCTACCACCAAAGCAAGGTCCTTCTGAGTACCAAAACCAAACCCTACGAATTATGAGGGTTTCGAGTCTCAAGCTGGTGGAAACCAGCCTTGTGTGAGCACCAAACACGACTTTCTGCAATCACTTCAAGGGTTCTTTCTCCAGCTTTGAGCGGTTTCCGAGCAGGCCCGGGCTCATTGGTACCAGCAGGGTACCTGGCGGGAAGCGTTCTCTGCGAGACTCCCCTTCCCAGTACTCTGCTCCCGTGTCCCGCGGGCAGACTCCGCAGGCAGTGGGGTGGGCAGTCTTCGGGCTCACCTCATCTGCTCCCCACTACCCTGAGCTCGGGCCCCTCTGTGCCTCACGCTCTGACTGGCAGCCGACAGCTAATTACAGTGCCACTGTCCGTCAATCTGCCTGGGCCACTGTCCTGGGCCCTCATGGCGGTCTTCTCAGGCCTCTCCTCTGGGCCTGGCAGGTTTCACTCCTCAGGAGTCCTCAGGAGGGCACACAGCTGACAGAGTTCTAGGAGGCCCATCACCAACGTGCACAACCTCACCTCTCCTCCTGTTTTCACCTCTGTGCACCCTAAAGTACGCCACTAGGAAACATGTCATTACTCTGAGGGCGCGGGGATGGCTCTGACCGGCTGCCGTCTGAGGGAGATCTCACAGGAAGAAGAGAGCAGGGGGCAGACACCTGGTCCAGATGGAAATGACCCCAGGGGGCTGCAACCAGGTGCATAAGGGACCTCCTTGCTTACTGTGTACCTCCTCCCTCAGCCTCCCAGCCCCTGAGCCGCCCCCCTCCACCTCCAAAAGCCCAAAGCCCCACCCCCTCTGTTCAGCTCTACATGAGCTGCACCTGCCTAGTTCTCCACTGCGTGGAAGTACTCTACTAGGATTCTGCAGTTTCCCAAAAAGATGAAACTGAAGGTTTATTTTGGTACCCAAAAAATCCTCAAAATGCAGGGTTTTTTTATACTGTACATTATGAGGACTCCTCACATATATTATTTTAAAATGTTTTGCACCAAAATTTATCTTTCAATCATTTTCCCACACACTTCCAGAAGTATCCTCATATATGTGGCCTCCGTTTATTTTTTCCCATTGATCAGTCTTTTGTGAATCTACTTTGGAGACTCAAATGGGCATTGGGGAGAAAGGGTCTTCTTTTTATTATTATTATTATTATTTATTTATTTTTTGACAGGCAGAGTGGACAGTGAGAGAGAGAGACAGAGAGAAAGGTCTTCCTTTGCCGTTGGTTCACCCTCCAATGGCCGCCGCGGCCGGCGCACCGCGCTGATCTGATGGCAGGAGCCAGGAGCCAGGTGCTTTTCCTGGTCTCCCATGGGGTGCAGGGCCCAAGCACCTGGGCCATCCTCCACTGCACTCCCTGGCCACAGCAGAGAGCTGGCCTGGAAGAGGGGCAACCGGGACAGAATCCGGCGCCCCAACTGGGACTAGAACCCGGTGTGCCGGCGCCACTAGGCGGAGGATTAGCCTAGTGAGCCGCGGCGCCGGCCTGAGAAAGGGTCTTCTACTTCCTCAACAACAGGATTCCCAAGGTGAAATCCTGCATCTTCCGTTCCTTCTAAGAACACTCTTCCAGCCTCTGGTTAGGAGGCAGCGAGAGCCTGCCATCTGTGGGAGCCAGCAACCCCACCTCCTGGTGTTCAAGCCCTCTGGTCCCCTCCCCCACATAGCAAGGCTGCAGAAGTGATGGTGCCATTGCCAAGTCTAAACGTTATTTTTATTTGAAAGAGAGACAGAGAAGTACAGAACAACATCTTCCATCGGTTGGTCCACTCCCCAAATACCACGATTCAGCTGTGGATGGGCTGGGCCAAAACCAGAAACTTGAAACTCAGTCCCGGTCTCCCGACGTGGCTGGCAGAAGCCAGTACTGGAGCCATCCCCTGCTGCCTCCCAGGGTGCTCATTAGCAGGATGCTGGAATGGGAAGCAGGTGTCCCAAGTGGGTCCCAAGCGCCATCTTAGTCACCCACCAAATGTACACCCCTCCAACTTAGATGTTAAACAGCACTGCAGTTTCTGAGATGTCCCAGGCTTCGGGGAGGCCGGGATTCCTGCTGTGAGGACATCCAAGCAGCCCTGCCAACAGCCAGCCTGCAACTTGTCAGCCTCGGAAGCCAACCCCCACTGCCAGCCAAGGCCAGCTTCCAGAGGAGGGGCTCAGCTGCAGTCTGACAGGGAGCTCACGGCATCCCCTGAGCACTACACAAGCACTCCGGAATCCCTGGTGCCCACAAACAAGAAGATGGCTGTGCATTGAAGCCACTGAGTTCCGGAGGACTCATTAACACCAGACCCACCAGCAGTCCTCTCGGTATTATAGCTACCACCCACCTGGCTCCCAGAGCCAACCCCCGCTGCTGGTCCCTGAGCCTCCAGATAGTGAAGGCACACACAGGCTGCTTCTTGGCTTTCTCCACTTCTACACATCTCAGTGGGCAAAGTCACTCACTATTCATCTACCTGCTTCATGGGCTTGAAAATGTTATTGTTACTTTATCTCCTGTTCCCCTTGTACCAGTTGCACAAAGAAGTTAAAAACTCTAAACTGTTATTTCAGTGACAGGAACATAACCTCAAGAACCACTTGTCAAACGTGAAACCTTGCCAGCATCACAGGTGAAAACTAACGCATATTTCTTAATATTATGAATATTTGTAGGTACCCTTTTAATTTTCATTCGAAAGTTACATGTATTCCTTTTATATAAATCATGTCCTTACTTTGGGAGGCCTATTTTCCCACTGAATTGCTTTTATTTTTTTCTTCTTTGATGTATAGAAGCTCTTTATATTTGAGAGATCAGCTCTTTGTTATGCGAGCTCTCAACATTTTTCACTTAGAGTCTCTCTTCCGGTTGGTAGTGGCTTTTGCCATATAGTAGGGTTTTATTCTTGTGTAGCTGACACAATCAGTTTTTTTTTTTTTTTATTTTAGTGAGTTGTTGTTTTTGGTGAGGAGGGGTTTATTTCACTTCTAACTTTTGTTAGACTCTGAAAGGTCTTCTAAACCCTAAAATTATTTTTTAAAATATTCTGCCATGTTTTTTTTTTTCCCTCAGTACTTTAACTGTTTTTTGTTTCATATATACAGTTCTGATCTGGCTAAAATCTCTTTCAGTGTAGGCAACTGATCCAGCTTCATTTTTTCCACAGAGCTGCCTACTCTCAAATCCATTTACTGAATAATCCACCTTTTCCTCTGTGATCCAAAATGTCACCTCTATCATATGCTAAATTTCTGAGTGTGCTCTGGACTACTTACGGGTTTCCCAACCTTGTCACACTGATAGCTCTGCACTCTGCTAACATAGCAATGCCTTATCAAGATGTCTACTGGTAGGGGCTGTCGTAATTTTTTTTGTGTGCAGCTGTCTTCTGAAATCACAGCCAAGTGCAAAAGTTCTGCACCCAAATTAATAAAGAATAAGAATATGGTTGATTTCTTGGAACAGGCTGTACAAACTGAGCTATTTTTATAAGTGAGAAAGCTCACTGGTCTGTGAGTAAGAAAATTCTAAGTATCCATGAACATACAAGAAGTACAAACTTGCGTTCACTTAGTTGGCACTGAAGCCCTCTTTTCCCTGTGAGGAAAAGATAATCTGCCTAGATTCAAGGACCTGCCCAGACAGCACAAGTTCATGGCTTCAGAGCTGCACGCTGTAGTCAGCTGTTTCTGCCCACTGCCTTTAAAAACTACTGTCGTAGCCAGTACTTAACAATATATTGTGCATCAAAGGAAAAGCATTCTTACTTGTAACAAAAGCAGCTGGAGAAGATGATCATAGCAACGATGCAGACGGCCATGGACACAAGCACAACCAGCCACCGGACGCTGCCATCGAAGAAAGGACCTGACAACGGAAGGAAACATGTTACCTTCCTATCCTGTCTTGCTAGGAAGGAGACGGAACTTGTGCGTCAACTCCAGGCAGTGTGCAGCCAGTTCTGGGTTAACCTACCTACAACAGCAGGGGGCAGTGTCGGCTGCAAATACTGGTTACACAGGTGGGTGCGGCAGCACTCTATGGTCCGGCGCAGCTGGGCTTTAGGTGAATCCTAAGGGAAGCGTAATGGCAAATTAGAAATGGCTTGTTAGATGTATAATGAGTTTTTCAGTATTCATGAAAATACAATTTCTAATTCAATGAGTGAAAAAATACCTATTTTATGCATTTTATTAAAATTTGTGCTAACAGTGAAGACTGTAAAATGGTTTTATTTTCATCTATTTGAAAGACAGAGGGATATGGATATACATACATATATATAGAGAGAGAGACAAACGTGTATCTCCCATCTGATATATACATATGTGTATGTCCATATATATATACACACACACATATGTGTATATATACACATGTGTGTATGTATGCTCCCTCCACTTAAAAAATTTTGCAGAAATCTTCATTTTCTGTTAGGAGAAAATGTGTATGTGTGTGTGTGTGTGTATCCTATCCACTGGTTCTCTCTCCAAATGGCACCAACAGCCAGGGCTGGGTCAAGCTGAATTCAGGAGTCCAGATGTACATGGGCACGGAGCCAAGCACTTCAGTCATCATGCACTGCCCCCAGGATGCAGCAGCATAAAGTTGGATCAGAAGCAGAGGTGTCAGGACTTGAACTGGCACTCAGACATGAGATGCAAACATCCCAAGCAGTGGCTCAATCCACGAGCCACAACACCCACCCTAAATTGGTTTTCCTTAAGAACATATGTGGATGGTTAAGCTGGAATAAGTGTTTCCTCTTGCTCATAAACTTAGGCATATCTTACTCTGTTATAACTCAGAGTTTTTTTTTTTTTTTCTTTTTAGTAAAAATGTATTTACTCTAAAATCATGAGATCTTTTCCTTAAAAACACAGGAGAAATTAAAATTGATCACAATCAACCCAGCAGGGTAAGTATGATTTCACAGGGTACTGACGCTGGGATGAGACTTGGGATCAGAGGGAAAAGTAGAGGGTGTCCTGGTGCAAAGACACTGGTCCAGGGAGGTGATCCAGCAAGCAGAGGGCGCTGCAGTCTCCACAAAGAACAGCTACGCTCCCACCAACCAACTGCAGCAGAGAAACAACACTGCTGAGAGCCAGGGACCCCAGCCAGACCCATGATGTGCCGGTCAGAAGACCAGCAGAGACAGAGACTGGAGTCACAGGCACGTCTAGTGTAGCATGTTTGTGATCCACAACACAGGATCTGACATGTTGAATACTAAGATTTCAACACTGCCTGGAAGAAGTACCATCCTGGACCAAAATACTGAGAGAAAGGTAGTTTGTCATTGCAAAAGTAGCAAGAAGATAAGCAGAATTATCCATGCTATCCTAACATATCAGATTGTCAGAAGACATAAAGCTACCACCTGCAGTGCCAGTATCCCATATGAGTGCCAGTTCGAGTCCCAGCTGCTCCACTTCCAATCCAGCTCTCTGCTATGGCCTGAGAAAGCAGTAGAAGATGGCCCAAGTCCTTGGCCCCCTGCACCCCAGTGGGAGACCCAGAGGAAGGTCCTGGCTCCTGGCTTCAGTTAGCCCAGCTCCGACTGTTGCAGCCATTTGGGGAGTGAACCAGCGGATAGAAGATTTTTTTTTAACTTTTATTTAATGAATATAGATTTCCAAAGTACAGCTTATGGACTACATTGGCTCCCCCCCCCCATGACTTCCCTCCCACCCGCAACCCTCCCCTTTCCCGCTCTCTCTCCCCTTCCATTCATATCAAGATTCATTTTCAATTTTCCATATATACAGAAGATCAGTTTAGTATACATTAAGTAAAGATTTCAACAGTTTGCACCCACATAGAAACACAAAGTGAAAAATACTGTTTGAGTACTCGTTATAGCATTAAATCTCAATGTACAGCACATTAAGGACAGAGATCCTACATGAGGAGTAAGTGCACAGTGACTCCTGTTGTTGACTTTACAAAATGACACTCCTGTTTATGGCATCAGTAGCGGATAGAAGATTGAGCTTTCTCTCTCTCTCTCTGCCCCTGCCCCTGCCTCTCTGTAACTCTGCCTTTCAAGTAAATAAAAATAAATCTTAAAAAAGAAAAGATTTTCAGAAGACTCAGAATAATCAGGTATTACTTTTAAAAAGTGAACATGAGGTCCACGACTCAAGATTCTATCTGGGAACATGGCTGAGAGAATTTGGAAATTTCCAAATATAAGGAATTCTATATTTTAAATGAATTTTTTGTTTTACATTTTTTACTTTAAAGTGATTTGTGATGAGAAATAATTATATTAAGGATTCTGACATAATTTCAGATCCAGAGGAAACTCACAGGAAGAGCACATAACTAAAGGTGAGGAAAAGAAGCGCCAAACATCCAGCAACACCCAGGGAGGCTGGTGTGAGCGGAGTCCTGCAGAAGACAGAGGGCAAAGAAAACTCCAGAAACAGCTTATCTGGCAGTGCTGGGGGAGAGAGCACCAAGCAACGGGCATAAGGCTGGCAGCAGAGAGGGAGCAGGGGACAGAACCGTTCCCCACCAACGTGATGACAGGCATGAAGATGGTAGACCAGAAGCTCTAAGCGGGGGCTGGGACCCCAGGTACGTGAAGGGAGCTGACGGTGCTCTGGGTTCCATGTGAGTCCCTCTCTCCTAACTCAGCTGCACCACAGCCCAGGAAGATCAGAGACAGGCATGACCTCAGGACTCTGGGAACCAGAGTACTCTTCAAGGGAAGAAGGCAGACTTTGCCAAGGGACTGAAGGCGGTCCACTACTATGCAAAAAGCGAGGGCTCTGGAATCGGTTTAAACCCCAGCTGAGCAACCATCTTTCCTCTCTCCGCCTTTGCTCTGCTGAAAAACACAGGACAAAGAAATGATCTGCCTTAGAGTAATGGGCAAGATGAGGAAGATGCACTGAATGCCCTGCACAGTGAACGCAAATAACAAACATTCAGTTACTGCTTCTGCTGAGCTTGACGTGGGCACCTGAGGAGCTTCCAGACTAAGCCAAAAACAGCTGGGGACCCCCAGAGGCCCAGTAAGGTCTCCCCAAGGACAAGTGCCACCAGCCTCAGCTCACCTCTCAGGGGAGTGGGCAAAGCCAAGCCTGCCTCAGTCACAGAGTGGCATAACCCAATCTCTCCCTTTCCTGCACTGCCCACTGCCATCTTCTACCCAAGTCAGCTTTTATTTCCAAACTAATGTGGGAAATAAAAATTCTCACGGCGGGGGGAAAATTCACTTGGTATGTATGAAGTAGGAAAGGCTGACTTAAGTCACCTTATTTCAAGAGCTTGGGTGGGAGACAGTATAGGAGGCTGGAACAAAACCAAATTACAAGGAGTGGCAGTGAGGCCTCTGAGCAGTAACGCACCCCACAGGAAGAGACCGAGCAAGCTGGGCTGGTGGGAACGCACGGCGTGGGGACAGCCATCTGCACCCCTCTGATCCACACCGACAGGACAGGGGAGCACAGGGGCGGCTTAGGGCAAGACCCAGAGCCATTCCCCTCAGGCTGGGGGCTCCTGAGCAGGAGGGACACTTACCAAAATATGGAGACAGTGAGCCAAGTGCCTGTGTAACCTCTGTAAAACAACGTGTCCCTCACATACTTGTGGGCCAACACAAGAATTTTCCACCACAATTTTATTTTTAAATTGTTTTCACTTATTTTATTTGAGAGGCAGAGACAGAGCTCCCGTCCACCAGCTCACTCCCCACATGCCCTCGATGACCCCCACCCAACCCCTGCTCCTGCTCAGTCAGGAGTGGGTGACAGCACAGGTACTCAGGTCCCTGCCACTCAAGGGAGAGACTAAGGCTGTTTCCAGCTCCTGGCTTTGGCCTGACCCAGCTCTGGTTGTTGCAGACATTAGAGAAGTGACCAGCGGATCTCTCCGTTTCTCTGCCTTTCAAACAAGATGAAAATAAAGAACACAGACATTCCTGGCATCCACACTTGGTTATATGTATTCACGCCAGCACTACCACCACTGGAGCGGGAGACACTTGGCTCATCAGCTTGAGTGAGACTCGGAGTCTGGGCTGACAGCAGCTCAGGGAGGTAAGGACAGCGTGACTGCCCGGCTTCCACCCTGAGACTGACAGTGCTTACAGAAAGGGAAACAGGTCACCAACTGCCTGCCTGCCAACTGTCAGGCCCTCTCAACAGAGCGTGTGGTGGCTTAGGAAGAAGCTGGGCCATGGGGAACTGAGCATGGAGCTGAGAGGATGCGGGAGGAGAACGGGATGAGAAAAGCCTCCTGCATGTAGAAGGGGCCGCCTCCTCAAAGAAAGGTCAGCTTTCTCCTTCATGGCCCCCCGAGTCACCTGTCGAGTGGGGATGCCAAGCACAGCAAAGGGCAGAAACAGACCCTCTAAGGACTCTCCCAGTCCTGGGAGTTTCTAACGCAGCAGACGTAACCTGTCTACAAATAGCTGCTTCTTGAACTGCTCTGAAAAGCATGTAAGGGCTTTTCTGGGGCAAAACTACTACACAGAATTTTGAAGATTCTGGATTTGTAACCAAGAGCTGTCAGGGTGTTAATAAACTTTATTACCATTCCATTGCCCCAGCTCTGAAAGTAAATCCATGCTACCTCCTTACAAGGACTTAACATTTCTTTCTTTCTTTTTTGAATTTTATTTATTCATTTGAAAGGCAGAGAGAGTTCCTACCCATGGGTTCACTCCCCAAATGCCTGCCACAGCCAGAGCTGGCCTGGGGCCAAAGCCGGGAGCCAGGAACTCAATCCAGGTCTCCCAGACTGGGCGAGGACCCAACTGTTTGAGCCATCACCACTGTCTCCCACAGTCCACACTGCAAGGAAGCTAAAAGCAAGAGCTGGTGCCAGAGATCTAACCCTGCTACTCTGGTGTGGGATGCAGGCATTCTAACCTCTAGGTTAAAGGCCTACTCCCAGGCCAACATCGTGGTGCAGCAGGTTGCACTGCCACTTGCAAAGCTGGCAACCCAAGTCAGAGTGCAGGTTTGAGTCCCAGCTGCTCCTCTTCCAATCCAGCTCTCTGCTAATGGACCTGGGAAAACAGCAGAAGATGGCCCAGACACTTGGGCCCCTGCCATTCACATGGGAGACCTGGATAGGAGTTCAGGGTCCTATTTTTGGCCTGGCCCAGCCTTGGTTATTGTAATCATATAGGGAGTGAACTAGTGGATGGAAGATCTCTCTCTCTCTCTCTCTCTCTCTCTCTCTCTCTCTCTGCCTCGGTCACTCTACCTTTCAAATAAATTAAAAAATAAATCTAAAAAAAAAAAAAAAAAAAAAAAAAAGCTTGCTCCTAGGAGTTAACATTACTAAATCATCTCAGGATGAAACAAAGGTTACTGCTTATCATCTTAAAGCCTTTTCAGCAAGTTTTATAATCTATAAACAAAAGTGGCAATATCCATTTTTACAATCATGACAAACTAAGATGGTTTTAAACTTTCCTGAAAGTAAAATAATCTGGCACTTCAATTACCACAGTCGTACTAGCTGATGGAAGAATGAGATTCCTGCAGTCGTTTGCTCACAGAACTCCTGGCGGTGTGCAGAGCAGGTGCACCTCTATGCTTTTCCTGGGGTCCCTCCCTCCTTTATCTCATGGGTCCCAAACTAGATCTTACCTTGCACTGAAAGTCAGACCCTTCATATTTCATACACCCTGACGCCAGTGTGGTTTCTCCCTGGTCATCTTCTTCTATGATGGCAAAGCAATGTCCATTAGTTCTGAAAGGGAACACCCATCATTAGCTTCCCATGAAATGTCAGTGTGAATGTGAACAGGCACTGACAGCCCCTGGGGAGTTTGTTTTCTGACTTAGAACTGCACTCACACAAGACATATGCCAAAGTGAAGCAGGCTGTGAACACATGAGAGTGGTAATCCCTGAACTGAGATGGGAAGGCCAGTGAGAACCCTATGTTCAGGGGAAAAGGACTTCCATCAGTCAACAGACAGACAGCTCCTTGCTAACATGATCATGTGATTCCAGAAAGCGTACCTGTAAAGTTTAACAAAGTAAATAGCTCTATTGTTTCAAAAAGATGAGTAAGATAATTTTTAAATCCACTTATCCATAACGTTTTCAGGATTCACATACTATACATGAGAATAGATAAAAATACATTTTGCTGTGAGACCTACAAACAGACGCAATCTTGAAGAAAAGTCTATTTGGAAAGAACAGAATGATGGAGATCTTGATAAGTCCTTTTTTTTTTTTTTTTTTTTTTTTTTTTTTTTTTTTTTTTTTTTAACTGAATGTCATAGAAAACAGGGAGAACTTTTGAGGCTGCTGAATTTTCAAGAAACTTATATAAACACATTTATAGTACCCTGGTTTTCCCCCAATATATCCATCTAGTCTTTAATGAGTATGGAAGAAACTTCTTTTTTTTTTTAAGTTTTCTGTTACTATTTCATTATTCATGTCAGTAGTATGCTGCCTCCACTTAAAAGAATTTTGCAGAAATCTTCATTTTCTGTTAGGAGAAAATATGAAGCTAAAATTCTGGTAAAACTGATGCTTGAGCTTTACTTGGGGGCAGTGAGGGGAACCAGGCCATTAACAAATAGGCCATCTTATCAGGCAAGCACTATATGAATGTATGAGTAATGAATATACAATTAGGTAGGAAGGAAAATTAAAATAGCTAAACAAGTCAGATTTGGATTGGGGATCCACATACAAAAACACAACACAGGGGTGCACATTGGCTGCAAGGGACACCCACACTCTCTACTGCAGTGGCTGGGTTCACAGGGGTGCACATTGGCTACAAGGGACACCCACACTCTCTACTGCAGTGGCTGGGTTCAAACCCCAGTTCTGCTCCTGATTCTGATTCCAGCTTCCTGCTAATGTGCAGCCGGAGAGGCAGTGCATGACGGCTCCAGTCTGTACGTCCCTGGCCCCTATATGAGAGAGCTGGACTGAGTTCCTTGCTTCCAGCTTTGGCCTTGCCCAACCTCATCTACTACAATAATTTGGGGAATAAACCAGGGGATGGGCAATGTCTGTTTTATTGCCTTTCAAGTAAATAACAAAAATTCTAGCAGGAAGCTAGAATTGGAAGTGGAGCAGGAACTTGAACTCAGGCTCCATGATATGAAATGTGGGCACCCAAAGTGGCATCTTAATTACTGTGCCCAACACCTGGCTCTTCTTTATCTAGGAACCATCTACCACTTAGAGGAATAATGTTCCTATATGCAAATTAAGAAACTTTTTGGCTCTTTGGAATACAATTTTAGCAATTCTTCCAATAGCACCAGACACCACTGTATTCATCCAACTCTAAGAAGGGCTGTGCAGAATACTCACATGCATGTGTTATTGACAGCGTCATCAGGGCAGTGTCCTGAGCAATAGCACTTCAAAAAAGGCAGCGTGTCCTCTGGCGCTAAGGTGGCTCCATTTTCTGACTTCTTCTGGTCGGACTCTGATTTCACCCCAGTGCCATGGAGCATACTGTCTAGATTCTGTCCTGTATTCAAATAAGGAGTCTGTAAATAAGTGATTTCTAGAAAGCTGATTAACAGTTTTTCAACAAGGAATAGTTTCTAAACACAGTAACTGCAGCAGATATGTTTAATCTGAAAAACTTTATTCATATAATTAACACACATTAATAACCTACAAAGAACAGAATTACTGTCCCAAATATTGCAGGCCACATGGAGGTGGCTCGGTCACTATCCCTTGTGCTAGTGAAAAGCAAACCAGAATGCACAGGCTTGAACCTAGTCTTAACCTGTTAGAAAGGTACAAGATGGGAGCCTGCAGGGACGGGCCGAGATGGTTTCTACCGTAAACACTCACAAATCGTGGTTCTTCTCTTTAACTCCTTGGTTTAAAACTGTGACTGGCTTTCTGCAAACGTCCTTGATTTGCACCTCTCTGGGGAAAGGAGCCACTAAGCATCTTGCTGTGGACATTAATTGCTTAAGTCAGGGAACTCTGAGAGCATGGGACCCAGTGTGCTTATCTGGAGCCCTTTATCTCAAGGTCATTGGTTAGAATCCAGACCATGCTGCCAGGAACTGAAGGTTACCGGAGGGCAGTACTTAGCTTATGGAAACAGAACTGGGTTCTTGCATTAGAGTCCAGTGGCCTCAAATGACAGATCCTGTCAGATGCAGGAGTGAACCTTTTAGGCTGGAAGCAGAACAGAACTGAAACTGCTGTAGGAATTCTTTCCTCCCTCTCACTCAGCTAAAATCGCCTAGGCCATTCCGGGTGGGCTGCTCTCAAGGGAATAAAGGGGCCCATCCAGACACCTACATGTGTATGTCTTTCATTATAAATGTTAACTAAGTGGTTCAAGACATGCTGTGTGCATGGCTTTAAATTCAGCTATACTGATGAGATGAACTCTTGGAGAGAGAAAAAAAATCACACACATGCACACAGTGAGACAGGCACACCTGGGCTCCCACGCCTGTCAGCCTGATGATCTTCCTTTTCTGACACTGAATATTCGGCAAGGAAATTCACTTCTGAGTGAGTATAACAGAAACAAACAGGAGCCCAGAAAATATCTTTAAAAGAGAAAGTGGGAGGCCTCTGTATGATGCATGAGCGAGTATGGTATCCAATCCCTCACCACCACTGCCTTTTCTGAAATAAACACTGCAACGTAAGGGCAAAGCTGCTATGAACCCTCCAAACTGCTACCCAACTTCCAGACCTCACTTGCTGCAAGAACTTCAACTGTACAGATGGAGGGAAGGGTGAGGGGCACAGGTCAGGAAGCAATCCACTGGGTGGGTGAAGAGAACTGGGTTCTGGGGGATCCACGTCACTCCTCCAGGCCTCACACACTCAGTAAAGCCAGGGAACAGGGACAGCTGAGGACTGAATCAGCTCTAGAATCCTATTACGAAGGGGCTGGTGCTGTGGCACGGTGAGCTAAGCTGCTGCCTGCGACACTGGCATTCCATTATCAGAGCACTAGTTTGAGCTGCAGCTGCTCTACTTCCTACCCAGCTCCCTGCTAATGGGCCTGGGAAAGCAGCAGCAGATGGAGTAGCATAAAATGGAGTATCTTAACTCTATCATTTCTGCTTCTTCATGACATAGAACACCTCTACAATGAGATGGTTTCCCTCATCTACTACTTGAGTACGTGGCACAATTCGATTGAGAGAGAGGAGTTAACGCTTGATTTCCCCTCTACCAGCTGTCAGTCACTGATCTGGTTAGCCACTTTCAACATTAACTGGTTTTTCCTTCTTTCGGTGTCACTACAACCCCCATAAACTTAAGCATACTTGATCTCTTAATCCACTGCAGTCAGGATCCTTGCTAATGTTCAAATGGTACCAGCTCTGCCTCTTCAAACCGGTCCCCGTATCCTTCAAGCTTTCCCTTGATTTCTGGCCAAGATATTTCAGGTCACCTTGCACTTTCCTTGCCAGACTTAAAATCAGCAATTGCTCCAAGGAGTCCTAGGCCATAATCTGGGTGATAACAGGTGCCTGCTGCTGCTGCATATTGTTAAGTATAAAAACATATGTCTAACACAATAACTTCTTTCTTGCTCTATTTTAATTCATTACACAAAAATGTTATTAAGTAATAATTTCAGAGTGCTAGCCAGCTTTAAGCCCTGAGTGACTACAACAACGAACAAAATGAAGTTCCTTATCAATTACAGCTTTAAGTCTTAGAAGGAGAAAGTCAATAAAAACCAACAAATACTGCAATCTGGTATTTTTTGATGTTTACTTAGAGATAAGTGCTATGAAATCAAATCAAGCAAGGTCATCTTCTAACCTAACACTAGAGTGCCTTGGAGCACAGGACAGCAAAGTAAGGGCCAGGGGAGCAGGCAAGCAAAGAAAGGGGGCTAGAGACCCGAATCCTCAGAGTACTACATCCAGACAAGAAGCTCAGCTGTGCTTAACAGGTCTCAAACAGATCAGAAGCAAATGGAACGTCAGCCTACTAAAAAAATTTTTTTAAACATTTATTTATTTGAAAGGCAGAATTAGAGACAGAGATCTTTTATCCATTGGTTCACTCTCCAAATGGCCATAGTGGCCGGAGTTGGGCCAGTCCAAAGCCAGGAGCCAGGGTCTCCCATGTGGATGTTAGGGGCCCAAGCACTTGGGCCATCCTCTGTTGCTTTCCCAGATACATTAGCAGAAAGCTAGATTAGAAGTGGAGCAGCCAGCATCCAAACCAGCGACTTTACTCACTACACCAGAAGGCCTGCCATAGCCTACTGTCAAAGATACACCTGAACTTCCACACTAATAGCCACTAATAGCCACTAAAGCTGCCCAGACTCCAGAGAGTACACCCTCCACTAAGGCCATCTCAGACAGAGGCTACCAGCAGAAACACTAGCCAGCTGCACCAGTCAAGAGAAAACCTCCCAGGTGGCTGGCCACCCTTCACCGCCAGGCTTCCATACACAGCAGCAAGTGCTGAGGATGCTACCAACTCTCCTTCCTCCTTTCTCTGAACCACACCGCTGAACCCAAAGTGGCACATCCAGATGTGCAGGAGAGGGCTGCACACCACATGTCCTGGAGGAGCAGCTGAGGGCACTGAGTGGACGGAGCCCTGGGGTCACAGGTCCCTCTGAAAATACCCATCACCAGGAGCACTTCTAGGGCACAGGTGTGGGGAGGGTTGTAGATGATGGGAGGCAGACGTGGCACCCTGCAACAGACATTCTCCCTCCCCTGGGCAGCAGCACACATGTAACGTGTGCACACACACTCACACACTCTTAAAGCGTTTGCCCCTACTCCACCAGATTCAGGCAAAGCGCAGCCCTACCCTGGACTGAGGTAACTCTTGTTCTAATCCAACCATTTGAGTTCCATTCCCCTTGTCAGTGATTTGTTTACACAAGAATGTATATCAAGTTTTGACCACTAAGATTAGAATGAAGTCTATTGGAGGAAGGAGGGGAGTGCCGGGGGGAAAGATTTCTTTATCAATTACAAAGAGCCAGGAAGAGATATATTCAGCCCCCTTCTTTACTGGATGTTATCACTAAGTTGCCACATGTGTATGTGGCATCTGGCTCTCAGTAACCACACTGTGGCTGTGAGGTGAGTTAACCCAGAGTTAAACTGACATGTGGAAGATGGCACAGCTGACACAGAAAGAACTAGTTAGTGCCTGTACCTTTAGACTCCCGGTTGTGTGGTATTACGTTTTCCTTACAGTTTAAAGCCCTTTTGAATATTTATTTATTTTTATTTATTTGTTTGTTTATTTTTGCTACTTGTAGCTGAGAACATGCTAAGTGACAGACGAGATAAAACACCACTGCAGGCCCAGTCAGTTGCCCCTTCCCCAGCTAACCAAGCTCTGGTTTTGTTTAGGGCACACAGTGTGCTCAGCCCTCAGCCATGGACATAGATTCATCTAAGGCAATGCTGAGAAGCTACTTGCTTGTAGCTCTTGCAAGTAGGCTCATTTTAGCCAGCAAGCCTTGGGTGATGGGGTTAGCTTCTGTGGACACTTCTGCTTTCCTGAGGTGAGGGATCCAGCTGAGGCCGCTGCCCACCCCTCCCTCATTTCCCCTGCTTCAGACGAAGGACAGCTGTTCTGTAGCCACGAGGGACGGTCCGAGAGAATGACAGTCGGTGACCTCAAGACTGCACCATTACTAAGCACTCGCCAATACCTACAACCTACGTTAAAAATAAACCCCTATTTAGGCCACTGTGAGTTGGGTCAGTTACTCAAAGCTAAAATCAAAGTTTAGGGGAGAAAAGAGGACTAAATGCCTGTTAGAAGCTAATATCAGATGACTTTTGGGGCCAGCGTTGTGGCACAGCTTGTCTGCCACCTGTGACAGCAGCATTCCATATGGGCACGGGTTCAAGTCCTGGCTGTTCCACTTCTGACCCAGCTCCCTGCTGATGGCCTGGGAAAAGCAGCAGAATGCTTGGCCACTTGCCACCCACTCGAGAGACCTGGACAAAGCTCCTGGCTCCTGGCTCCACCTGGCCCAGCCCCAACCATTTTGACCACCTCGGGAGTGAACCTGCCGAAGGAAAATCTCTTTGTCTCTCCCTCTTTCTGTAACTCTGGCTTTCAAAATAAATAAATAAATCTTAAAGATATACATCAGATGACTCGATTTTTTAGTGAAATGTGAGTGACTTTATCTCAATGTAAGGCAATCAAACCCACATCAGAACACTTGATGCTCAAAAAATTCCTGTTCATATCAAGGAGAAGTGTTACTATTTCTTCCAAGTTACAAAGAAATTTAGTTTCCTAAGACAGAATTCAGGCTAAACCTAGAACTATAGTTATTTTCCCTGATACCACTCTGTGATTTTGGGTATTTCTGAAAAATAATACCTTTACTACATTGGTTTTAGTTTTCTTTAAGAGCAAATACTTTTTGTGTTATCATTTGAGACAACTATCAAAATAATCTTGTTTCTTTTTATTTTTGTGGTTTCTTTCTAAAGATTTGTTTATTTTTTGAAAGGCAGATTTACAGAGGAGGAGAGAGGGAGGGAGGCAGAAAGAGATTGATTGATTGGTTGATTGATTCCATCTTTTGATTCACTCCTCAAATGGCCACAGGGTCAGGGCTGGGCCAAGCTGAAGCCAGGAGCTTCTTCCAGGTCTCCCACGTGGGTGCGGGGGCCCAAGCACTTGGGCCAGCTTCTGCTGCTTTCCTAGGTGCATTAGCAGGGAGCTGAATGAGAGGTGGAGCTGCTGGAATTCAACCAGAGCCCATATGGGATGCTGGTGCTGCAGGTCGGGGCTTTAGCTGCTGTGTCACAGCACTGGCCCCTCCATGGACTATTTGGAATTACTTTTGTAGAACAATCTGAGATAGTATAGGGGATACTACCTATATCAGCCTAAAAAGATATTAAAATTTGTTTACACCAAACAGATTGCCTGGAAGTTAGAGGCAAATATAAATATTACTATTCATTTTACCTCCTCATCTTCAAGTCTATGACTGCTTCGGTTGATGGTGACCAATAAAGCATGTCACCAGTGTCAAAATAAAAATGTTGTGTTAAACAATTTGGTGTTTCACAAGTAAGAGTGGCTTTTGCAAGAAGCTTCTGTATTCTAAGCATGGTAATAATAAGGATATTTTTATATCTGAGACAAAGTACAAACAGGCTACAAATTCAATGGAAATGCCAAAAGTTTTATGCTGTAAATGTTTCTTTTTGTGGGTAAATATTAATCCATATTACTGTGAACAAAACATTATGAAAGAGCAACTTATGAAGTAGAAAAATTAAAGGTATGAATATGTTCAATATATTCCATCTGAAATCCTCTTGCAAAATAGTACTATCCTTTCAGTTTAAAACATCACCCTAATTAAGTCATCCAGGAAAAGTCTCATGTGCAAATACAGTTCATCTGACCCTCAGAGTCCTCACAATAACTTCCTGTTTGGGAGCTGCAAGCTATGAACACACAGGGTGATATCACAGGAATGGTCATAAATCAGTACTCAGCACAGACCAGTGCCACGTACATGCTATTGCAGTTAAGCCTCACGAGGCCGCAGGATGGTGTGTTGAGACAATATCTCTGTCATGGACGTGCAAATAGGCTCTGAGAGGCTGAGATTTTAAAAGCACTTGAAAATGTTTATATTGCAGCCAAGTTCAAAAATTATTTAACCTGTATCTGTTCTGTGGCTCTTTATTTAAAAAGTTGTGCTGGTGACAAGGAAAAGGAAACATTAGTTACTCTGATTTAATTACAAAACATAAGTATTTATTGAAATATCACACTGTGCTCATAAATATGTACAGTTATTAGGTATTAATAAAACTTATTTTTAAATGTTTAAGGAGATGGAAATGCTAGCTAACCTGATTTGATTATCACCCACTGAATACATACACTGAATGTTCATACTGTCCCCCATAAACATGAAGAATTAAAATAACAGTAATAATTTTTTTCAAAATCTGTGCTGAAATGCTGGGCCTAACTGTTAAAAAGGCGACATGAGTTGAAAGAATAGATATTGGGGCCCGCGCTGTGGCACAGTGGGTCAAGCCTCGAGTATCTGTAATGCCAGCATCCCTAATGGGCACCAGTTCCATTCCCTGCTGCTCGGACATCCAGCTCCCTGCTATGGCCTGAGAAAGCAGCACATCACGGCCCAGTGCTTGGGTCCCCGCAACCACGTGGGAGACCCAGATGAAGCTCCTGGCTCCTGGTTTCAGCCTGGCCCAGCCCCAACCACAGCAGCCTTCGGAAAGTGAATCAGCAGGTGAAAGATCTCTCTCTCTAACTCAGCCTTTCAAATAAATCAATAAACCTTTACAAAGAAAAAAAGAACAAACAGATGTAAGAATGAATGCCTACATATATTACATGAACACCACTGACCGTGAACACGAGAAATGATGAACAGATAGGCTCCCAGTAACCTGATGTGCACACAGAGCTGAGTCATTGTTCAAGGTCGGCGTCCCCTGTGCTCTGTCACCGTTAACAGCTGAGCTCGGGGAAGTGTTCTCAGGACAGGCCGCAATCACTTGACAGTAACTCCAACTCCCACTGCTTTCTCCTGAAAGACAACAGCGAAAAGGCAATGAGCACAACTAAATTTTGGAAAGTTTTCCAAAACTGAGAGAAAAACAAATGTCCACACACACCTTTAAGCAGTGAAATGCATTTTTAAAGAGTAAAGCTCTTCTTGTTAAAATACAAAGCCTAAGTAACTCCATAATAGAGTGTAACCTCTTCTGACCTCAGACCCCCATACGGAAAGCAAGAGGAATACAGTACATAGTCGCCCTTCCTGGCTGCTCAGAAGGAAGCTGGTTTACTTTCAAGAAAATTCCTTAATATGGTAAGAATCAAATAGGGAAAGTCAAGTTTAAAATATAAGCTATTCATTAACATTCTTTCAAACCCTAGAGGATGTAATAAAAACATCTGGCATCTTCCTAATAATTTATTCTGCAGATAGAAAAGAACATTTACAAAGAAAATCACACATATTCAAATTAGCAATGAGTTTCATCATTAAAGCAAAACCAAAGAGAAATACATCTGAAATTATTTTCAAAAACTAAAATTAAAAAATTATATGCTTAGAAGGAAAAATATTTTCCTAAAATATTGCAAATCTAACTTAATTAGGATGTAACTGGGCTTTTAATATGGATGACATTAAACATAACCTCCCTGATATAAGATGTGGTTATTGTTAACACAGTGAACTCTTAAAGGCCTCAAAGTAAAATGGTTTAATAGGTAACAAGAGAAAAAGGCTAGTATGTATCAAGATGAATATAATTCTACTTTTCTCCTATTCTATTGGTTCTAGTACCTCCATTTTATTGACCTAAGCCTGAATTATTCCTGAATGAAAATGGTTTTGCTTATTTTTGATACAGCTACCATTCATGTGACTTATATGCTAAATAACCCAAGCTTTCTCAGTACTTAAGAATTTTTCAAAATAATTAGCTTTCCAAAGGCATTTACAGGATTGAGACAAATAAAGCTTCCAGTAAGGTGTTTCATATGGACATCTTATTTATGGTTTAGCTCTAAAATCCGCACAATTCTTAGTTCTCTACTACAAAATGAAATTGCTTCCCATCATACCATGCCAAGAGCCGAAGATGTTAAAATCTAAAAGAACTGCAGAATGAGGTTTGCAGTATGACTTCACAGCATTCCCTCTGGAAGATTTACTTCCTGAAACTATTCAACTGTGATTTTATGGTACTTGTTCTAGGTTTCAGATGCACAAAAAATTTCTAGTATATTTCCTTCCAGCTTTGATGTGTGCCCTCATTTCTACCTGCCCACCATGTATCTTCTACCCACTTGTCTAAATCCTTCCTGCTCCCCAGTGCTGCTCCTCCTCTTGCTGTCACAGTGAAAGGTGGCACCGTTTCTCCAGTTGCAGTGACTTGTTTATTCATCAGTTTATTTAAAGCCACTATGTGGCCTGTCTCATTAGAGCTACAACCTCGGCATCCTACAGAGCAATCCAAGAACTCTAAGCATTCGCCACACTCACAGTCCCTGACCCTGCAACCTTGGCACGAGTTCAAACCCTGAATCTGCCTTAAGTAAGTAACTTAGCTTCTCTGCATGAGTGTCCTTATCTTAGAAAACAGCAAGATATTTGCTAACCCCAAGTTATTCTGAGAACAATTCTCCTCCAACTGTATGGCAGTACCATTACAGGGGCTTTGCTAACATCAACTTACTGAATCATGACAGCCACCTTAGAAGAAAGGCAGAGTTATTATTTTAATTTTACAAATGAGAAAACAGGCAAGGAGGCTTTAAGGAACGACTTAAGGTCACACTGCTGGTGAGTGACAAGGAGGTCTGAGTGCAAACTCCAAGTACAGACTGCCACCCTGCACTGCCTGCTGGCCCCGCTGTGTGCCTCATACAGCATACACATCATAAAGCATGAGCAGAGCCTGGTACACAGTAGGTGTTCGGATGCTTTTTTCACACCATGCATGTGCACGACAAGTGCCAACCTGGCAGAGGAAGTAGTAGGTGCTGTTCAGGACAAGCTCATCTGCAAGAAAAGTTTTATAGACTGAAACTTGTATTTAACATGTATGGCGATCAGCCATCAGGTCTTAGCTAACTGGAAGCTCAGTGTGTATCTGCACTTGGGACTTGAATGCAAGCTTACCAAGGATTAACAGAAACAAAGAGGGCAGCGGCCTCACTCTGCTCTACCTGGTCAGGCCTCTAAAGGGAAGAATGCAAGGAAAGGAAAGAGGAGAAACTGCCTAACCTGAGCTACAAGCAACACAGCTGGATGTCCTCTTGACATGAAAGGGACGGTGGGCTAGTAATTTGTCAGATCCCTTCTCATGCTGAAGTCCTGTGCACACAGTGTTCTTGCTGCTGAATATTAATTTACTAATTATTTAAGTGTCTATTTGATGTATGATTCCACCACAGATACTGAGAACACAGTGATAAAAACAGAACAGATCCATGAAGCTGACCGCCACTAAACGAGACAAGATAATCAGGACAACACAGGCCTTTCGTAATCCCAGCTCGTGGTAGGAAGGGAAGTGGCAGGTCACGGGGGTACAGGCGGTGACCTGATCTAGTCTAGGTGGAGGGGTCGGGAAAAGCAACATGGAGAAGTGACAGAGGCAACCGGAAGAGTTAAGAGCTAGCCAAGTAAGGTGTGGGGGGGAATCCTAGTCTTAGGGAACAGCCTGTGCGAAGATCTTGAGGCAGAGAAGAACAGAAAGGACACTGTTTCTCAAAGGAGAACGAGGGCCAGTGTGAGGGAGATGAGGTTAAAGACGCACAGATGAGGCAAGACCCTATGTAGGCTTGGGGATGTAATGCTAAGCAGGATGGGAGGCAATTACCTGTGATCTATATGATAAACTGGAGGAGATGAGCACAGAATACTGTGGGAACTGTATCATGAAGGGCTGGTGTTGAGGGGTAGCTGGTCAACCCGTCACCTGTGATGCCAGCATCCCATACTGCAGCACTGGTTCTAGCCAGGCTGCTCTGCTTCTGATCCAACTCTCTGCTGATGTGCTTGGGGAAGCAACAGAAAACGTTTAAGTGTTTGGGCCCCTTGCAATCCACATGGGAGACCCTGATGGCGCTCCAGGCTCCTGGCTTCAGCCTGGCCAAGCCCCAGCTGTGGCAGCTATTCGGGGAGTGAACCAAGAGATGGAAGTCTGCTCTTGCACTCCTCCTAGCTCTGTCTTGTGCTCTCGCTCACTCTTTCTCTCTCCCCCCCATCTGTCACTCTGCCTTTCATATAAATACATCTTTGAAAAAAGAAGAAATGTAGTTTAGGAGAGTGGCAACAGAGGCTAAGGTTGCTGAGGTAAGGCATTAAAGAAGATCCGCACATCTCTGACATAAGTGATCCCCAAAATGGGAATGAGTGGAGTTTGAAAGGAGTGAAAGCAGAGGCTCAAACTGAGATTTGGATATCTGAGGTCGCTCGGCGGGAATGGCTCACGGGGCCTCTGGTTTTGAGGCAGACATTCCGGGCTGAAGATATACAAAGGCACTGACACCACGCCCGCCTCCATGGCTCTCACTGGTGAACATGGGTTGGGATCCATCACAGACAGTGTTAACACAGCATGTGGGGCTGCAGGTGGAACAGAGATGACCACACACGGGACACTTTTCACAGTTAGAAAGAACTCAGTCTACCAGTCAAAGATCATGCAGTGCTTTTGAAACTCCCTTCAAAGGGTGGAGCCCAGTCCCCTCCCTTGAATGACAAGGAGACTTTGTGACTCACTTCTAGCCAATAAAATGAAGCAACAGTGTGACTCCTGCCCCTGGATCGGCTTCCTCCCCGCTCCCTCACTGGAGGGCAGCCAGCTTCCAAGTGGGAAGGACACTGGAGTGGCCTCAGAGAAGGGCCCACCCAGCAGGGACTGCGGCCTTCTGTCAACTGCCCCGGGGCAACTGTGTCTCCACGAACCTCTTAACCAAAACTTCAGGAAGAACCTTGTGGCCTGTTGGATTCCTGCCCCTCAAAAACGTGCAATAAATGGTAGTAGTGGCTTGTAGAAGATTTATTTTATTTATCTGAAAGGTAGAGTTATAGGGAAGGTGCTGTGGTATAAAAAGCAAAGCCTCTGCCTGAGGCACCAGCATCCCACATGGGTGCCACTTCGAGTCCAGGCTGCTCCAATTCTGATCCAGCTCTCTGCTATAGCCTGGGAGAGCAGCAGAAGATGGCCCAAGTCCTTCGGCCCCTGCACCATGTGGGAGACCCAGAAGAAGCTCCTGGCTCCTGACTTTGGATCAGCCCAGCTCTGGCCATTGCAGCCATTTGGGAGTGAACCAGCAGATGGAAGACCTCTCTTTCTCTGTAACTCTACCACTCAAATAAATAAATAAATCTTTAAAAAAAAAAAAAAAAAGGTAGAGTTATAGGGAAAGAGATCACCTATGGATTTACTCAGGGCTGGGCCAGGCCAAAGCCAGGAGCTCCATCCAGGTCTCCCATGTGGGAGGGAGGGATTCAGACACTTGGGCCATCATCTGCCACCTTTCTAGGCACCATGTGCAAAGAAGCTGGATTAGAAGCAGCGCAATTGGGACTCAAACCACCACTCTGATATGGGATGCCAGCATCACAAAAAGCGACTTAACCCACTGTGCCACAGGCTGGCCCTGATGGCAGTGGAAAACCACTAAGTTGCTAAGTTTTGGAGTAATGAATAACTAACATAATCATCACAAGAAACCTGACAAAATAATAAGAGCCTAATTACAATGAGTTTTTCGCAGTCAACCAGGACAGAAGTCCAAACAGCACAGCCAGAGCAGAGACAACATAAGCATAAAGCAGCCAAAATGCCGGAGAACTGGAGAACACCACCAGCATCTCTCCTTCCAGAACTTGCCGAATGTATGCTCCTTGTGTTAAAATGACCTCAGCAAGTATGACTCCCTGCTCCACTGGCCCTCCGAAACCACGGTCCCACATAAATGGCATCAGTCTTGTGTTCCAGGTAAAGGAACTTTTCCTATGAGACCCCAAGGAGCAGTTTCAGAGCTTAAATCACTAGTCTGCTTGGTGTTGAGGAGCAGCCCCAGTGTTTATTCACGGTGTGACTTTGGGGAAGTCATTTAAGCTATCCAGGTCTCCGTTTCATTAGCCACCAGACAGAGTCTTACTAACCCACTGAGTAATAGACGGCAGTGTGAGTGCTGCGACTGCTATTAACAGTATAAATACTGAGGGCTTTACTTATCCCCTCATGTGAACTGTTTCTATAATCAGGATGTAGCAAAATATTAAGCTTATTTTACAACTATTCATAAATTGAGAATTTTATAATTCTAGCATCTGATAATAAAATAGATTTATTATCATGGGGGTGGGGGTCTGTGAGGGCTAGACAGAGATCACCCATCCACTGGTTCACTCTCCAAATGCTCACAAGGGCCAGGGCTATGCTGGGCCCAACCAGGAGTTCAATCCAGGTCTTCCACATGGGTGGCAGGCACCCAAGTACTTGAGTCTTCAACGCTGCCTCTAAGGGTTTGCACTGGCTGGAAGCTGGCACTGGGAGCTGGGGCCATGTATCAAACCCAGGTACTCCAACATGGGGAATGGACATGTTAACTTCAAGACCAAAAGGCCTGCATCAATAAAATCTATATTTGAAAAAACTCCTAGACTAATTCATCAGAATTTTTGCATTAAATTAAAATATCTATTTTTTTTAAGATTTATTTATTTGAAAGTCAGAGTTACACAGAGGAGAGGCAGGGGAGGGTGTCTTCCAGCCGATGGTTCACTCCCCAGTTGGCTGCAACAGCTGGAGCTGTGCTGATCCGAAGCCAGGAGCCAGAAACTTCTTCTAGGTCTCCCATGTGGGTGCAGGGGCCCAAGGTCTTGGGCCATTTTCTACTGCTTTCCCAGGCCATAGCAGAGAGCTGGATCGAAAGTGGAGCAGCTGGGTCTCAAACTGTCGCCCATATAGGATGCCAGTGCTTCAGGCCAGGGCATTAACCTGCTGTACTACAGCACCGGTCCCAAAATATCTTCTTGGAATGCCAAGACTATAAGGATGGGGCAGGCATCTGGCATAGTGACTAAGATGCGAGTTGGGAGGCCTATAGCCCACGTGAGAGCCCCTATGTAGAGTCCCAATCTGCTCCTGATGCCAGCTACCTGCCAGTGAGCACCTGGCGAGGCAGCATGGGATGATGGCTCAGGCACTGGGCTCCCCATCACTCCAACAGGGGACCTGAACTGAGTTTCTGCATTTGGGAAGTGAACCAGCAGATGGGAGGTCTCTCTCTGCCTGTGAAATAAGCAAACAGCCCTCTCTGTACCCCAGCCAAAAATGAGATTCAACAACCATTTTTTTTTAAGAACATAAGGAGATGTAAACAATTGAAATGCTACATGATCGAAATTTTTAAAGGAGGCTGGCATTTAAAAACTATTAAGGTAAAAAACAAATGGGCATCTAAATAATTTACCTTTGATATATATATATACACACACACATATATGTATGTGTGTGTGTATATATATATGTATATATATATGGCATAATACACACACACACAAATTAGTAAAGTTTTTCCTCCAGGAAAATAAGATGAAGGCAGAGTGGGTCAATAAGATAGAATAATTTCTTTTTCAAAAGTAAAAAATGTTGAAGCTTCACAAACAGCAAGAAGGTTGAACCAATAATTCAGTAAGAATTAAAGAAAACAAAACAGGAAAAGGCTGAAGTCAGCTGAAAAAACAGACCAAAGTCATTCTTTCCTCTTCCCATTAAGCCCCCCACCCGTAATTTTTACTTTCTAGTGGAGAGGTTTGGGAATTTCCAACAAGCTGGCCAGCTGCCAGTTCGGCCAAGCATCAAGGAGCAAACTCCCCGGTGCAGGCCCCCCGGCAGCGCCAGGCGCCTGGTCTGACAAGCTCTCAGAGAAGGAGTAGATGCACTGCAGACTTTCTGGCTCCATGGGCATTGTTTGCATGGCTGCTTTGCTCCTTATCCAGTGCCTGTATTAGCATAAGAATATCGTCTTTTCCCTTAACCAGCAGTGCCTCCACTCCTGCCCCAAGCCTAACCTCCACGCCATCATCCCTAAGCCAACATGCACAACAGAGCTACACAACTTATAGTTCTGTTAGAGTAACAAACGATCTCACCCAAGTCTACCCGTGAAATCTTACGCAATCAGACTGTTTAAAGGGGGAGTGGGAGCGCATCTGAGGCAATGCACAGGAATCTTACCAAAACACTGCTCGCAGTCCAGACCTGAGCCCTTTGCCACCAGGGAGGCACTTGTCATGAGAGGCCTTTTACAAAGTCTGACAGACCCAGGAGCCAGAGACAGAGAACTATCCAGAGAGCGAAATTCTGACCTCAGCTAGGACAGGGAAGTTCCACTCGTAAAGCCACTTCCAACTGCCGGGTCTGAGGACTATACTTTCAGGAATCATTTCCGTAATTCATCACTAAGTGCCAGGTCTTTACCACCCTGGGGGTTGCCAGTTTCATTAGCACACCTGAGACTGCTTCCTGAGCAGACTCCACCTTTACCCAGTGCTCTGGAGCTCACTCAAGGTAACTCACACTTCTGCTCAGCTCTGCCCTCTCAAACCCACACTTGCCTCTGGGCCCAGACCTTCTCCCCAGCAAAGGATGGATTCTTCCAGAACCAGAGAGCCAAGATGAATGCGTAGTGCATGGTGTACACTTGGTGCATTTCTGTTTCACACTCCTGATCAGGACCTTTGGTATTAGATGCAGGAGAAATGGTTCCTGGTTTAGGGATTTTTTTTTTATTTGAGACACAGAGTTTGAGGGGTTGGGGAGGCCGAGAGAGATCTTCCATCAATTGGTTCATTCCCCAAATGGCTGCAATAGCTGGGGCTGGGCCAGCCTAAAGCCAGGACCCTGGAACTCCACCTGAATCTCTCCCACGTAGGTGGCAGGGGCCCAAGCACTTGGGCCACCTTCTGCTGCTTTCCCAGATGCATCAGCAGGGAGCTGGATGGAAAAGGAAGCAGCTGGGATGTCAAGTGGCACCCATATGGGATGCTGCAGGTGGCAGCTTAACTTGCTGTGCCATAACACCAGCCCTAGAAAGGATTTTTTAAAACAGGAGATAATGGATTTTCAATCTCTAGTTTCTCTAAGGCTTTTTTGTTTGTTCAGTTCTAATAAAACTTCACAAAAATCAGAACTAGATCCTTGTATCCACCAATCTTTGTCCTATCATCAGGATTCCTGAGTCTGGCAGCTGTGAATTTAAGGGTTTGGGTGTTACTCTTGAGTCTCTCCCCGAGATTAAGCATGCAAGCTACACACAGGTTGAGCGAATCAGTGCTGCAGACAGGCCTGGAAGGCAGCGGGTTTTGGCCATCCCCACAAGCACATTCCGGGTGTGGGGAACAACACTGTGTTTCTGCACAAGACGCGAATAGAGACAACATCAACATAACGTTGGCGGGGACGAGTTCAGGGGGCAAGAAAAGACAGATCTGGTCCTTCGTGAGGATTACATAGCACTTAGTGGTAAGGTCTTCACTGTGTTAGCACATCTTCATATCCTGTCATTTTTGTAATTTGCAAAATAGTTCTACACACATTATCTGATGTATACAACTGTCAGTAAGTAAGCTTATCCCTACTTTAAAGGAGAAGGGGCAGGTTAGGGGAGATAAAGTGAGCTGGTGAATTTCACAGCGAGTGACTAAAAGGACACACTGACAGGTCTTCCAATCCAACTGTGGCATTCTGGCCAGGACACCACAATTAAGTACACGGAAAGAGAAACGGGGCACTGGTTCTACTCCCGGCTGCTCCTTCTCTGATTCAGCTCTCTGCTATGGCCTGGGAAAGCAGTAGAAAATGACCGAAGCGCTTGGGCCCCTGCACCCATGTGGGAAACCTGGAAGAAGCTCCTGGCTCCTGGCTTCGGATCACCTCAGCTCTGGCCGTTGCGGCCATTTGAGGAGTAAACCAGTGGATGGAAGATCTTTCTTTCTGTCTCTTCCTCTCACTGTAACTCTACCTCTCAAATAAATAAGTTACTTTTTATTGAACCACATAAGATCTTACTGCATCTTCCCAACTTCACAAGCAAAAGTGGAGCTCAGCAGTCAGGGAACGTGTCCAAATTCACACCACCAGTAAGTGGCACGCCGGCTGCTGACGAAGCCCGCACTCCACTCATGACTGCACAGTAAGGAACTGCAGGAGGGTAATGAGATAAAAACATGGGAAGGACTGTGTTCATAATCACACCACTGCTTTTCAATTTAAAAATTAAAAAGAAAAAAAAAAAGAGGAAAGCAAGCAAGCAAGCACTCCCTCTTTTGGCTCTGCTCTGCGAGGCTAGAGTGCGATATGGCTTCCCTCCCCTCTTTCCTCGGCTGGCCCTGGGGAGGTTCTGCTCACTGCAGAGCCAGAGAAACTGGAGAGGCGGAGAAGGGACCCCCTTCTGACTGGTGTGCAGCTTCTGCCAAGAGTTCCTGAGCGCACCCTGCCTAACTGGTGGCAGCAGCTGGTTGGCTTTCCAGCTTCCTCCACGCTCCTAGAGCCAGCCTGTGGCACCCTTTGCACCCGGTGGTACTTGCTCCTCAGGGTCTGGGTCCCAGCAATAGGCGGGTTCAGAGCTGCTGGGGCCACAGCCACAGGGATATGCTTTTCTCCAAGCTTCCAGGATCTGGAACCTGAACTCTCCTTAAGGATGGTAACTGCTTCTCGTACTTACTATCTTAGTTTAACCCCAGTATTCTTTCAGCTTCTTTAGTTCTCTTATAGCTGGTAATAATCCCCTATATGTATTTTCTCTGTTAAAATAACCATTGTGCTTTCAGCTTCCTGTGTTGGGCCCTGACAGATACAAAGACTTTCAAGGAATAGATAAGAGAGTAAATGACTATACACACACGGCACATGCATATTTTGATACAGTAGGCTACTTCAAACAGTTTGTGGAAATGGAATTAAAAGATAAGTTTAGGGGGCTGGCTTCTACCCTAACCGTTGAGATACCTGTACCCCATCTTGGAGTACCTGGGCTTGATAACCTGGCTCTGGCTCCTGACTCCAGCTTCTACTAATGCAGACTCTAGGAGGCAGCACTGAAGGCTCAGGCAGTTGGGTTCCTGCAAGACCTGCCCGGTATTCCTGGTTCATCAGTATTTTTGTCATCAGTGTGAAAGAATATTCCTTTCAAAAGGAGTCCTAAGTTCTTTCAGGGTGGTCCTGCTTCCTCCTACGAGACCGAGAAACATGCAGGTGACTTTTTTTGGGAATAATATCTGCAATATGACAGGTCACACAGTGAGGGCTCATGAATCAATATGGAAAAGAAATGCAATGTGCAGACTCTCCCTTAAAACAAAGAACCAAATACCGATAGTGCCCTCCTTATTGAGAAACACTGTTTTATATAATATACACAGAGAGATAGTATTATCTTCATTTTATTTATTTTCATGTAATTTGAAAAGCAGAGAGAAAAGAGAAAGGGATAGACCAAGAGAGATCTCCCACCCACTGATTCACTCCCCAAATGCCTGCAACAGCCTGGGCTGAGCCAGCCTGAAGCCAGGTGCCCGGAACTCAAGGGGTGGGGGTCTCCGATGGGGTGGCAACTCCTTGAGCCATCACTTGTTGCCTCCCAGGGTGCACATTAACAGACAGCAGGACCAGGAGCAGAGTCAGGACACAACGCCAGGCACTGCAGGTGGGCTGCAGGTGTCCAATGCCCACCCAGAGAAACACTGCTTCCTCACTAGCACAACAGGCTGTCATGGTTCATCCCTCTCTTCATAACACTTCCCTTCCAGTACTAGTTGCTCAAGTGGCAAAATATTAGAGCTCTAGGGGCAAAAGTTATCTTTCTAAAGAAAATAAAAAAGATTTATTTATTTGAAAGCCAGAGCCACAGAGAGGGAGAGATCTTCCATCGCTAGTTCACTTTCCAAATGGCTGCGGTGGCCAGGGCTGGGCCAGGCTGAAGACAGGAGCCAGGAACTTCACATCCTGGTCTCCCACATGGGTGGCAGGGCCAGGCACTCAGGCCATCTGCTGCTGGACTGAAAGCAGAGCAAAGCCAGGACTCCAACCAGCGCTCCAATATGGGATGCTGGCATTACAAGCACGAGCCTGAAAAAAAATTATCCTGATCAAACAAATGTCTCAAAAGAAACTACTTTTTTTCCTTCTCACCTGACCACTTTAAGAGGGAAATCACTCTTGCTGTGCTAACCACAATGATCGTATGATGCAAAAGCAATTTAAAAACTGATCGGCCGGCGCCGTGGCTCACTAGACTAATCCTCTGCCTTGCGGCGCCGGTACACCGGGTTCTAGTCCCGGTCGGGGCGCCGGATTCTGTCCCGGTTGCCCCTCTTCCAGGCCAGCTCTCTGCTGTGGCCAGGGAGTGCAGTGGAGGATGGCCCAAGTGCTTGGGCCCTGCACCCCATGGGAGACCCAGGATAAGTACCTGGCTCCTGCCATCGGATCAGAGCGATGCGCCAACTGCAGCGCGCCGGCCGCAGCGGCCATTGGAGGGTGAACCAATGGCAAAAGGAAGACCTTTCTCTCTCTCTCACTGTCCACTCTGCCTGTCAAAAAAAAAAAAAAAAATACAAAAAGCAAAAAAAAACAACAAAAAAAAAAACTGACCACGCTCTCCATGTTTTCCCCGCCTCACAATCTGTAGAAAGTTCAGAGTACTGCAGCACAGGCTCCATCCTGGGTTGTGCCAATCCACATGCGCCATCCTCTGCACCACAGGACAGGTTCAGGGCTGAGCTGGGCTTGTGGCAACAAAGATACCTTGCAAACTGAATAGGAATGGGAGATTAGCAGTCCCCAAGCTTCTGGCAGCTCTGCTGGGACCAGAAGGCAGAGACAGGAGACAGAGAAGCCACAGCCTTGCAGGGAGCCACTCAAACACCCTTGGATGCAGCTGAGCTGATTGGAGATTCTTCAGTTCAGAGCCAGTTTAGTTCCCTTTTGCATGTTAAGGAGGGTTGATGTTTCTGATACAACCAAAAGCATTCTAGCTCATATGAGGATTAAAGGCAAGGCACACTTAGTATTCTGGGCTGGATTACTGCAAAATTAGTAATTCTGAATAAATTAAAACATCTTTTTAGAAAAGGTACTTCAGGGGCTGGCACTGTGGTGTAGCAGGTTAATGATCCAGCTCTCTGCTGTGGCCTGGGAAAGCAGTAGAAGATGGCCCAAGTCCTTGGGCCCCTGCATTTGTGTGGGAAACTTGGAAGAAGCTCCTGGCTCCTGACTTCAGATCGGCGCAGCTTCAGCCATTGCGGCCGGTTGGGGAGTGAACCAGAGGATGGAGACCCCCGCCACCCCGCCTCTCCTCTCTGTGTGTAACTCTGACTTTCAAAGAGATAAATAAATGTTTAAAAAAAAAAAGACACTTAATAGCACATATGCAAGGAAAACACAGGCTGGGGGGCTGGCGCCCTGGCTCCCTTGGTTAATCCTCCACCTTGCAGCGCCGGCATCCCATACGGGCACTGGGTTCTAGTCCCAGTTGCTCCTCTTCCAGGCCAGCTCTCTGCTGTGGCCCAGGAGGGCAGTGGAGGATGGCCCAAGTGCTTGGGCCCCTGCACCCGCATGGGAGACCAGGAAGAAGCACCTGGCTCCTGGCTTCGGATCGGCGCAGCACCGGCCATAGCGGCCTTTTGGGGAGTGAACCAACGGAAGGAAGACCTTTCTCTCTGTCTCTCTCTCTCTCACTGTCTATAATTCTACATGTCAAATAAAAAAAAAAAAAAGAAAGAAAACATAGGTTGGTATAAGAAGAGCTAACTTTTTAAAGACAGTTCAAATAGTATAAAAATTGATCTTGGGCCAGCTCTGTGACGCAGGTTAATCCCCTGCCGTGGCGCCAGCATCCCATATGGGCTCTGGTTCTAGTCCCGGCTGCTCCTCTTCCAATCCAGCTCTCTGCTGTGGCCTGGGAAAGTCCAGAAGAAGCTCTTGGCTCCTGGCTTTGGACCAGCGCAGCTCCAGACATAGCGGCCATTTGGGGAGTAAACCAACGGATGGAAGACCTTTCTCTCTGTTTCTCCCTCTCACTGTCTGTAACTCCACCTCTCAAATAAATAAATATTTTTTTAAAAAAAATGATTTGACAGGACATTGTGGCACAGCAGATTAAGTTGCCGCCTGTGACATCGGAATCTCATTTGGGTGCCAGTTTGCGTCTCAGCCAGCCATTCCTCTTTTGATCCAACTCCCTGCAAATGCACCTGACCCTTGGCCCCTGCACCTATGTGGGAAACCTGGATGAAGCTCCTGTGGCCATCTGGGGGAATGAACCAGCAGACGGAAGATCTCTCTCTCTCTTTCAAATAAAATATTAAAAAAAAAAAAATGTGATCTAATAATGCTACCAGCAGCTATAGAATTCATTACTCCTGATCTTTTACCCCTCCCACCATGCCCCTAATTTGCTTAAATAATCTTTCCTGCCTTGGCTAATAGCCTCTTTCCTCTTTCAGTTCCCCAGGCTACTATCTTAAGTGTTATTCTTGACCACTCCCTTCTTCCTCATCATAACCTCCTATGTGCCATCAAATCCATTGATTCTACCTTCAAAAGACACTCAGAAGCCATGTACTTCTCCCTAGATCCATCACTTTCTCTCTGGTCCAAGTCACTCACATCCTTTGCCTGGGTTACTGAAACAGACTCCTAACTGGTCTCCCTGCTTTCACCACTGCCCATCATATATTCCCAACATAGGAGCCCAAAAGCATATTAAGGGGGGTAGCACTGTGATGTAGCAGGTAAAGCTGCCGCCTGCAGTGCTGGCATCCCATATGGGCACCGGTTCGAGTCCTGGCTGTTCCACTTCCCAACCAGCACTCTGCTATGGCCTGAGAAAGCAGTGGAAAATGGCCCAAGTCCTTGGGCCCCCGCACTCGTGTGGGATACCCAGAAGAAGCTCCTGGCTCCTGGCTTTGGATGGGTGCAGCTCTAGCCATTGCAGCTAATTGGGGAGTGAATCAGTGGATGGAAGACCTCTCTCTCTCTCTCTCTCTCTCTCTCTCTGCCTCTGCCTCTCATAACTCTGCCTTTCAAATAAATAAATAAATTTTTCTTTAAAAAAGTATATTAAGGTATATCAAGCCTCTGATCAAAAGCCACCCAATACACTCAGAGTGAAAGGTCTACAACAGTCTAGCAGACCCCACTCCCTCCGCACCAGCTGCACTGGTCCACTTGTTGTTGCTTAAACAAGCTGCAGGTGCTTTTGCCTAGAACATTCTTCCCCAGGACATCTGCAATGACCTTCCTAGCCCTTACTCAAAATCCCTTTCCTGCCCACCCTATTTAAAATTGTAATCCCATCCCCGTTCCTGGCACTCCTACCCTCTTTCCCTACTATTTTTTCTCCTTAGCACTTGTCATGCTGTAATTTAATATATAATTTACTCATCACTGCCTGCCACCTGCTCCAGAACGTATGTTCCATAAGGGCAGGGGTGCCTCATCCGCTCACTGTGTATTTTTAGCACCTAAAACAGTGCTTGGCACACAGATGGTACTAACTATTTGCTGAGGGAATGACTGAACAAAAGAATAAGAATTAAAATTGTATGCCAATTCCTTCTACTTTTACGTACAAACCAGACTTCCCAAAGAGCAGTGCAGTGGATAAACTATCCCTTTTCCTTATCTCAACACAATTGAAATAATACAAAACCCACACCACTTCCTTTTGCTCACTCAGCCCTGACTTGAGTCAAGATCCAGTGAGGAAAAATTTCCACTGTTTTCATGCATATCCTCAAGTCTGAGATATAAAAGATCTAAAGAAAGTAAACATTACTCCCAAAATCTAAAATACTGCTTAAGGCAAACAATGGCTTGGCTTATACTTTTACAGTCACAGAGTTGCACCAAGTTAAAAAACTGTAGAAATAATCACAGACAAAAGGAAAATACAGCCCTTTCTCTGGTGCAAATCATGCGGTCTGAGAGAGGGATTGTCAAAACACTATCTAAACACAAATGCAATCTTTCACCAAGGAGACACAAGGACAGGTTCAAAGGTAATATTTATGCATAAATGCTAAGTCTCCAGAGTATGCCAAAATCAGATCTCTTAACAATTCTTCCCTAACAAGCCTGACCCACAAACTACAGGAGACGAAAGCCTTGCACACCTGCAGGTCTGAGAAAGCACCACCAAGTTCACAAATCCCAGTGGACAAGTGTGAGGCCAGGAGCCTGCACACCCAGGAAAGGTTCCCCCTGTGGAGGAGAGGTGTTGCCTTCTTTACCCGGTGTCAGAACACCCCCTGGTTGAGACCATGTTAACAAGTTCTGTAGCATTGGGACAGACTGCACCCGAGCTTGCCATTTTCCCTCTTGGCATCATCTTTGTTTAACCTCAAACAACTGGCTGATACTTTTTCTGAGATACCCACTTTAAACACATGTGTACAGATCACTGTGCTGCAGACTTAAGCTCTCTACACATGTATAAAACATATGCTAAAATTTTCTTCCACATATCGTGGTGAGAAATTTCCACAACGCATATTTATAGTTCTTTTAAATTCATTTTCACCTATCGGTAACTGGCAGCTCTGTGCTCCCACACTCTCCAGCTGACGGGCGTCAGGTCCCTTCCAATCCTGAGGCAGTGTAAGTAACACGGTAATGAGCATGAATGGATGCTTCTGCGAGGGTTTGCTATGTGTGCGGATAAATCTGTAGGATCTGGCTTCAATGCTAGTGTCAGCAGATATTCTGGTAACCTTTGATTTTTTATATTTCCATATGTGAACACGGACAAAGGCACAATTTTAAAACACTCAAGGGACACATGAATACACTTTAACAAGCAGAAATGACATAATATAAGGAATATCAACTGTCCCTAAGTTGATTGTAAATGTAATGATACTCTAGATCACATTCTGGAAGTTCCTTCTACTGTTAGTTGGCTAAGAGTGCTCATCGTGAATGGAGCTGAGTTCATCAAGTGTTTTTTCCCCATCCTGTGACAGAACCACCACATTCTCCCCCTTCATTGCATTAATGAGTGACTGAACTCCTACTTAGAGTTTCCCTCGAGAGTAAGCCATCTATGGTGGTTTTAAAATGATGACCGCAAACTCTCCCACACTCTTCTAGAGGTGCCGACGCTTCCTGGGAAGGTCAGGTTAAGCCACTGTTTCTCTCAAGGTATTTTACAGACTTCACCCCAAAGCCAGCCTAGCCTGGTTTCAAGTGGACCCAGGCTGACCAGCTGAGCTACACAAGCATGAAAAGGGAAGACTGTGACCTACGATGACACCAGGAACCAAAGTCAGTCCTCACCCAAAGGGACCCCAAGACAGAAAATAAGGGAAAATAAAAAAGGTGGGTGGTTTTAAGCTGTGAAAGGGCCCACAGATCGCAACACCTGCTCACCAGATTCTCCCTCATCCCAATCCACACCTGGTTCTGCCGGGAGCCCCACCAATCAGAAACTGCCACAGCACAACACAACTTCTCTTTCCTGCCCCCCCACAAATCCTACCCAAACCCCTGGACTGGGGAGAAGACATCTGCATTTTGCCTCATCTCCTTGACACCAAGCCTGTATAGGGCACCTTTAATGCAGAGAGAAGACACCATCAGGCCCCGGTACCCCAGCCTCCCAAGCTCCCTTCCCTTGTAGGAGCGCTGATTTGCCCTGTGTTGATGACCATAAATCAACAACTCACTAAACTGAGGGAGTGCTGCAGCTGCACAGGGGCCCAAAGTGTAAGACTCCTCAGGTCCTTTATCTCCTCTACAGGTTCAGTCTTGTCTTGGAGATTTTCCAGGCACCCAGATAACATGGCCCCCAGGCCCACTGAGGCCCCAAACTCCCAAAAGAACACTGGATCCCTGCTCAACACAAAGGAAGGCCACAAGCAGACCAACCAGAGACCAGTTCAGGAGCCACACACACACCTCTAAACCCAAAACTTCAGCAGTCTGTAGAAGACTGGGAATTAAGAGGCAACTGCCCAACTGCTTGCTCTATGCTTTGCAAGTAAATACCTAAGTATCATCCCCACTTTTCATCACTGATGGACTTGCTGTATGCTGAGCGAAGGGCCCAGGCTATGGGCTTCTGTGACATCCTGGCCAGCTCGCTCTGCAACAAATGCAAAAGCTGGGGCTGTAATACCTTCCACTTATGTGAGGCACTGAGCCCTTGCTCAGTATCAGCAGAACCCATCTCCTGTGAGTGTGGAAGAAGCTGAGTGGCTTCCTTCTAACCAACAGAATAGTAAACAACTGACAGTATGACTCCTGTGGCTAGGTCCCAGAAGGCACCACAGCCTCCTCTGTGCTCTTCCTTGGACCACTTGCTCTGAGACCAGAGGCCAGGGTGTGAGCAGGCGGGGAGGCCCATGGGGTGAGGAGCTGAGGCCTCCTGCCAATACTCATGAGTGAGCCACCTTCCAAGTACTTCCTCCCCACTCCAGCTTTCAGATGGCTGCAAACCCCAGCACACCCTGGCTGCAGCAGGGTTCCCAAGGTGGTGCGATCCAGCTCTAGCTGCTCCCCAACTCCTATAAACCAGCAAGTGTTTCCAGTCATTAAGTTTCAGGACAAACTGTGACAACACTGACAATTTACACACTGTTCTTAGGTTCCTGAGACTATTCTAGCTTATGATCACTGCATAATCAGTAAGCTGCCCAGTCTTTGCGCCTGGTTCCAGGAAGGGACTCTAAATCTTTGGAATTTCCTGGGAAGTGGAGTATCTCTGGATCATTCCTGAGTTTATGCTAACCAGCTGACTCAGAGTGAGGGCTGGTTACCAGAAAGACTGAGCCAGGCAGGCCTCTTGGAGGAGAGAGGGCTGAAGACTGAGTTCCATCACCTGGCCACTCCTCCAGCCATGCCACCATATAAAAGTCCTGTATACCCTGCTCAGGTAAGCTTCCTGGCTGACGACTCGCAGAGATACCTACTGACTCCAGGGGAGGAAGACTTTGACACTGCACACCAAGACGCCTCCCAGGCCACGCCCTCTGCCTAGTCCATCCAGGGGGTCCTGATCTGTTCACTTCATAATAAAACTGCATGGAAAAGGCACGTGTCCCACCCTAAATGTTCTCCTCTGGTGGTTTCAGGTTGGCTTATTCAGAGAAAATGTGGACCTGGACCTCAGAGCCTTTCAGGGCTCTGAAGGGCTGTCCTTTTGTTTACACATGCAAAGGCAACCTACACTCGTGAAGTACACAGCCAGAGGTGTAGACCAGCTTTTCTCTCTTGATATCCCCCTTTCTGGCTAGGAAGGAGCTTTTCACAGGAAGACGAGATGGGGTGTGACACCTGGCCCAGACAGAAAGGACCTGGGGGCAGTAACCAGGACCTCATGCACCCCTCCCTCATCCTGACCTTCCACAGCACGCCACCCCTTCCCACCCCTTCCAGAAGCCCAATCCCCTACCCCTGGGTTCAGCCCTATATGAGCAGCGCTGTATCGCCCCCTGGAGTTTCAGACTGCATATGGCTCCAGGTTTTGGCGTGGCAATACATTTTATTTGATGTTTTGGTCTTCTATAAATCTGCCCATTGTTAATATATTTCATAGATAAAATTTTTTGAACCTGTAGAAGGAAAAGAGTAGACTTAAAACTTCCCTACACTGTAAGTCTGTCACTTTCTTGAGTTCTGTGAGTCACTTCAGGGAATTCTCAAGCTTGAGGGGGTTCACTGGGGTCCTGGATGTGGGGTGAGTTATTGGAAACAAGGTGGTCTGGGGACGACCAGACTTGCAAGGGGCACCTGCAGTAAGGCCATCTATGGCTGTCAAAACTGCACGACACTAAATATACGGCAGAGTCTGTTTCTGCTAGGTTTTACGCGAGCAAACCTGGCCTATAACTTTTTCTGTTCCCCATGTCTGGGTTTTGTTATCGAGGCTATACCAGTCCCATCCAACCAACCGAGGCGCCTTGCTTATTTTCTGTTCTCTGAAGCAGTCCTAAGTCTGGACACCAGCTCCTGAAGAGCTGCAAAGAACTCTTGCAACCACACAGCCAGAGCCTGCTATAAAGTACAGGAGGGGGAGGAGGCTCTTTTAATGGACAAATTCACCTTCTTTAACAGTCAGAGGAACAGTCAGGTCTTCTATTCCACCTGAGTCAATTTTATTAAGTTCTAATTTTCTAGTGAATTCTCATTTTATTCAAATTGTTAAACGCACTGGCATGGGGGTCAGTGCTATGGTATAGCGAGTAAAGCCGCCGCCTGCAGTGCTGGCATCCATATGGGCACCAGTTCGAGTCCTGACTGCACCACTTCCAATCCAGCTCTCTGCTATGGCCTGGGAAAGCAGTAGAAGATGGTCCAAGTCCTTGGGTCCCTGTACCCATGTGGGAGACCCGGAAGAAGCTCCTGGTCCTGGCTTTGGATTGGCCAAGCTCTGGCCATTGTGGCCATCTGGGGAGTGAACCATTGGATGGAAGACACCTCTCTCTCTCTCCCTCTCCCTCTCTCTCTGCCTTTTTGTAACTCTACCTTTCAAATAAAATAAATAAATCTTTAAAAAAAAAATAAGTGTGTCGGCATAAAGTTACTCAAGGTATTTATTTTTTATAAATCGTCAATATTTGAAATTATATCACTTTATTCCATTCCTAATATTATTCATTCACTCATTTATTTTTAAAGGTTGGTTGGTTGATTTATTTACTTGAAACACAGAGAGAAGGGGGAGAGAGAAAGACAGAGAGAGAGAGAAACTCTTTCATCTGCTGTTTTATTTCTCAACTGTGTGGGGAGCAACCCGGACTTAGACTAAGTTACTGGAATTAAGACTTATTCTATGCATCTGCTCTCCCACAATATGGCGTTGGGAGAGAAGAAAACAGTTTCTACACAGCTGCCTCCAGTTCAGCCAATAAACTGTAGGACCTGCTCCTGATTGGAGGAGAGCAGCGTACTCGGCGTGTGGGCAGCCGAGCACGGATTGGCAGAGGAGGACTATAAAGGAGGAGAGAGACGGCATGCACCGGGAACATCTAAGAGGAACATCTAAAAGGAACATCTAAGGGGAACATCTAAGGGGAACACCTGTGCAGCCCCCCGAGAGAGCCGGCCGGCGGTGTGCCGCTCCCCCGCGGAAGTGGGGAATGTGGCAGGGGGAACCACCCTTCCACGGAGGTGGAAGGGTCGATAGCCAACCCGGGAAGAACCAGCAGCAAACCCGGGGAGGGCCGAGCAGACGAAAGAACAGCGCAGGGTCCTGTGTCATTCCTCCACGAAGAGGGGGAGCGACAAACTGCCCATAACAGCCAGGTCTGGGCCAGGCTGAAACCAGGATTTCAGAATTTCATCTAGTTCTCCCACATGAGTGGCAGGGACCCAAGAACTTGGGCCATCATCAGCTGCCTCCCCAGGCAGGAAGCTGGATCAGAAGCAGAGGAGCTAGGACCTAAACCAGCACTTCAGTACATTATGCAGGCATCCAGGGTTGTAGCTTAACCTGCTGAGCCCTAATTCCTGTCCCTCTCCTTTTTCAATGAGTCTTTCAAATAGTTGATTTCATTAGCCTTTTAAAATATCCAGTTTTCCAGGTCAGTGCCGTAATGCTGGCATCCCATATGGGTGCCGGTTTGATTCCCAGCTGCTCCACTTCTGATCCAGCTCCCTGCTAATGGCCTGGGAATGAGAAAGCAATGGAATATGGCTAAGTGCTTGCCCTTGCACCCACATGGGAGACCCGGAAGAAGCTCCTGGCTCCTGATCAGCCCAGCTCTGACCATTGTGGCCATTTGAGGAATAAACCAGTGGATGGAAGATCTCTCTCTGTCCGTAATTCAGCCTCTCAAATAAATAAATCTTTTATTAAAAAAATCCAACTTTTGGAATTATTAATTGTTTCTTGTATCTTTAAAAATTCATCAATTTAAATCCCGATTCTATCACTTATTTGCAGTAAGCCTGGGTAAGTTTCTCCTTGTGCCTCTGTTTTCTCATCTGTAAAGTAAGGACAATGAAAGTAATAAGACTACTGTAAAGATCAGATGAGATAATCCTTACAAAAAACATGGAACAATGCCTGGAACAAAGCAAGTGCTCTCTAAATGTTAGCTTTCATCTTTATCATCTCCTATTTCACTTCATTTGAATTTACTTATAAATCTCTATTATCTGGGAGGGGACACTTAGCCTAGCAGCTAAGATGCTGCATATCCCATAGCAGACCTCTGGGTTTAACCCCAGATCCAGCTCCAGACTCAAGCTCCCTCCCGATGCAGGCCCTGGGAGGCAGCTGTGATGACTCAAGCAACTGGGTTCCTGTCTTCCACATGGGAGGCCTGGCCCTTGCTTTCCGGGTTCCTGGTTCCAGCCTACCCCACCCCTGTCCCCCCAGCCTTTGTGGGCACCTGGGGAGCGAACCCACAGTGGGATTTCTTTCTCTCTGTTTGTATGTCTCTCAAAGAAATAACACAAAATTTTTTAAATAAATAAACCCACGTGGGAGACCTGGAAGAAGCTTCTGACTCCCGGCTTCAGCATGGCCCAACCCTGGCCATTGCAGTCATTTGGGGAGTGAACCAGCAGTTGGAAGATCTCGGTGTTTGCCACTCTCTCTCTCTCTCTCTGTAATTCTGCCTTTTTAGTAAATTTTTTAAAATTTATATTTCTAAGTATGTTCATGTATTCATGATTTATTGTTTATTTCTGTTGTACAAGCACTTGCCAAAACATGGTTGTTATCATCTGCAATATATGAGAACTCACTGGACAGCCTATAAATGGTCATTTTCATAAAATGCTCCCTGAGTGCCTGAAAGAATGCATGCTTCCTAAGAGCTGGGAGAGATGTTTCCGACTAACTTCTAAAATTGAAAGGCTTTGTCAGTCTCACTGCCTAAAAATCTCCAAATCTCCTCATTCCACAGGCTGGAGTCAGCAAGACGTCAGGACAGTGCTTATGGCCTGACTCTGCTGAGCCTCTGGCGCCGCCCTCCCACTGCACCTGCCCATCTTTCCTGGCACTCCTTGCAGATGTCTGTTCCCTGCACAGCCCTAGTGCTCTCCCTTGGTGTTCCTCAACTTAGCTACAACTCCTTAAAGACCTCATATGCAAGCAACCTTTTATAAGTAACCCTTCACTCTACTCACTGAGTTAGGTGTCCCATATTTCTACTTCTAGGGCTCTCAAAAATGCACCACAGCTGCTTCACAGATCTTGGCCAACATTCCCTCAAAAACTATTCACTGGGGCTGTCTGCAGTTGCTTAACCCCACAGGGGCACTGGTTCAAGTCTGGGCTGCTCCACTTCAGATTTAGCTCCCTGCTAATGCATCTGGGAAAGCAGTGGAACATGGTCTAAGTGCTTGGGCCCTTGCACACATGTGGGAGACCCAGAGGAAGCTCCTGGCTCCTTGCTCTGGCCTGGCCCAGTCCCATTGGTTGCAGTCATTTGAGGAGTGAACCACCAGGTGGAAGATCTCTCTCCTCTCTCTCTGTAACTCTGCCTTCCAAATAAATAAATAAATAAATCTAAAAACAAAATAAAACAAAACTATTCATTTGGTTTTTGCCATGCACTGACTATCCAATGGTAAAGAAAGTAGACACAACTCCCTCTCTTGCCAAGCTTTAGTCTGGTGAATTACCCTTCACCCACATAATCCCTACTGTGCAGTACATTACTTTAAAAAGCAATGAATGTTTAATAAATTAATGAAGGGAATAAAAATATCAATATGTTGCTAAGGAAAATATAACTGGGGCATTAAACCAACAATAAAATTACATAATATATTCTACTAGTTCTAAATATACATTTCTAAACTTTACAATTGTTAATAGTTCGACAATCTATCCAAGTGCTAGTTCAAGAGCTTTGCTCCCACAAGCACCAGCCTTTGTGGTTTCCAAAAGGCAAAAAATTCAGAGCCACATCACACAATGGGTATAGTAAAAGCCAGTCCTCTTTCCAAAATATTTCTGGCTTCTTTCATATTTTGCATTACTTTAGCATTTTACATGAGCATGAATAATTATACTCTGTTAGCTAGTTTTTCCTCTTATAATACTGTTTTTTATACTCTAAGTAAGAAATCTAATATGAAGTTATATTCACAATCAAACTCCTCTAATTTTGGTGCTAAATAATACACTTACTTTATATTAAAAGCAGGCTTACAGTCCCTTAGCATACTATAAAAGGGCTATAAAGCTTAACAATTATCATTTCCAAAAATAAATTTTCGAGCAAAATTAAAGTAATAGTGCTAAAGATCAGGACATACGAAATAAGTCTAGGTAGACAATGTCACAGTCCATACCCCTGTTGGTGAAGGCAGCAGCACCACCTGATAGCCTGCCAGAAATGCACACTCAGGCTGTACCCAAGACGGCCTGAGTCCATGTCCACTGAGCTTCACAAACGCCGGGTGAGATCACCTCTCCCCAGCTGCTCAACCTGTCCGGTTTGATTTAGGGATCTTAAAAACACTCACACAGTGACTGGTCTCCCTTTCCTCCCAACAGAGGATCAGAGACACCAGTGTGGGTGCTTCACATTCACTCATCTAGTATGCAGTTCCTGGCCATACACTGTGTTAGGTACCACACAGATACAAATTTTACTTTTAAAGTGGAACAGGTGAATTGCTACAGAATTCAGATAAGTAAAGTTAATATTTGCAGAGGGTCTCTCAGGAGGTGAGTCAGGAACACTCACTAGTGTCTATCACTTGTCAGGCGTCGTTCCAGATGCTGCTGCAAGGAACCTTGCAAAATTAGATATGTTCCTATGTGGGGTTCAGCAGAGTAGCCACTGAACACTTTTTCCTTTTTTTTAAGATTTATTTATTTATTTGAAAGGCGGAGTGACAGAGAAGGAGAGAGAGATCAAGCAAGATCTTCCATCTGCTGGTTCACTCCCCAAAAGGCTGCAACAGCTGGGGCTGGGGCTGGGCCAGGTCAAAGCTAGAAGTCAGAACCTCCATCCTGATCTCCCACAGGGGTGGCAGGGACCCCAGCACTTGAGCCATCACCCACTGCATTCCTGGGCACTTTAGCAGGAAGCTGTATTGGACGTAGAGCAGCATGAACTCAAACCAGCACTCCAGTACAGGATTCTGGTGTTGCAGGCAGTAGTTCAACAGCATGTTAGGTGATGCAGCCATAGAGGCTTATACTCTCTGCTATGTGACTCACTGGCCAATCCTGATCAGGTGTGATGTGGTCTAAGGCTAGAGGTGACTGGTCACTGTCAAAAATTATCTGACTGCTAACCAAGCACAGCAGCTGAATTCAAACCCAAAGCTGGGGAAAAGGGGGCTAATTCTATGTGAAAGGATCAGGGGAGCCTTCATACAGGTGCTGACATCTAAACCTGCACTTGAATCATGGGCAGATTTCAACATCCTGGGATGGCAGCAAGGGCACAAAGATAAAACAGCATGGTAAAGATAAAAAAAAAAAAAAAAAAAAAAAAACCACACACACACACACACACACACCAGGGAAGTCACAAAGACTGAAAAGCAACACAACTTATTTGCCTTACCTTACTAATTATGATTTTCCTAAAGGACAACGTGGTAAAAAATGACAAAGAGAAGGTAGGAGTTAGGTCACAAAGCCCCTCAAATGTTAAAATAACACACACTTTATTTGGTGGACAACAAGAAATCAGCGTCGGCTTCCGAACAAAGACATCAGTTCACTGTGGTTTAAGACCCCTCTCAAAGCACTACACAGGGTGAAAGGCAAAGGGCGAAGCAGAGACTCAAGGAAGACATAACCAGCCTGACAGAGAAGCAACAGGAATGCACAAATGACAGAAAGGTATGAGAGAGGCAGAGTTCACAGGATGCAGCAACGTCTAGGTCTGAGAGAAAGCAGAGACACGGATGTCACAGGTGGTCCCCAGGCTAAAGTCCTGGGCTGCTGCGGAGGCACCAAAGGAGAAACAGGTGTATAAAGTTTGTTTCTGAAAACACAGGGGCAACATGGTAGAATAAACAACTGTGCCCCTACTGTTCCAAATCCAGCTGACACGTGTTTCCAAATCCAGGAATGTACATGGAACAGAGCTGGAAAACCAAAATGAGTACCCAAAGGAAGAAGAAAAAGCAGGATGCTAAAAGCCAAGAATTCTAATACTTAATAGACAAAGTTAATCTATACAACTAAATTCTGGCTCTTCAAAAAGACTAATAGAGCATGAATAACTTTTAAAAGATTTTAAACAATATACAAATAAATAATGTTAAGTATGAAGAGGTCCCAATTCTAGCATTCTGCTGATGAGCACCCCGAAAGGCAGCAGGTAATGGCTCCAGCTGTGTCCGTGCCACCCATGTGGGAGATCCTGGTGTTAGCCTGGCTCAGCCCTAGATTTTGCAGGCATTTGGGGAGTACACCAGCAGCTAGGAGATCTGTTTCTGTCTGTCGTTCAAATAAATAAACAAAAATAAAAGAGGCAATGAGATCCTACCTTACCCCTACTCACAAAAGATGAGTGGGAGAGAAGAAAAGAACGTAGGTCGTAGATGCAAACAGAGGTTAAACTGGAACTTCTGAGACACCCACGTGGAAAATTACCTTACACCCAGTTGAAAGTACAGGACGGCTCCCGAGATTTGTCAGGATAAAGTTATGAATGGAAACACCATGGCAGAGCGTGAAAAGATGCATGTGCTCATTACCATACACAGCACATGCAGCTGCTAATTCACAAACAACCTGGAATCTAAAACCACCCAAACTGGACAGGGTTCAAACACACAAACCAGGAGCAAAGCCCCAAACTTAACAACAACATCTTAAAATCTTAGTTCTAAGCAGGCATGAAAGGAAGCCCTCCTGCACTCTCCCCTTTTGGAGCAGCAGTGAGCAGACCCTGCAGAGGCTTCTGGAACCTTGATGAGTTCTAGGTTTCCCCAAGCGGGCAGCAGAGTATTTGGCTCAATGCGCAATGGAGTCCAAGGAGATCAATCAGCAGTGAAGTCATGATGCAGCTTTTCTACAAGCCCCGCGCTTCACACAGGCCTAAAAAGGTCTCAGCAGACCCAGGGGCACCTTCTCAAGCTAGTGCTGAAAAATCCACCATCTGCCAGTGCCTGGATGCTGAGCTCTCCTCCTAGGCCTCCAAGTCCGAGTCTGTTGAAACGGCAGCTTTTTGGGTAACCTGGCCTAGCTCCTGTTGTCAGTCCGCAGGACAGAAATGACCCTACCACACAAGACATAATGGAACCCTGAACAACAGATGCACGGAACCACAAGTAATAAGTGCTCAGGAAACCCAGTTCCCCCAGAGAGGGCATAAAGAAACACAATTCAATGAAAGGGGACTCTCTAACTGGCAGGAAGACTGAACCACAGCCGCTGCAGCAGAGCAGAGATCAGGTAACTGCCAGCTCTGACCAGGACCCAGAGGAGCAGGGGCTCTCAGCACACCAGCTCCAGAGCAGGCAGCCCTGTTCTCCAGCAAGCCCCCAGGCGCAGAGGCGGCACAGACCTCGATGCTTCTGCAGCATGGTTTGACAAGTGGCTCCTGACATGATGCCGGCCCCTCGCAGAGAAGCCAACCATGGAACACCAAGGATTCTGTGATGGGGGTGTCCAACACAACCCGCTGAGCCATGAGGTGGGACACAGCAGGAAACTGCCTCACGATAGAAACGGTGCACCGGGGCAAGGCGCAGGGAGTCCCCGCAGGCACAGTTTACCCAGGGAATGGCCCCAAGCCTCTGGCCCCATCACCCCAGTAACTTTAGGGGAGGCTCCTGGTAACTGGTAACAAAAAGCAGCCCCTGGCACCTGGATAACAGACACGAGTCACAGATGGATGGTTGCTGCTATGCAGCCCATGCAGGTGGCTCCGAGAGGCAATGGACAGGTGAGCTGGAAGAAACAGATTCCTGGGCAGTGGAGAGGGAGTGGTGATTGGTTAGGGGACGGGAGGGACAACACAGGAAAATAAGGGAAAGGATCCTGGAGATGAGGCCTGCAGACGGCCCTATGGGAGTCAGCACAAAGTGTGTACCTGCTGTCCTGCGGTAACGCCCACCGCAACGTCTGACCAACAAGACCCGTGTCACTGCATTCCAGCCACAGAGGGGCTGACTCGGCAGTGCTGGAGCAACAGGCGCAGGAAGGGAGCAGTCACAGACACGGAGGAAGGCTGCCAAGGAAGCTGACGCAACCACTGCCACTTCTCCAGGTGTGGGTCCTCCTCCCCTGCCCAGAGCACACTGTTCTGCCAGCACCACTGTAACTCATGGGAACACCGATTCACCACGGCCTCAGCACCAGCTGGTGCTGGATAATATGATCAGCCACCACTGTGAAGGGTCAGTGACGGTGGACTTGAGGGGATGCGAGGTAATCTGGGTAAAACGGGCCAACTATGGCAGACACTGCCTGCCTTTCCTCGTCGCTGCTCTGTGGACAGTGCTAGGCCAAGCATGAACCGGAGTGTGGCTGGGGTCCGCTTGCCACAGCTTCTCCAGACCTGCCGCAGACTGCTCAGCCTTTCCCAACACAGAAAGGCCAGCATCAGCTCCAAGGGCAACCCTCAGTTAACACAAGGTGCACAAAAGGCGGGAGTAAATGCCCCAGGCTCCCTGTCTTGGATAGGACAGTACCCAGGAGGTGCAGGGGACCATACCCCAGTCACCCCTGCAGGTAAAACGTGCATTAACACACTCTATATAATGTCACTCCCTTCTCCCATTCTCTCACATCTGCTTTTTGGTTCATATCCCACATAGACTGCCCAGCCATGAGTCATTTTCTCAGGCTCTACTTCCAAGAAGTGGTAGAAATGAGACTCAAAGTGAAGCACTCCGCTCCACTGCCCGGGCTGTCAAACGAAGTAAGTCACCTCTTTAAAAGTAGGAAATGTGGCGCTGTATATTATGGAATGCTCAGCATAAGTCAGAAACACAGCATCAAAAAAGGTCAAACTCCTTTTAGCAAAAGCTAATGATGTCAATTCAATGCCTACACCACCATCCACACTCTGTTTTATCAGGATACATTCATTCGTTCATTCAAATACAACAAACAGCAGAGTGGTTTCCCACAGCAGAAGGAAAACAAAATGGGGGGCGGAGGACTGAATAGTTATGGCACTGCTTGGGACACCTGTATCTCATTCTAGAACACCTGGGTTTGAGTACTGGCTCCACTCTCGATTCCAGCTTCCTGCTAACGTGCACCCTGGGAGGCAGAAGGTGATGGGAAGTTTGGGTCCCTGACACCCATATAGGAGACCCACAATGAGTTCCAGGGCCCAGGCTTCAGCCTGCCCCAACCCCAGCTGTTGTGAGCATTTAGGGAGTAACCAAACCAGCGGACAGAAAACCTGACTGCCTGGCTCTTTCTGCCTCTCAAATAAATAAGTAATTTAAAAACTAGACTAAAGGAGAGAAACCAAGCAAGGGGTCTTAGAGAAAGAAAGAGTGTATGATTCCTGCTATGAACTGAGGGTATGATTAACTCAGGTCTCTGAACCACAGTCCAAAACAAGGAAATAAGCAGTAAAGCAGTAGTGACTATCTTAAGTGGAAAATTACGACTTGTCATGAATCTGAGACTATCAAAATAAATACACAGTTATTAAAATTCTTTAAAAAACTAATCTACATGCCATTTAAAATCATTCTAAATACTATCAGTAGGCAGTATTCCACACTTTGAGAAATACTATTATATGACTACTCGGATGTAAGAATGATAGAGGGAAATCTTCCAAAAAAAAAAAAAACCCACATATATGTATACATAAACTACAAGCATTACTAGCTTGAGAATGCAATTGGATTTATGTCAGAAGAAAATAACTCAATGACAGTTCAACCGCAAAACCTGCCTTCTCTTAGCATGCATGCTTCCATTTCTCCCAGTTTTACACAACACATAATTGGCAAATAGCGACTTCTTTATCTTCCATACACAGTATTAGGAAAGTCCTAATGGACATTATCCCACAAACGCTTATTTGTTAATATGCAATCACCGAATTCTGCTTAATGGATTTTCCACAGGCCCCTACTCCTTCAGCAGTAATTCTGCTAAAAACAAGATGCCATCCTTTAGTAACAGTGTTAGAATTATACCTATAGAACTACAAGTATTCTGAAATTCTACTAAGTCTTACATAGCATTTAAAACTACTGTAAACAAGAGAACAATGATCACAATAATATTTATTTCCTTAGAACTGCTCTTCTGAAATTGGCAACACTTGGCTTTTTTCGTAATATCTTCCTTTCAATATGTTGTCTTGAAAAATAATGTACTTGGGGCCAGCACCGTGGCACTGCAGGGCTGGCGTCCCATATGGGCGCCAGTTCGAGTCCTGGCTGCTCCTTTTCTGATCCAGCTCTCTGCTGTGGCCTAGGAAAGCAGTGGAAGATGGCCCAAGTGCTTGGGCTCCTGCACCCGCGTGGCAGACCTGGAAGAAGCTCCTGGCTCCTGGCTCCAGATTGGCCCAGCTATGGCCGTTGTGGCCATTTGGGGAGTGAACCAGCGGATGGAAGACCTTTCTGTCTCTCCCTCTCTCTGTAACTCTACCTCTCAAATAAATAAAAACTTTAAAAATGTACAATTATTTTCTGAACATAAATTAAGAGACCAACAGTACATTCTTCTTTTTTTTAAAAGATTCATTTATTTACTTGAAAGAGTTACAGAGAGAAATGGAGAGACAGAAGGAAATCCTTTATTCACTGGTTCACTCCCCAAATGGCCACAACAGCAGGGGCTGGGGCCAGGCCATAGCCAGGAGCTTCTTCTAGGTCTCCCACAAGGGCAGCAGGGGGCCCAAGTTCAAGCACTTGAGCCATCTTCTGCTGCTTTTCCCAGGCCATTAGCAGGAGCTGGACTGGAAGTGGAACAGCCAGGACTCATGGGATGCCAGCATTGCAGGCAGCAGCTTCACCAGCTACACCACACTGGCAGCCCCAAAACATTCATTTTGATGTTTCTCTAAATTTACATTGGCTACTACCATGCCAGCACAGTCTCTCAGCACCTGACTCAACATCTGGGCACCCCCATCTTTTCCCAGCATCGAGTCACAAATCAACACCTCCACTTCCTTAGATACTCGGCCACTTTGTTCTCTTCCTGCTGTTCCCACACACCACTCTGATCCCATTCGGATCACTTCGTGCTAAGGACTACCTTCTAACTCAGTGCCCCACCTCCTTACTCCATCTCTACTGACGTACGCGCACACATCCCTGCTACAGCACTTTGCCAAAGCTATCATTTTCTTCGTGTCACACTCTCTACCTTTTCTAAGACTTCCAGCACACCCCAACAAAAACACTCCCTGCTTCTCTAGAAATGTCCTTTAGCTCTCTCTCCACCTATCCGAGTTTCACTTGTCCAGCAAAGCTCAGCTCACATAACCCTCCCTACGTCCTCTCTGTGCGTTTCAGAGCTCTAAGGACCCTGACAGGAAGCAGCAGCTCACTTCTTTGGCATCCATCACCTCGACTCTGCAATGTGAGGCAGACACAGGAGCTGCACAGGAAACACACATCAGGCAAAAACTGTGCATGGATTTCAAAATAATTTACACCAAAATAAACTGACCTAATTCCACTTTTCCAAAAAATGTTTGAAATCCCCTCACACACACCTATCTCAGCTATACACCAAGGGAGAGAGCCATGCTGTCTTCTGAGTCCTCCTCGTGCCTTGCTGTCACACACATTCACAGGACCCCAGAAACTAGTGTCATATAGAATGGAGGTAACTGGTGCAGGGACTTGAACTAGAAAGAAGAATAATCTTGGAGCCAAAGGAACGCAGATCAGAAGGCACCGTGGGGAAGGGTTATCACTGGAGAATGTTTTTAAAAGTTGACAGGCCGGGCCAGCGCCACGGCTCACTAAGCTAATCCTCCGCCTAGCGGCGCTGGCACACTGGATTCTAGTCCCGGTCAGGGCACCGGATTCTGTCCCGGTTGCCCCTCTTCCAGGCCAGCTCTCTGCTGCGGCCTGGGAAGGCAGTGGAGGATGGCCCAAGTCCTTGGGCCCTGCACCCCATGGGAGACCAGGAGAAGCACCTGGCTCCTGCCATCGTATCAGAGCGGTGCGCCAGCCGCAGTGCGCCGGCCACAGTGGCCATTGGAGGGTGAACCAACGGCAAAGGAAGACCTTTGTCTCTGTCTCTCTCTCTCACTATCCACTCTGCCTGTCAAAAAAAAAAAAAAAAGTTGACAGGCCTTCCACAGAGAGTAACAGGGTAGGAGAAGAATACACTAAGAGGAGAGAGTAATAGACCCCAAGCAGAAAACTGTTAAGTGATAAAGTCACAGAATTAGAACACTGATCACAGAAACAGAGACTCTCAGGAAAGAAAAAAAGGACAATTATTACAGCAATCAAAGAATACGAAACCCGAAAGACTCAGGAAGTACGGTCTCCTCACCAGAGCAAACCCAGCAGTTTGGCGGGTGACTGTGGTAAATAAAACAGGAGCAGCAGGAAATTATCCTCAAAAAGTTCACGGAAACCATGTATCACGAAAAAGCTGCATGTGGACTCCAAAATTTTAACACTAAAATGAATTACTTACTTTTTAATTCCATCTTTACATGAACTTCTTAGAGTTTCCTCATATAGACCACTTCACTTCAGCTTCCCAACACACAGATCCTGGGAGGCAATGGTGTCAGCTCAAGTAACTGGATTCCTGCTACACATATGGGAGACCCACACTGGGTTCCGTCCTAGCTCTCACCTGGCCCCAATCCTGGAATCACAGGCATGTGGGGAGTGCACTAGCAGATGGGAATTCTTGCTCTATCTCTCAAATAAAATTTTAAAAAACAAATCATTCCGAAATCTAAAATGTGTGAAAAAATTTTAAATAATGTAAACAATAATTTTTAAGTACCCTCCCATTCTGAATTCGGCTTTGCAATCTTAGAGGGAAGAAATAAATGGGGGGCCGGCGCTGTGAAGCAGCAGGTTAAAGCCCCAGTCTGCAGCACCAGCACCCCACATGGACTCTGGTTCAAGTCCTGGCTGCTCCTCTTCTGATCCAGCTCTCTGCTATGGCCTGGGAAAGCAGGAGAAGATGGCCCAACTCTTGGGCTCCTGCACCTGTGTGGGAAACCTGAAAGAGGTTCCTGGCTCCTGGCTTCAGATCAGCTCAGCTCTGCTCTGGCCACTGTGGTCATCTGGGGAGTGAAGCAGCAGATGGAAGACCTCTCTCTCTCTCTGGCTCTACCTCTCTCTGTAACTCTGTCTTTCAAATAAATAAAATAAATCTTAAAAAAAAAAAAGAAAGAATGCATAAATCACCTACAGCTTACTTTCTACCCTTAGAGTTTAAAACTCAGAGTTAGGTAGAATTAGCATAAGCAAGTAGATAGTGAGGAGAGGCTGAGGACTGCCAGCACCAGAGCCACAGCCACCACAGCTCAGAACACCACCCTCTTCTCTGTGAACCAGCTGTTTAAGAGCTGGCTCCGGTTAGAAATATCCAACGTGGGGGCACGCTCAGCACACTCACTCTCCATCATGCACTTGAGTCTTTATTCCCCTCTTGCACCAGAATCCAGAACACCAGAGGTGCCAAAAAAGGTGCATGGAAGGAGGTGGCACTCAAGTCTTGGCTCCCTCCAAAACTCCACTCTATTTTAATATTCAAATAGCATTGCTATAGACACCGCCCTCTATCCTGTAAAAGGACATAGCACTCTGCTAACTGCAGCTCATCCTGTTTCAGCTTGCCCACAGTTCAGTCTTGAGTGTGCAGCTTTCCCTTTGCCTTTAAATAAATCCTGCTTTCCCGCTTACCTCTATCTGTGCATCTCCTGTCTGAACTGTTTCACAAGTGCAAATACAAACTTGGACCAAGTCTAGCCTGGGGTCTCCCCAACACCATAATTGGTAAGAAATAAGCACTTCTTGCTCTGAAACAGTTCAATGTTTGTAAGAGGAGGCAACAAGGAATTACCTACGAACTCATAAGGAGGGTGATTCAAGAAGCTAACAAGGTACAGTATTATAAAAGAAGCTAAAGAAGTGGTGACAGGCAGGGAGGAGTCTCTTGGTTACTGAGAGATAAGAATCTGCATACTATTTTAATCACTTTCTTATAACTGATGCGCTTACCTCAGAGATGTGCCCAGACAGAACTGCACTTCCAATTTTCTCTGAACGGTTTTGACCTATGCTTCCATCTCATGAATTCCAAGACAGTATTAAACGGATGCATATTTTCATAAACCTGGTTAGAAAAAAAAAAAAGAACTTATTTAAGCCTGCAAGAACTTTGACTTGTCAGAGTAACACAAGTAGAAGCAATACTAAGACTATCTCATATGTAAAACCACACATTTGCAAAGAAAACAATGAAAAGATCCACAGTTTCAGAAAAACTAGTTCTTTACCATTTCTCCAACCTCTGCTCAAAGAAGTTTGGAAAGTTAGGTTTGTGGAAAATAGTACTTGCGGGGCTGGCACTGTGATGTAGTGGGTGAAACCACCACCTACAGTGCCGGCATCCCATAAGGACGCCAGTTCAAGTCCCGGCTGCTCCACCTCCAGCTGTCTGCTGTGGCCTGGGAAAGCAGTGGAAGATAGCCCAAGACTTTGGGCCCCTGCACCTGCATGGGAGACCTGGAAGAAGCTCCTGGCTCCTGGCTTCAGATCAGCGCAGTTTTGGCTATTGCAGCCAACTGAGGAGTGAACCAGTGGATGGAAGACCTCTCTCTCTCTCTCTCTCTCTCTCTCTCTCTCTCTGTGTGTGTGTGTGTGTGTGTGTGTGTCTATCCTTCTCTAACTCTGACTTTTAAATAAATAAATCTTTAAAAAAAAGAAAAGAAAATAGTACTTGCATGTAAAATTTCCAGGTTAGCCTAAACTTCTGAGAAACCAAAGTTGCAACTCCACAGGTGAAAAAACAGGAGCAACTGGAAGCAGCAGTGAAACTTAGAATTCTACAATAGTCAAGAGTCCCAGTTAGGCAACAAGTCACTTGTCCGCAGAGGCAGTGTCCATAACCGGTTCTCATCAGCCAAACCTCCACCTGGGACGTGCAGCCCTGTGAGGATGAAGGTCAACGAGCTGGTGGGTCTAAGTCCAGGGGACAAAGTTTCACCTGTTCTACACTGCTCTGAGCGCCCTCCTGCTGCCAGGGACAGACATTCATGCATCTAAGGATGCGAACAACTTCCAAATTAATCTATTTAAGGATAAGTGTGCTATTTAACCTGAGGTCTTAAAGACAATTCCATTAATGTATTTTAGAACTGAAAAATACCAAAGCATTCTCGTTCGTATTTTAAAAACTGTATGAATGGGGGCCGGCGCCATGGCACACTAGGTTAATCCTCCGCCTGTGGCACCGGCATCCCATACGGGCGCCAGTTCTAGTCCCGGTTGCTCTTTTTCCAGTCTAGCTCTCTGCTGTGGCCTGGGAAAGCAGTGGAGGATGGCTCAGGTCCTTGGGCCCCTGCACCCGCATGGGAGACCAGGAGGAAGCACCTGGCTCCTGGCTTCGGGTCGGTGCAGCTCCAGCCGTTGAGGCCACTTGGGGAGTGAACCAACGGAGGGAAGGCCTTTGTCTCTCTTTCTCTCATCGTCTGTAACTCTGCCTGTCAAATAAATAAATAAAATCTTAAAAAAAAAAACTGTATGAATGTTTCCTAGGACATATGACTGTCTTGTCACACTAAGGTTTAATAGCCTTGGTAATAATGACTAAATTCATGTAAGCTGGGGGCAACCTAAGCTGGTCTAGCATATCAGAGAGCAGCAGTCATTCTTAAGAGTCTTGGAGCTGGCATTGTGGCATAGCACTTGAAACTGCCGCTTGCAATGCCAGCATCCCATATAGGCACTAGTTCATGTCCTGGCTGCTCCACTTCCAATCCAGCTCCCTGTTAATGGCCTGGGAAAGGCAGGATAGTGGATGGCCCAAGTGTTTGGGCCCCTGCTACCCACGGGGGACCAGGATGAAAATCCTGGCGCCTCGCTTCAGCCTGGCCCAGTGTTGGCTGTTGTGGCCATATGGGGAGTGAACCAGTGGATGGAAGATTCTGTCTCTTCCCCCCTAACTCTTTCAAAGCAAATACATAAATCTTTAAAAGAAAAAAAGACGAGTCTCCATTGAGCAGACAGGCTGCATGGGACCACACCAAACCTTTCCCTGTCCAGCTGCAGACAGCCTGACCCTGCACACAATTACTAATGCTTTGTGTGAATGTAAGAGCCTTTACAAGTTTTCTCAAGGCACCAATTATCGTAACTTAACCAGGTCCTTAACGGTTTTCAGAGTGCTTACAGGATTCTAAAACTCTCACACTGTCCAGAGAAATGAGGGAGCGCAGGAATACAGACATGGGTGTTTCTCTCACAGAATTTTCCTTATACTGACCAAAAAACTCAACGCACTGTGTTTGCATTTTAGAAATAGTACCAAAATTTCCTCCAAAACCATTCTTTGTCAACTCCTCCAGCCCTGCTAAGGGTATGTGCAAGGTGAGAGCAAGCAGAAGCAGTCACTGCCCATCAAGGTCAAAACAGCCCATCAACACGTCTCTTCTAAAAATACATGACCTGAATCTAATTCTACCCAATATTTCTAACGTATCAAATAATAATATGTGAGTCAATCACCAACCATTGTTTATTACAGCACTAATTATTACAACATTGTTTGCTTGGTTAAAAAAAAAAAAGATGGAATGCTTTAGGTTATACCTAAAGTAAATCTTAAAAGAAAAATATATAACCAAAAGAACTTTCATATATCCCAGCTTCAAAGTCCAAGATCTTGCAGGACAGGTATTTGGTGCTGTGGTTAAGATACAGTGTGGGACAGCCACATCCCATCCCTGATCTGCTCCGAATTCCAGCTGCCTGCTGATGTACACCCTGGGAGGCAGCAGGTGATGGTCAAGTACTTGGGTCTCTCCACCCACCTGGAGACCCAGACGAAGTTTGGGCTCCTGGCTTTGGCCTAGCCCAGGCCCTGTTGTTGAGGGCATCTGGAGAGTGAACAAACAGATGGAAGATCTCTACCTTTCAAATCAATCAGTAATTAATTTTTTTTAAAGTCCAAGATCTCAGATCATCTATTCTCCTTCCACTCTCTCACATGTACAAATGCTTAATAAAACAAACTTCAGAAAACCGTTTGCAAAGATTGAATCTGGGACTGGCTAAGGAAAATCAAGTAAGATTTCACTTCATTATTCAAAGGTAAACAGAAGACAAATGATTCACAGTACACGTCTGCTGGCACTCTGCACCTGCTGGAAACTGCGACTAATGTAAAGGCAGGCTCTTCCCAACCCAGAGCTGTGGCTCCATGAGCACACATTTATAAACGTGCAGAGTTCAATCACTGAACTTACAAGGTAATTCACCACCAGATTGTTGCTTATAAACTCACGTTCAACAGCCACAAGGGATGTTAGAAATGAAACACTGAATAAGTCAATTTTTCACCACAGATTTCCTAGATAAGTTGTAGAGGACACAGGGAATTTTTGTAAATTTTTATTTGAAAGGTAAACGGAAGTCACTTATCCACTGGTTCACTCCCCAAATGCCCACTACACCCAGTGGGAGCCCGGGCTAAAGCCAGAAGCCAGGTGCTCCAGGAAGGACCCCCTTGGACCATCACCTGCTGCCTCCCTGGGTGTACCTTAGCAGGGAGCTGGACGGGAAACATAGTTTCCCATTGAAACTGAAACAGGCACTCCAATATGGGATGCAGGTGCCCCAAGTGGCTACTTCAGCTGCTGGACCCCACATCCACCCCTGGAATTCTTCCTAAAACACATTTGAACTGCAGAAGAAAATCAAAGGCAAGCGGAAAAGGCTCCTCCCAGAAGAGAGATCAGAGAAAGATACTTGGGGTAGAAAGCTCTAGTCTAAGCCAACTGTGCCACTTATTCCCTTGCCAGTGAACAGTGGAACCAGCAGGCATCTGATGTGACTCTTGCCAGTACGACAGGACAGTAAGCTTGGCAAGGAGGTTCTGGGAGAGGTTTTTCTGGTCAAAGAGAAAACACCAGGTCTTTCTCCTACCAAAAAACTCGGGTTCATATGTGGCAGCCATCACTGGCCCAATAAGGCAAGAGACCACCGGAAAGGACAACCCAACAGAACCAGAATGGCGGCTGCCCTAAAAGACTAGGGAAGGGGCTGTTAAAGGTGAATGAAGGAGTCCTGGAGCCACACCAACTGAGATCTTCTTGTTACGCAAAATCTTCCCATTCTTTAAGAAATCCAGAAATTTAGGAACACACACCATTTTCCCCGCATGGATTCCCCTCAGGGATACAATGATAATTTAAATCTAAACTCAGATCTCAGCCCAGATCCCTCTTCTGAACTGACAAGTATTTCCAAACTACTGAACACTAATTATTCCAGAGGCACCTCAAGAGAACAGGGTCAATAGGAAATTCATCCTCTTCCAGCACAGAAACTTTATACCTGGCATTCACTCTTTTGGCTAAAGGCACACCATCTACCCAACTACCAAGGGCAGAAGTCTTAGAATCACTAACCCCCTCTCCCTCTGCCACACCTATTACATTAACTTGCTACTAAATGCTGCTCATTCTGATTTATCTTTAAAATCTGTCTTCCCCATGCTAAACACATTGTCTACTGTGGGCTCGCATCTTTCACGCTGCTAATTCCCACTGTTACCCCTATTCACTGTATCCATGCTTCTAAAATACAACTGGGCTTAATGAAAAGAGTATAAACATCATCATTCATTAGGGAAATGAAAATTAAAACTGCAATTGATACCACTATCAGAATGATCATCATCAAAGAGGCAGATAGTGCCAAGTGCTAATGAGGACACAGACAAAGGGGCACCTCAGCACTGCTGGTGGGAATGCAGCATGAGGCAGCCACTGCAGGCAACAGGCTGTGCACTTCTTCAAGTGAAACACAAGCACAAACTCACCGTAAGAACCACCATTTTCTCTACAGGAACCTACCCAAGAGAAATGAAAACGTCCTCACACAAACATTATCTACAAATGTCCCTAGGAGCTTCGTGCATAATAACGCCAACCAGGAAACAGTTCAGATGTTGCCCACTGGCTGAATGGATAACGACAGTGTGGCCAAACCACAGGAGGGAACACTGTTGGGCAATAAAAAGAAAAGAAACAAACCTCAGACACAGGCTGAGTGACAGACGTCAGGTGCAAAAACTATATATAGGATGATTCTGTGTCTAAGAAATACTCTCAGGTAAGGCAAACTTAGAGACAGAAAGGAGAGCAGTAGCTGCCTAGAACAAGAGAGGTTATTGTGGGTGGTGACAGAAACATTCTAAAATATTCATAGCACAATTCATAACATTTAAAACCCAAGTGCAATGAACATTTTTCCAATGATTTCCAATTACGTACAAAGTGAGGGTCAAGTTCTTTAGAAAGACATTCACAAAGTGCTATGATCTGCTTTCACTCTTTCTTCTCTGCTTTCACTTTTAAAGATTTATTTATTTATTTGAAAGTCAGTTATACAGAGAAAGGAGTGGCAGAGAGAGAGAGACAGACAGACAGACATCTTCCATCCAATGTTTCACTCCCCAATCGGCTGCAACGACTCCCCAATTGGCTGCAATGGCCAGAGCTGCACCAATCCGAAGCCAGGAGCCAGGAGCTTCTTCCAGGTCTCCCACGCGGGTGTAGGGGCCCAAGGACTTGAGCCATCTTCTGCTGTTTTCCCAGGCCATAGCAGAGAGCTGGATCAGAAGATGAGCAGCCGGGTCTCGAACCGGCACCCATATGGGATGCTGGCGCTTCAGGCCAGGGTGTTAACTCACTGTGCCACGCACCGGCCCCATTTCACTCTGTTAAACTACCTTATCTCCTGTGGCAATCACTGCCAAGGAGCCTCTGACTAGCAATATTAAACTGTTTGTATGTTCGAAGCAGGTCAGCATATTTAACGCGTCTACTTTCTTCACGCTGGCAATTGTAATGGCTAGACTAATTTTAAAGTCACTTTTGGGCCAGCGCCGCAGCTCAATAGGCTAACCCTCCGCCTAGTGGCGCCGGCACACTGGGTTCTAGTCCCGGTCAGGGCACCGGATTCTGTCCCAGTTGCCCCTCTTCCAGGCCAGCTCTCTGCTGTGGCCAGGGAGTGCAGTGGAGGATGGCCCAAGTGCTTGGGCCCTGCACCCCATGGGAGACCAGGAGAAGTACCTGGCTCCTACTTTCGCATCAGCGCGGTGCACCGGCAGCAGTGCGCTGGCCGTGGCAGCCATTGGAGGGTGAACCAATGGCAAAAGGAAGACCTTTCTCTCTGTCTCTCTCTCACACTGTCCACTCTGCCTGTCAAAAAAAAAAAAAAAAAAAGTCGCTTTTGCCAAGTGAACTCATAAAGACTCATATCAAACATCTCTTTCTTTGTTAGGTCCCCCCACCCCCTTACATGGCTGATGTTCTACAAGACTACAGTGAGAACATACTGTCTTCTTACCACAGGGAACTACGATCCTCTATCTGTAACTCTACTTCTTTTATGAAGATGACCTCTGAAGACAGACCCAGTACTGTCCACACAAGTCAGTGATCCGTGCATACATCAATCTACTTCTGAATACATAAATGAGGAGTGGCACTGAACAGGAAAATCCAAAAACACACCTATTACATGAGAGGGGAAAAAACACAGCAAGTCACCCAAGGTCACCAAAATGTTGATCAATACCTGTTCAGTGGTTATACTGAACACTATGCAGTCAATGAAAAGAATAAGGCATCTCATCTATTTGTACAGACATGACTCTAAAGTTTTAGAAAAGGAATCACACCTCCACTATTTAACAAGAAAACACACTAAATGCACATATGGGAGTGTATGTTTACCCATGTGTATTTCTTGCATGAAACAGGTGAAGGGCTGAAAGGCTACATTTGCAACTGTTCTGGAGTAAGCAAAGACAGTAGAAACAACCTAAATGTCCGTTAAGTGACACATGGATAAACAAAATGTGGCTTATCCACACAGTGGCGCATTAGTCATCACAATGAATGAAGCCACAAAAAGGACAGACTCACAACATGGATGAACCTTGAAAACACACTACAGCCACAGAAGCCAGACACAAAGGGCCACAGATCACACGATTCCACTTAAGTGAAGTACCCAGAACAAGTAACCCCACAGAGACAGGTCGTAGACTAGGCGCGGGAGGCTAAAAGGTGGCAGCGAGAATATGGTATGAAATCAAATGTATGGTCCATGAAAGAAAGGAGAAAGGTAAAATTGACGTCATCTAAATGTAAAATATTTGCTCTGCAAAAGACCCTGTTAAGAAGGTGATAAAACAAGACACACAGTTGGAGAATATGTTTACAAACCATGTACGAAACAAAGGACTCACCTATAATACACAAATCTCAAAACTCAACAGCAGAAAAAAGCCTCAACTAGAAAGTGGGCAAAACTGAAGAGACACTTCACAGAAGAGGACGTGGGCAAGGCAGACAGGCCCCTGGAAAGACATGGTCAGCCTCAGCCCTCAGCACGGCCTGGCCACTCCACACCCACTGGGACGGCTGAGCTTTCAAATAAATAAAGTCTTTTAAAAAAGAGAGAGAAAGAAAGAAAGAAAAAAGGAACAAATTATGGATTCCTATTAATGTGGATGGATCACGGGAGATCAGGCTGAGTGAAAGAAAGCTGATTTCAAAAGGCCGCCATTATGAGGTTCTGTTTATGAAGCAACCTGAAAAATGACAAACTCCCAGAGATGAGAAAGTTTCTAAGGTGCAGAACCACATTGAGAATGTGCCCGCCACAGTGTCTCACTTGGTTCTGTAGTAAGGGTAGTGAGAAGGAATCACTATGGGAAATGGGGAGGGTACATGGAACCCTTCCTTACTATTTTGCAATTTCCTGTGTGTCTATAATTATTTCAAACTTAAAAAAAAAAAAAAACTCCATTCTCAAAGCATATTTTTACTGCTGCTTTCCATTATATTTTAAATAGCAAAATAACTGATTACAGACTATTCAAGAGACATTATTTCTTTGGAATCATCTTCCTTTTATGTGGATGTGAGAGAGTATGTGTGTGTATAAATATACATGTGCTTTCTGAACAGCAAAACCTCAAGTTCTATAGTAGCTTCTCGATTCCTGTGGAGAAGTTCTTGTAGTAGAGGATCAAACAAAACAGCAGCTCCCAGGTCAAATTCTGGTCTTCAGTCTGAGCGGGAGAGGGTCAGTGGCGACTCTGAGGTGAGGGTCAATCTGCTCCAGGGGTAGCACCTGCAGCACAACAAACCCCCAGTCACCTATCTCTGTGCTCCTCAATTTACCCTTCCCAACAATGAAGCACAAAAGCCAATTTTCTATTTGCATTCTCTCTACAATTTATTAATATTCACAATATAAGACATTTAAACTACCTACATCCTCTTTCCAAGTAAATCCAATTCGGCCAATATAATACCACCCACTTTTGTTTCCTGTAGACATCTCAAGAAATTATCAACAGACTGTTTGTTTTATTAGCTGGTGGGTAAGAGCACCACAGAGCAAGCTCTCTGAACACTAAAATTCCTGCTATCAAGAATTGTCAGTGGGGTCAGTGCTGTGGCATAATAGGCTAAGCCTCTACCTGCAGCACTGGCATCCCATATGGGCACTGCCTTTGTGTCCCAGCTGCTCATCTTCCAATTCAGCTCTCTACTATGGCCTGAGAAAGCATCAGAGGATGGCCCAAGTGCTTGGGACCCTGCACGCATGTGGGAGACCCAGAAGCTCCTGATTCCTGGCTTCAAATTAGCTCAGCTCCTGCCATTGCAGCCATCTGGGGAGTGAATCAGTGGATGGAAGGCCTCTCTCTCTTCCTTTGTCTGTCTGTAACTCTACCTCTCAAATAAATAAATAAAATCTTTAAAAAAAATTGTCAGGGCATGATTCTTTTGTTGTTGTTGTTTTAAAGATTTATTTTATTTTATTTTATTTTATTTTATTTTATTTTATTTTATTTATTTGAAAGACAGAGTTACAGAGAAAGGCAGAGCCAGAGAGGGAGAGACTTCCATCCGCCAGTTCACTCCCCAAATGGTTGAAAAGCCAGAGCTGCACCAATCTGAAGTCAGGAGCCAGAAGCTTCTTCTGGGTCTCCCATGTGGGTGCAGGGGCCCAAGGACTCTGGCCATCTTCCACTGCTTTCCCAGGCCATAGCAGAGAGCTGGATCAGAAGTGGAGCAGCCGGGACTAGGACCAGCACCCATAAGGGATGCCAGCACTTCAGGCCAGGGCTTTAACCCGCTGCGCCACAGCACCGGCCCCAAGGGCATGATTCTTAATTGCCCCATGTTCACCAATTCTTCCACAACCTGCCTTGGTTGTAGCTTCTCAACACATAAAGAACTTGAAAATTAATGTTACGGGGGCCGGCACCATGGCTCACTTGGTTAATCCTCCGCCTGCGGTGCCAGCATCCCATATGGGCGCCGGGTTCTAGTCCTGGTTGCTCCTCTTCCAGTCCAGCTCTCTGCTGTGGCCCTGGAGAGCAGTGGAGGATAGCCCAAGTACTTGGGCCCTGCACCTTCATAGGAGACCAGGAAGAAGCACCTGACTCCTGGCTTTGGATCGGCACAGCGCCGGTGTGGCGGTCATTTGGGGGGTGAACCAACGGAAGGAAGACCTTTCTCTCTGTCTCACTCTCTTACTATCTGTCAAATAAAAAAATTTAAAAAAGAAAGAAAGAAAATTAATGTTACAGACACCAGTTACAGAGCTATGCCATGATATATCATGAAGTCATCACACTGCCATTTGCCCGGGTTCTGAATGGTCCTCGAAGAGTACTGTGTTACATATTTCCTTGCTTATTTATTTATTTTAGCTTGCATCTCTTTCTCTTTTCTCCTTTGCTAACAACTACCTAGATAGAATGCAGCTTAGGAGTCACACCTCCCTCTCCCCAGTGGTCACTGACAGCACCCACAGGCACAGTTACTAGGGCAGCTCTGGGTCAGGGGCCACAAAAATAAAAAAGGTTGCACACGAAGACCTGAGACAGGGCAGAAGCACGGAACACATCTTCTGCTATGATCAAGTAATTGTATGCTGTGATATTATCTTAAAAACAACAACAACAACAACATGACATCAAGGAGAAAGGAAAGATGGCACACCTGAGTGAGTCAACCAGGAAAAAACAAAGATGGGTGGAGCTAAAAACCAAACATATTTCAAATGCCTGCATGACACTTCCTGCCAGATACCCAACTCAAACACAGGGAAAACAGAAATCATTATCCTGCTCTTCCATGTTCCTACAAACCCATTCCTTCTGAATTTCTTATCTGACTGAATCCACTGTGGGGAGCAACCCGGACTGGACTGAGTTACTGGAATTAAGACTTATTCTATGCATCTGCTCTCCCACAATATGGCGCTGGGAGAGGAGAAAACAGCTTCTACACAGCTGCCTCTTGCCAACTTGAGTGCTGACCTCCAGGAGCTGATCCTGCTCCTGATTGGAGGAGAGCAGCGTACTCAGCGTGTGGGCAGCCGAGTTGGGATTGGCGGAAGAGGACTATAAAGGAGGAGAGAGACAACATGCACCAGGAACATCTAAGGGGAACATCTATCTGAAGGAACACCTGTGCAGCCCCCGAGAGAGCCGGCCGGCGGTGTGCCGCTCCCCCGCGGAAGTGGGGAAAGTGGCCAGGGGGAACCGCCCTTCCACGGAGGTGGAAGGGACGGTAGCCAACCCGGGAAGAACCAGCAGCAAACCCGGGGAGGGCCGAGAAGACGAAAGAACAGCGCAGGGTCCTGTGTCGTTCCTCCACGAAGAGGGGGAGCGACAATCCACAACTGTTGAAACCATTTTAGCACTGTCTAGTAAAGCTGACAGCATACATCACTCAGAGACCTAATGATTCTAGCTCTAGGACAGCCTTCTGTGTACAGTTACCATGAGGCAGGTCCAACAATATTCACAGCAGGACTTTCTGAACAGCAAAGCCAGAGGAAACCCAAGTGTCTCACAGCAGTAAATGGATACACGGCAACACATCCACAGGATGGAATTATCACACAGTAGTGGAGATGAAGGAAGCTCAGCCACGTATGCCAACACGAGTGAAATCTCAAAATTATGTCAAATGAAAATCAAGTCCAAAAAAAGACATACATATAGTATACCTTCATTCATATAAAGCCCAAAAGTAGGACAAAACAAACAAACAAACAAAATGTGTATCAAAGAGAAATCACTGTGGCGCAGCAGGTTAAGCTGCCACCTACAGCACCGGCATCCCATATGGGCGCCAGTTTGAGTCTGGATTATTCTACTTCCTACCTAGCTTCCTGCTAATGCATGTGGGAAAGCAGTGGAGGAGGATGGCCCAACTGCTTGGGCTCCTGTACCAGCTTGGGAGACCCGGAAGAAGTTCCTGGTTCCTGGCTTTGGCCTAGCCCAGCCCTGGCTATTGCAGCCCTATGGGGAGTAAACTAGTGTGTGGAAGATCTCTCTTTCTCCTTCTCTTTCTCTCTACTTTCTTTCTACTCTTTCTGCTCTACTCCCAATCCAGCTCTCTGCTATGGCCTGGGAAAGCAGTGGGAGATGACCCAATTCCTTGGGCCCCTGCACCCACATGGGAGACCCCAAAAAAGCTCCTGGCTCCTGGCTTTGGACTTGCCCAGCTCCAGCCATTGTGGCCATTTGGGGAGAGGACCAGCTGATAGAAGATCTCTCTGCCTCTGCTTCTGTTTCTCTGTAATTCTGCCTTTCAAATAAATAAAAATAAATATTTAAAAATAAATAAAATCTTTTTTTCTTTTTTTTTTTTAAAAAAGGGAAAACACAACTGTGGTGAAATTGAAGGAAAAGTCAAGGTGAACCAACAGATTTAGGGTGGTGGTTATCTGCGGGGAGGGAGAAGTAACTATCCTGAGACACAAGGCTTCCAAGAGGCCACGGACTTCTTAGCAGGAGGTCAGAGCAGTTTAACTCATTAGCTATTACTTTGCATCACATTATATCATTCTATGTACAACAGATTTTAGAATAAAAATCCCACTCTAAAGCAGACAAGGTGAAATCCTAATATGTTAAAATCTGGGTAACAGGTTACACAGATGTTTATTACAATACTGTCTGTATTTGGGGGATAACTAGAAAAAGTTTGAGAATAAAGTGTTACAACTTGTATTTTAAAATTTAAGACTACCTCATCACAAAACACTAAACAGTAACACATCAAAACAAACACAAGCTATTGTAAAATGAAGAAGAAAAACCACAGTGAAAAAAAAATCTACTTTACTTCCTCATGTAGTACAAGGGAAAACACAATGTATCTATATAGTATTTGTTCCAAAACATTTTAATTTTAATCTGGTCACAAAACACAATCGGGGACAGGTATGTGCAGTGGTTAAGATCCCTCTTGGTACACCTGCATCGCTGGCTCGAGTCCCAGCTACTCTGCTTCTCATCCAGTTTCCTGCTAATGTGCATGTGGGAGGCAGGAGGTGATGGCTCAAATACTTGGGTCCTTGTCCACCCATGTGGGAGACGTGGCTCCATGTTCCTGGCTCCAGCGTGGCCCAGACTTAGCTGTCTGGGGCATCTGGGGAGTAAATCAGCAGATAGAGGATCTCTCTCCATGTGTGTGTGTATGAGCCTTTCAAAGAAAAATGAAATTCTTTAAGAACTACAACCAGTAAATTGTGAGATATCACACACACACACACACACACACACAAACACATCAGAGAAAAAATTAGATGAGATTTAATAAAAGACCAGAGAACAAGGAGGAGGGGTAGTGGCTTATTCTAAATTACAGAACACTAAAGTCAAATGCAAGTCTTTGATGGGCTTTTGGACCAAAAACCAAAACATTCACAAAGAACTGTTCTGGAGGGAAAACAGAGGAAATTTAAATAAGGGCAACTATATTATTATTGTATTAACACTAAATCTCTTAGGTATGACAAAGTAACCCTTCAGAAAAACAACCTGGCTTTTAGGATATACTTGCTAAAATATTTCAGATTTTAAGTGTCATGATGTTTCCAGCTTACTTTCAAATAACTCAGGAAAATACTGTGAATATGTTTATCAACAGAGAGAGAGAGAGCCAGCACTTGCTCAGCGGGCAGACTGTCAGCAGGCACCCTGGTGGCCACAGTGAAGGCACACGGCACTCACCGTTCACTCAACTGCTCCATCAAGTCTACATTTTTAAAGTAAAACTTTGGTAAAGGGTGTATTTTATTAGTTGTAATTTTACATATAGGGTGTAATAAACACCTAAAATCCAATATGGACAGATCTATGAGGAAGGTTCACGGGGCTTTCCCTCCATCAGTCCATTTTAAAAATCTTCTGGAATTAATGCAGTGTAGGTTGAATGAAACGTTAGGTGATGTTTAAAGGGTCAAAGACTTTTGTTTGAGCTTCAGAAAGAGTATCACAGAAATCTGAGGGCAGGAACTTCGTTATGGCAATCCAGCTGTACTATATATAATTCAGAGATTTATGTGACACTGGCAGAACACAGTATTTCAAAAATGTATTATTCAGCAAACAGAAAAAAATTTTTAAAAAGGCTTTATGAACAATTGTACTGTTGACCTTTAAAGTTTTTTTTTCTGTTGTTGTTGTTTTAAGATTTATTTTATTTATTTGAAAGGCAGAGTTAAAGCGGGAGAGACTCACAGAGATCTTCCAACTGCTGGTTCACTCCCCAAATGTCCACAACAGAGAGATCCTCTATCTGCTGATCTACTCCCCAGATGTCCACAACAGCCAGAGCTGGGCCTGAAGCCCAGAACTTCTTTTGGTTCTCCCATATGGGTGCAGAAGCCAAAGCACTTGAGCCATTCTCTGCTCCTTTCCTAGGCACAGTAGCAGGGAGCAGCCAGGACTTGAACTGGTGCCCATATGGGATGTGGGTGATGCAGGCAGTAGCTTAACACGCAGGTGGCAGCCTAACCCACTACACCACAATGATGGCCTCTAACAGCTTTTTTTTTTTTTTTTTAAGATTTATTTATTTGAAAGTCAGGGTTATAGGATGAGAGATAGAAAGAGATTTTACATAGGCTGGTTCACTCCTCAGATAGCCAGGAGTTTCATTTGGGTCTCCCCCATGGAAGGCAGGGACCCAAGTATGTGGGCCATCTCCCATTGCTTTCCCAGGCCATTAGCAGAGAGCTTGATTGGAAGTGGAGCAGCCAGGACTCAAACCAGCACTCTTATGGGATACCAGCACCGCAGGTGGCAGTTTTACCCGCTAAACCACAATGCTAGCTCCAGAAATTTCTTAGAATAGATTTATTTCCCCATGGTGCATACACAAGATTATATTTCAAATATTTTTGAGATTTCTAAAGCACAAGGTTGTTAGAGTAGTAAGGGGTGGGATGAATTCCTTTATGTAGATAGTTTCCTCAAAAGTTCATTACACTTCACAAAAAATGGATAATCACTGTGCCAGAATTTAATCCAATTAAGCTATCAATAATATCACTTTATGATTATTTACTAAAAGCTTAAATATGCCTTTATTAAAAAATTCAACTCTCAGTCATCAGTATTTCAATGAGAGTAATGATAATCTAAAAATTACAGAAAATAAAATTCCTTTCTATCACTTTTTTTTGGGGTGGGGGAGCCATCTGAGAGGCTGCTTTTTTTTTTTTTTTTGACAGGCAGAGTGGACAGTGAGAGAGAGAGAGACAGAGCGAAAGGTCTTCCTTTACCATTGGTTCACCCTCCAATGGCCACTGTGGCCGCCCTTCCAATGGCCGCTGCGGCCGGCGCACTGCGCTGATCCGAAGCCAGGAGCCAGGTGCTTCTCCCGGTCTCCCAGGCAGGTGCAGGGCCCAAGGACCTGGGCCATCCTCCACTGCACTCCCGGGCCACAGCAGAGAGCTGGACTGGAAGAGGGTCAACCGGGACAGAATCCAGCGCCCCGACCGGGATTAGAACCCGGTGTACTGGTGCCACAGGCGGAGGATTAGCCTATTGAGCCTCGGCGCCAGCCCTTTTCTATCACTTGTACAGGAATATGCAAAGTAATCACTTCCAACAGGCAGGGAAACAGTCAAGGTCATTTCTTCCAGAGGCCAAGTGTGGGACAGCCTTGCCACCTGTCCACAGGTGGGTAAACACACAGGGAGGAAAGTGTGACTGGGAAGCCTACACTTAAGTTCTCCTCTCTCTGTGATGGGAGGCAGGGAGTTAATTACTGGATGGCGCTGTCTTTTCAGCTAGTGAGTCACCACCTGTGGGAGGAGCCTGCAAGCAGAAGGAACAGCAAGGAGGGCAACCAGGCAGCCAAGGCAGCAACAGCAAGTTTTGAAGAGTTTCAGACAATTAGAAGCAACCATCCCTATGTAATGCACATGACCCAACAGCCTGGGAAGGGAACCGTTTTGCAAAAACATATCACAGTGCTTGGGGACTAAGTTTGTGAGGCTACATACATTTGAATTTCAGATAGTAACTTTACTAACAGGTAGTGAGATTGAAAGAAAAAAACACAGACACTTGATCGTACTTCCAGGGATACTATAGTAAATTTCCAAACATTTAAGGCATAGTTTCCTGCCTGCAACATTTAATCAACATGAGGAATCAACCATAAATATAATTTAAATAATGGTACCAGACAATGCAAGCATCATCATACCGCCAAAGAAGGTGATTAACTGACGAGTACAAAAGAGCTCCGCCTGTGCAAAGGCTACCAGGGCTGACTCCAGAGAAGGGTGTGTAGGACCTGACAGCATACAGGGATGCAGTGGGGCAGGGTCATATGGGCACCAGGTGCCCTGTGCCTGGCCAGGCCCCATGTGGAGCCCAGATTCTAGGTTGGTGAAAACTGAGCATCAGGGTATACTCTGGTTCATACAAAAACCCACGCCCAGAGCAGACGTCAGTACTCAGGTTAGTTTGAGTGTGTGCTGTACTCAGACTGAGTGATGGTCAGAACGCTGGCTTCACCACCTACCTCCTGCAATCCTGCGACCAGGTGGGTTAAACTCCTCTGTGCCCTGCCTGGAAAACAGGGACAAAAACTGCATGCGTGTGGAAGAGGAGTACCAAAGGAATTAATACAAATACAGCAATGAGAGTGGTACCAGGCAAACCATGGCACTTTCTACGTGTCATCCATGGCTGTCACTGAAACCGGCTGGATTCTCAGGCAGCAATTATAGCTTCACATGAGGAAATGACAGAAGCAGCGATATGAAAATGTTGCTAAACACAGAAAACATTTGGAATTGCTGACAGAAACAGATAGCATCAAACACTTGCTGGTTGATCTGAGAACAAAAGTAAGGTACTAATAATACACTTCTTGTATTGAACATTATTCCCTATGTGCCAGCTACTGTGCTAAATCCTATACATTTATTATCTTGCTGAATCCTTAAAATAAACCTGCGAGGCAGGCACCATCACTAACTCCGTATCGCAGGTAAGAAAAGAGCTCAGAGGCACAGGGTTAACACACAGCAGGGATTTAAACTCAGACTGCAGACGCCGCACTTCTAATCCTAACGCTGTGCCTTCTCTTCCCAAATCCTGAAGGAATTGTCTATGATATAACAGCAGGTTAAAATACAAAATATTTTAAAATAGCAAAATCACCAGCGTGAGGCATGTGGTGTAGCAGTGAAGACACCACTTGGGACACCTGTACCCCATATCAGAATGTCTGGTTCAAGCGCCGGCTCTGCTTTCAATTCCAGTTTCCTACTGAAGTGCATTCTGGGAGGCAGCCGTAATAGTACAAGTACTTGGGCCCCTGCCACCCAAATGGGGAACAGGTCCCTGACTCTGGTCTGGTAGAGCCCTGCCTATTGTGGGCATTTGGGTGGTGAACCAGCAGATGGAAAATCCTTCTTTCTCTCTCTGCCTTTCAAATAAATACAAATAGATATTTTTAAATAATAAGGGTGGGCATGGAGTTTCATTCTGAGGTAATGAAAATTGCTTTAGAAGTGATGGCAGTATCCGCCGGCGCCGTGGCTCACTAGGCTAATCCTCCGCCTTGCGGCGCCGGCACACCGGGTTCTAGTCCCGGTCGGGGCACTGGATTCTGTCCCGGTTGCCCCTCTTCCAGGCCAGCTCTCTGCTATGGCCAGGGAAGTGCAGTGGAGGATGGTCCAAGTACTTGGGCCCTGCACCCCATGGAAGACCAGGATGAGACCCTGGCTCCTGCCATCGGATCAGCGCGGTGCGCCGGCCGCAGCTCACAGGCCGTGGCGGCCATTGGAGGGTGAACCAATGGCAAAGGAAGACCTTTCTCTCTGTCTCTCTCTCTCACTGTCCACTCTGCCTGTCAAAAAAAAAAAGAAAGAAAGAAAAAAAAAAAAGTGATGGTAGTAGTGATATAGATCTGGGACTATAACATAAACCATTCAACATACCCTTTACATGAATAAACTGTGTGGTTGAAAATTATACCCGAATAAACCTACTTTTTAAAAAAATCCTACCGGGGCCAGTGTTGTGGGTTACACTGTTATTTGTGAAACCAGGAACCCATATCAGAGCACTGGTTAGAGCCCTGGCTACTCTGCTCTGATGCACTTTCCTGTTAATGCACCTGGGAAGGTAACACAAGATGGCCCACATACTTGAGCCCTTGCCACCCATGTGGGAGACCAGGATGGAGTTCCAGGCTCTTGGCTTCAACCTGTCCCAGACCTGGCTGCTATAGGCTTTTAAGGAGTGAACCAGCAAATGGAAGATACCTATCTCTGTGTCTCTTAAATAAAATGAAAAAGTTTTTTTTTTTTAATTTTTGATCTTGAGAAAAGGGGTTTGCTAGTATTTGTTGAAGGTTTTTGCAACTATGTTCATAAGAGATACTTGCCTGAGTTTGCTTGTTTGCTTGCAGTGTCTGTGAGGTACACTGGCCTCACAGAATGAGCTGGGAAGTATGCCTGCCTCTTTAATTTTTTTTTTTTTGCAAAATCTGAGGACTGGTTTTGGTTCTTTTTCAAATGTCTCCTATAATTTACCAGTGAAGCCACCAGGTCCGGGGCTCTTCAATGTCAAGAGATTTCTTAGTCATTCAATCTCCTCAGCAGTTATAGGCTTATTAAATTTTCTACTTCTGAACGATTTACCCGTGCTCCATCTTCTGTTTCATGAATCTGTCCGTCTCACCTGGGCCACCCAATCTGTCAGTACATAACTGGTCACTAGGTGCTTTTCTGTGCACAGCCACGTTCATAGCAGCGTCATGCACTGCAACAGCTTAAACACGAAAGCCACGCCTGGCCTCCACCACCATAAGCATTCGGAAAGGAAATGAGCAGTGTAGTGCAGATCTGTCTGTCCCTCTGCCTCTCAAATAAATTTTTTAAAATTTTAAATGCCTAAGATGGTAAATTTGATGTGTGTTTTACTAGAGTAAAAAACAAAAATCAAAACAATAGGAGTGTTGGAGAAGACATTGCAAAGTCCATGCTAACTTTCCCTGTAACTGCTCTCTCATCATCTGCATTATCTTCATAGTGCAACTGGACTTGTCACTACTAATATTACTACTCTCTCTCCTTAACGAGCCCCATTTCTGTTAGAAGTTTTCAATTGGGTGCTGTTCACATAAAGAGCGAGTCCTTGAATCCTGACTGGGTGCTCTCGGGGCATGGATGGGGCTGGGAAGCCCGCAGGCTTCACTGCAGGGTGTTAGGGCCGTTACTTGCCTGTGTGGACTTGGAGACCCTCAAGTGTCAGACTCATCCATTTCTTCCCTGGAGCCATTCACTCAGTTTCTTAGAGAAGAGTCCTCCAAGCTCCTAGGTGGAATGTATACTTCCAAATGCCAGGGTTCTGCAAACAAGTGGAAAAGGGACATGGGACAGAAATTAAGGGTCAGGGGTTGCACGTCCTGACCCAGTAGGTAGATTTTCCACCAACTCCCCCTTGACACTGCATTCCTCTTTTGTATTCTCTTCGAGTCTGGAATCTCACTGGTTTGGCTTCTCTGGACAGTCTATTGGCCATCTTCTGCCAAGAAGAGAGAGGAGTACTGAATTACTCCAGGTAGGGGTCAGTGCTGGCCAAGAGAAATAGAATGCCACAAATGTGACGTGTGTAATTTTAAATTATCTAGCAACCACATGAAAACAAAGAGCAAGAACTGACATTACTTTTAATACATTTTGTTCAATCCAGTCATTTTACCATGCGGTCAATATAAAAGTTATTAATATTTTACTTTTTTTCACACACATACTTCCAAATCTGGTATATAACTTTAAACCTACAGTTCAAAGTAGGATTTGTCACACTTCAAGTGCTCAACAGCTACTATATTAGACAGCCTAGGTCTAAGCTATGCTGTGCCAGAAAGCAACCCCAAAATTTCAAAATCTCAGCACAACCACAGCTTCCTCTTCTCATGTAACAGGATCAGCAGGGCAGGGAGCACCTGTGTCCACGCATTCAAAGACCCGGGCTGACCATCCTACCTCTGTAGCAAATGACTCACACGGCTAAGTCCACCCCAGGCAGAGAAAAGACCAGCGCACTGCCATGGGCTTTTCACTGTGCCTCCCAGAAGTAACACAACTTCCCCTCAAGAAGCAGTGACCTGATCCTGGCTAACCTCAAGGGGCAAAGGAACCAAGTGTTCCCGATTAGAAGGAAAGGTGAACAAGCACTAGGAAGTCGTCGCCACAGGCAGCCACTGGGCTGTGGGGAGCAGTGTGAGGCAGAGGAGCCACTTAGACCCCAGGATATCACTGCTTCTTACATAGATTTTTTTTTTAAGATTTATTTACTTGAAAGACAGAGTTACAGAGAGGTAGAGACAGAGAGAGAGGTCTTCTATCTGCTGGTTCACTCCCCAGATGGCCGCAACAGCCAGAGCTGTGCCGATCTGAAGCCAGGAGCCAGGAGCTTCCTCCAGGTCTCCCACGTGGGTGCAGGGGCCCAAAGACTTGGGCCATCTTCTACTGTTATCCCAGGCCATATCAGAAAGCTGGAATGGAAGTGGAGCAGCTGGGACTAGAACCGGATGCTGGCGCTTCAGGCCAGGGTGTTAACCTACTGCACCACAGCACCGTCCCCTCTTACACAGATTTTTAAACTATTTTTTAAGTCTGCTACAAGTAAAATTATTAGGATAACAAAACAAAGGTTGGTGTCTGCTTCATCTCCCTCTAGAACCGAAAGAGCCACAAGTATTCATTGGGAAGAGCAGAGGGAAACCCTGAAAACTAAACATGAGATGAGAAAGGAGACAATGGATCCACCTGCAGATGGAAGCACAGGGCCTCCAAGCTGGGATTGAAGTAGTCAAGCTCTTTTAAACTCTGAAAAGTACCAATCAGACCACCCTCTGGGAGAAGGCCTGGTGCTGAAGGAAAAAATTCTGGGGGCGGTGTGTGTGTGTGTGCACACACGCGTGTGTGTGTAGACTAACAGGAAAGGTACTACAGGAAAACTGCAAGGGGGCAGCCACACCAGAGTGAGGCCCACCAACTCTGAGAAGCGTGAAATCCTACCCTGAACCACAACATCGCCTTCCAGAGATTCAAAAAGACAAATTTCCTTAACAATGACCCAAGGACAAGTCTCCAAATCCAAACCTCATCCAAGGTTTTATACAGGGGAGCTGGAGAGTGGAATGAGCAGTGGGAATAGGAAGCAAAACAGCCACACCACCAACAATCAAACACATCAGAAAGGCAGAAACACAGAATGGATACAAACAACCCGCCACTTAAAAATGAGCTAAAAAACATTAAGAAAATTACGTAAAGCATGAAAAACATCACATCTGCAGAAACTCAGAAATACAAGAACATGACTCAGTGACAAATTTTTAAAACTCATTTTAGGCTGGGCTGCGGCTCACTAGGCTAATCCTCCGTCTGCAGCAACAGCACCCCGGGGTTCTAATCCCGGTTGGGGCACTGGATTCTGTCCCGGTTGCTCCTCTTCCAGTCCAGCTTTCTGCTGTGGTCCAGGAGTGCAGTAGAGGATGGCCCAAGTGCTTGGGCCCTGTACCCGCATGGGAGACCAGGAAGAAGCACCTGGCTCCTGGCTTCGGATTGGCACAGTGCGCTGGATGTAGTGGCCTTTTCCTCTGTCTCTGTCTCTCACTAACTCCACCTGTCAAAAAAATGAAATTAAAAAAACCCCTAATTTTAGAAATGAAGATTGGGGCCAGCACTGTGGCATAGCAGGTAAAGCTGCTGCCAGCAGTGCCGGCATCACATCCTGGCTCCTGGCTCCGGATTGGCCCAGCTCCAGCCGGCCATTGCAGCCATCTTGGGAGTGAACCACCAGATGGAAGACCTCTTTCTCTCTCTCTCTCTCTCTCTCTCTCTCTCTCTCTTTCTCTTTCTCTCTCTCATCTATCTCTGCCTCTCTACAACTCTGCCCTTCAAATAAATAGATCTCTAAAAAATAAATAAATAAAAATTGGAAACTACATATTTAAGGCATACCTTGCATACTTGAGAACACTGAGCCAAAATAATACCAAGATATAGTAAAATTATAGGATTTTTTAAGAAAACCTATTATCTGGGCACCTAGGCAAAAACATCAGGTATCTTATAAGGAAAAGAAAATTACATTATCAGTAGGCTTCACTAAAGCAGTATTTTAGGCCAGAAAAAAATTAAAATATTCAAGGAAAGAAAATAAGAACCAGTAGAACTAATGTTCAAGTATAAACAAAGTACACATTATCATCACACAAACACTCAGGGAATGTTCTTATGAGCCCTTGTAGAGAAGTCTACTAGGAAATGAGCTTCAGAGAACCAACCTAAGTGCAGAGTTACTGACGTGATGGCTGGAGGTGACCTGTGGTTTCAAGAGAGAAGCATAGTAACGGGCATGCACTCTATTGGTGGCATGACCTGATGAAATACGGAACACACTATATAGGAAATGGGAGAAATGGAGAGGATAGAGAAAAGCAGTTTTAACTGCCTTTGTGGGGATTTAGCTTGACATTACTGCAGCCATTTGTGGACATAACTGCCACAGCCATCCCAGGCCCCATCATCAGGTGAACAAAGCCAAGGTAACTTCCCAGAACACCCCTTCTCTGGTGTCTGGAACACTAATGTTTCTTGGGAAAGACTACATGCACTCAGATTAGTCACAGGCCACCTCTGTCTATAAAACCCTTCTTCTCCTGCCTCGTGGTGCAGACGTGGTCTCGTGGCCACCTGAGAGTGCATTTCTGTAAGTCCCTCTCAATAAGTCACACTGCATGGCACCCTGGATTTGCCCTAGGTGGTGGGTTCTTGTACACCAGATTTTTCCAAAAGAATTGGCAAGCCAGCCAGGAGACCAAGAAATAGGCACAAGGAAGGAAGCATCCAGGGTTAATACCAGGTTGGCCATCTGCCTCTGTGTGGGGCAGGTTGTACCATCTGCTGAGTGCTGTTGCCACAGCTAGGTTTGGAGCAACTGTTAAGTGTCTCCTAACCCACTGCAGTAAGGAATGGTAGCATACTGCTCCCACAGCAGGATGGCTGGCCATTGTGAGCAACACAGATGGTGGCACGGGAGGAGATAAAAGAGCCAGAGAAAACAGATACCACGGAGGTGACTGGGAAGGAAGATCTTCCGTCTATGAGCCACACATTTCCATCCCACGGCTCAGGGATGACGAACCATCTTAAATTATAGCACCCCTTGGAGGAGCAGACAAGCCCAAGGTACCCTAAGGGAAATGCAAAACAAAGGTCATCTCTGCCCAGGTTTGTTGTTGCTGTTTTTAATTAATTAGCTTATTTTGAGAGGGAGAGAATGAATGAACACAACCGCATCAGCTGGTTCACTCCCTAAACGCCCACAGACAGAAGCCAGGAACTCAGTCCATGTATCCCATGCGTGGCAGGAATCCAGCTACTTACACTGCCATTGCTGAGTCTCAGGGTGCACACAAGCAGGAAGCCAGAATCAGGGGTCAGAGACTGCACCTAGGCACTCCAGCGTGGGGTGCGCATCCTAACTGGCATCTTAGCCAGGCCGAACATCAGCCCCTACACATCCAGGTTTTCTGAAGGACCCTGGAAGGCAGCTTTTACCACCAACATGAGCAGCTGTTCCAGAGTGCCTCCTGGGAACGGTATGGCTCGGTTCTCTGGCTTCTCTGCCAGGTTACAGGACAGGATATGTACACTGCTGGGGAAGCTACAGCGATTTGTGAGAGACCGAATGGGGCCATGATAGGGTACAATGCACCTTGTCACTTACCAAACTAAGCCTGGGGAAAGGAAAACCAGGAACCTGTCCAAGAACATGTGACACAGTATTCTTAGAACTGGTGTTCCCTAAGAAAAAGTATATAAGCAACCAAATGCCATGTTGATTGCCTATGGAAAGTCTTGAAGTTAGACCAGCAGTTCCAACTTCTCTCAGGGAGGAAGATGATCAGACTCTGTGGTCAAAAATGGCAAGTTACACTGCATGGTTCCCATCCAAACCCCCAAGATCAGGGGTGCAGTCAAGGCCAACTTAACAGTCATAAGGGTTGGCCAGAGGCCTCATATAAAAACTACGTACTGAGCCTCCAAGATCCTGGCAGACAAGGACCCTAACTATACACTAATCCATTGCAACCCCAAGCATTTTCTTGGCCTGAGAGCAGTCATATATGGACACTGTTGGGGACGAGACTATTAGGGTAAAACAAGTACTGTTACATGTGGGTATCAAGTAAGCGGCCCTGGTCTCAGAAAATATCCTAGGAATGGATATGTTCCTTGGGGAAGATACAGACAATATCACCTTTAAACTTGAAACTGATAAAAGTTGTACTGAGGGGAGAGACAAAATGGGACCTTGTCTGTCTCCTTAGGTGGGTAGTACAAAGCCGTGCAAATCGTCCAGAGGGCATGCCAAAATAGGAGGTATTACAAGACAAAAACTTGGAACTCTGCCACCAGCCCACAGTGCTTCTCTAATACCCCTGTGTGGCTAGGGAAAAAGGCCCGTCAGAACTTGGGAGAATAATGGGAGATTATCAGGAACTTCCCACAACAGTGCCTCCCACACATGCTGCTGTCTCCAGGATTACCCAGGTATTAGGAAAATTATCACAGTCATCATTGTCTCTTGGTGCTGTGCATGCTGTTTTGATTGAATCCATGCCTTGTTCAGCATCACTTTTACAGGCAGATTCCTAAGACTAGTCCACCTTCATGTGCAAGTGCAGACAGTGGACTTCCCAGGTGCTGCCCCAGGGTATCCGTACAGTCCCACTGTGGCCGGGGACCTAGCCCTGCTCTCATCTCCTATCAGCACTGCTTGGTCACTACAGTCACTACCAGGTGAAGATAACGCTCTCATGGGACACAGTAGGCCACCTCTGCTCCCACCTCCAGCAGAGAGCAAGGGTATGCATCCCAACAAGATTCAGGGTGTGGGCTATCTGTGAAGCTTCTTGAGGTGGAATACCTGGAACAGTGTTCCAAGTGCAAACATTCCCATGCCCTGTAGAGCAGAAGACGCACAGGCTTCTGTGGGCTTGTGTGGCTAGAGGCTTTCACTCCCCATGTGGCTCAGTATCAAAGCCTGCTCTACCAGCTTTAATTAAAAAGGGGCCATGTGGGACTGGGGTATCCCCCATCAGGAAGCATTTGAAAAGGCAAAGATTTTGACAGCACAGAAAGTGCTGCTGTTTCAACCACCACAAATGCTGAGCCCAGGGGAGAGGACAATTCAACAACTCAGGAGAGTCAAGTGTTTTACTCCTCCAGGGTGTGAGATGCAAGGAGTGTCCACCCCACCTAAATTGGTCCCCACTGATCCCACTGGACTCTGGGCCTGTGGTCTCAGCTTATGGTCCAGGTGGGCTAAAGGAACACCCCCAGGCATTCAGCTGGCCTCTTGGTTTGCCATGTCATTTCACTGTGCATCCTGGGAATCACTAACGGACCCGTCCTGCTGACTAACATGTGTGGTCTGCCCACCACACCAGCACCCCACTGCTGCCACCCATGTGCTGCTTAGCAGCAGTGACACCACCAGCACTGTCTTCCCAGACACGGTCTTGCTAGACTTGCCTTTACAAGTCCCTTCTCTTAGCAGGCACCTGCTCTTCCACAGCTGCCGCCTGATGCTGTTTATTACACTGCACTTCCCACTGCTGATGGCTTCTGACTGTTACTGTCATTTGCATTATCATCTCTTATCTCTTTTTTAATCTGAAGACAGACATACAGACACACACGAGGGGGGGAGGAGACCTTTTGTCCACTGGATCAGTCCTCAAATAACCTCAATAGCCATAGCTGGGCCAGGCCAAAACAAAGTCCAGAACTCCACCTGGATTTCTCCCATGGATGGCAGCAACTCAAGCTTGAGCCATCATCTGCTGCCTCCCAGGATGTACATTAGCAGGATGATGGAGCTGAGAGCAGGGCCAGGACTTGAACCCAGGCACTGGATATGGATGTGGGCATCCCAGGTAGCATCTCTCCACTGGGACAGACGGTTCTGTGCGTGTACCTCTGCTGCTGCTACGAGTCTTCTTACCAGCTGGAAAAACAGCTGCACAACATGCCCCAGAACAGCGTGAAAAGCCCTTCGGGCTCAGAGCACATCGTGGAAGAGGGGTGGGTGAGATCGTAAAATTCAGATACTCAGGATGGAACACAAGGATTCAGCGTGCCATGACTGTAGCCAGTGTGGACGTTAACTGCCATTTGCCCATCAGGTGACCCTGGTGGTCAGTCCAAGTCCTACCAGAGGGTGAACCAAGTTGTTAAGACTACCTGTTGCTCTTATCTGAGGCATTTATCTGATGTCCAAATGTCCCTTATCTGCTGCCTGGAATGTTAGTGTTTCTTGAGAAAGTCCAGGTACACTTAAGATTAACCACAAGTCACCTTCAGCTACAGAACTCTTTCTCCTGCCTGTGGCCCAGGGATCCACTGACTTACAGCCACCCAAGATCACACTTCTGTCTGTAAATCCTCCCAGTAAATTACATTTTATGTAACCTTGAATTTGACCTTTCTTCACTCTCTCAGCTCTTTCCATCTCTGGCAGACAGTTCTGCCACACTGGATTTTTCCAAAATACTGTTTTTAATAATGCTGACGGGTAGATACATTGGTATTGTTATTGTGAAACTGTCAGACATACAACGTGAGACAAAATAAATGAGTCATTATGGAATAGTCTATCACTCCCATGTCCTCAAAAACCAGGACTCCCAATTGGTATTTCCGGGCAGTGTTCACTGAAAAGACTTAGAAACAAAGACTAACTCGGAAGCAATGAGCATCCATGCGTTCCCACTGTCCTGATTGTGGTTTTGAAGTACCATTTCCCACTGGGCAAAAACAAAGCTTCTTGGAGATATTCAAGGTGTGAGAAACTGTAACAGACATTCCCAGAATGTCTCATTTTATGAGGGAGAGGCGGGTGGAATCAAAGACTCTATGAGTCATGTCAAAAGGACCCACGACCCAGCCTGAAGAGGCTCTCAACAGCCAAAAAATGAGACAATTTGAGCTTCAGCAAGTATAGGAATTGCAATGGACTGAACCCAAATAAATGTGTTTAAATCTATGAGACTACAGCAATATAAAAGAGAGGGACAGACAGACAAGAAGATAACCTTCAGAGAACACAGGGAGTCAATTCACGGTTTTAAAAATGGTAATGATTCCAACTGTATGACATGCTGGAAACATCAGAACGTGGAGACAGTGAAGGACATCACAGGTTACAGGGGTGAAGCTGAGGAGAAGAAAGAAGAAACACAGGACAGGACTTCCAGGCAGTGAGCATTTGTCTGCGTGGTTCTACAAGGGTAGACACACATCATTATACAGATGTCAGTCTACATTATCGGAAGCCCACTGTAAACTCAGAATCATCAACTTTAACAAGTCTACCCCCTTGGTGGGAGACGTCTACAAATCCACACACTACTATACACAGGAGCCCTATTCACAATCACCAGCAAGTGGAAACAACCTGAAAGTCCTCCAGGAAGTGAACAGATGGATAAACTGAGGTACATCCATTCAATGGAATACTAATTAACAGAAAGGAACTGAATTATTTTCTAAAAAATTTACTTATTTATTTGAAAGGCAGAGATACAGAGAGAGAATGGCCGCAAAAGCTGGGGCTGAAACCAGGAGTCAGGAGCTTCTTCTAGGTCTCCCATGTGGGTGCAGGCCCCAAGGAACTGGACCATCCTCCACTGCTTTCCCAGGCCATTAGCAAGGAGCTGGATTGGAAGTGGAGCAGTCAGGACTCAAACCAGCACCCATATGGGATGCTGGCGCTGCAAGTTACACCACAGCTCTGGTCCCTGAATAGAATTATTGAAACATGCAACAACTTGGATGAATTTCAAAGAACGTAATGCTAAGTAAAAGAGCAAGTCTCAAAAGTTTACTTCAAAAAGACAAAACTATACTGGTTTCCAGTAAATAGAGAGGGAGTATAAACAGGTACTGCAAACAGGTGACATAAGGGAGCATTCTAGGCAACAGATTTTTCTGTATGCTGGCTGTGGTAACATAAAATGCATACAAATGGGGCTGGCACTGTGGTGTAGTAGGCTAAGCCTCCGCCTGCAGCACACATGTCCCCTATGGGCAAGGTGCGCGTCCCAGCTGTTCCTCTTCTGATCCAGCTCTCCGCTGTGGCCTGGGAAAGCAGTAGAAGATGACCCAAGTGCTTGGGCCCTTGCACCCACATGAGAGACCTGGCGGAAGCTCCTGGCTCTTGGCTTCAGATTGACCCAACTCCAGCCACTGTAACCATTTGGGGAGTGAACCAGCAGATGGAAGACCTTTCTTTCTGTCTCTCCCTCTCTCTGTCTGTAACTTTACCTCTCAAATAAATAAATAAAATCCTTTAAAAAATGCATATAACTATATACCCCAGAAAGGTCAATTTTAATAGTGTTTTTATTTTGAAAATAAAATGGAAACAAAAGTAGACCAGGTAACAATTACAACAGAATTATGATATCACAGGTTTGCAAACCTCAAGGAGGACCTCTTCAGCATTAAGCATCAGCAGGTACTAACACCACAGACAGACACAACCGTGTACTGCCTCATGAAGGAATGCTTGGACATGACCACCCACAGCATGGACAGACACACTGAACAGGATCTGATCAAGTCTCTTGGTCTAGCTGTCAGTGTGTGGGATATGCAGAAGACACAGGGACAAGTTAACCCATACCTTCAAAAACAGCAAAATGCAGGCATCAGGAAATGCTACAGTTAATGGGCACAATTCTTCAACAAACACCCTACAAACACAAAAGAGAGGAAGGAAAGAGAGAGAACCAGCAGACTAACACAGAGTTAAACAATCAAGAAAGGAAAAAGAAACTGTATATTACAAAAAATAAAAACTGCTGTGCTTCAAATGACACCACAAAAGAAGTGAAAACAACTCACAAAATCAAAGAAAATGCAAATATCTGATGACTTATACCTGACACATATAGAACTGTTACAATTCAATAATAAAATGACAGGGGTGGGTGTCTGGCCCAAAAGTTAAGACGCTAGTTAGGATACCCACATCCCATATCAGAGTGCCTGAGTTCAAATTCCAGCTACTAAACTCCAGATTCCAACTGCCTGCTAACACACCCTGGGAGGCAGCAGGTGATAGTTCAACTGCTTAGGTTCCTGCCACCAATTGGAACGGGTTCCCAGCTCCTAGTTTTGGCCTGGCCCAGTCAGGCTCACTGCAGGCATTTAAGGAGTTAACAAGAGGATAAAAGCTGTCTGAATCTGCTTGTCTTGCAAATAAATAAAATAGTAAAAAAAAAAAAAAAAACCCCCACACACACACCTACTACAAATAATCCAATTTATAATCCAATTTTTCAAATTGGCAAAGAGTCTGAATGAACAATTTTTGAAAGAATATATGCAAATGAGCAGTAAGCCTAAGAAAGCATGCTGAACATTAGTAAACGTGGAAACACAAAGGAAAACCATGATGGAGTGTCACTTCACACCCCTTATGCTGACAAGGATATGAGATGCTAGAACCCTTAGATACTGCTGTGAGAAATGCAGGCAGTGCCGTTGCTCTGGTACCACATGATCCTGCAATTCCATCCTTACACACCCGAGAGAAACGAAACACCAGAGGGGCTGGCATTGTGGCATACTGAGGCAAGCCACCACTTGCCACACGGGCATCCCATATGAGTGCAGGTTCAGGTCCTGGTTGCTCCCTGCTAATGCGCCTGGGAAGGAAGTGGAAGATGGCTCAAGCATTTGGGCCCCTGTGGCTATGTGGGAGACCCAGACAGAATTCCAGGCTGCTGGCTTTGGCCTTACCCAGCCCTAGCCACTGCAGCCACTTGGGGAATGAAACAATGGATGGAAGAGCTCTCTTTCACTCCGTCCTTCCCTACCTCTGTAACTTTGCCTTTCAAATAAATAAACCTTTTTAAAAATTAAACAAGAATGCTCACGGCATCATCATGGACAACACTCAAATCCAAAAATAATGCCGAAGTCCATCAATTAACAAATAGACAGATTAATCTACATAGTGTGGTACCAATTGGCAATAAAAAGAAATGAACGCTGGGTACTCGCTGCCACGAGGATGTGCCCTGAAAACAATACTAAGAGAAATAAGTCAGGCACAAAAGCTGCAGGATTCCACCATCACAGGGCCACTAAAACTCCCAGAGACAAAGGCAGCACCGCTTCTACCAGGGGGCTGGGAGGATGGGGTCATGGGGAATTATGTGTGGGACCATGCAGCAGTTCTGAATGCGGATAGCAGTGATGGTTCCACAACAATATAAATGTACTCGATGCCACTGAATTATATATTTAAAAGTGGTTAAAATGGTGCATTTTACCATTTTATGTGATGGATATTTTACAATTTTTTAAACTGCAGAAAAAAAGGTCGGTAATTATTTTTGAAGGAGGCAGGAGAGAGGGAAGGAGGGAGGAAGAGAGATGGCACTCCCACCTCACTCCCTCAAATTCCCACAAGAGCCAGAGCTATACCAGGAAGACCTGGGAGCTGGGCACTCAATCCAGGGCTCCCACACGGTGGCAGGGACCCAGTCACTCGCGCGACTGCTGCTCCCTCACAGGATGCACAGGAGCAGGAAGCTGAAATTTGGAGCAGAGCTGGGGCTGTAGCCCAGGCATGCAGTATGGGATGCAGGCTTCCCGAGCCAACGTCTTAGCCACCAGTCCAAGAGCCTTTCTTGTCCCTGAGGAGAGATTTTCACAGTGAAGGAACAAGTTGTAACAAAAGAGAAGGGGGACACCAACTCACTAAATGAGTGCAAGTTGTGCTGTTCCAAGAAAGCACTGCAGTGTGCACCACGTAACCAGAGATGGATCAGAAACGAGAGGCACGGCATGTTGGGCTGGGGATGGTCCTGGAGACTGGGAGGAAAGCTAAATCCAGCGAGCCTGACCAAGAGAGGCAGTACTGAGGGTGTTGGTAAGGGGGTCATTTGTCCACATTTAAGGCAAGTGATAACACAGTATCGAAACTGTAGCACTTTCCACTTAAAAACAGGTTTTCATCCATATTCCAACTAAACTTCACAACAATCTCACAAGATAAAAATATTCTTCCATTTTTCAGGAGAAGGATTTAGACAGGAAAAGCAGAACGAGTCAACGAGTAGGAGAACTAGGATTCACACTCAGGCCACAGTTTCAAATTCTAAACCTTTTCAACTGGACTCTGCTGTGGCAGTCAATCCATCCCAGGGATTACAAACATGAACAGCGCATTCCTTTGTAACTCTTGGTACTACTCTGAGCATGCAGTAATGGATGTGCACATCTTCTAAAATTCATCTACTAAGAACCTCTGACTTCTCTTAGTTTGGAGCAATGATCAGAAGTGCTGTTTAGATTCACATACAGACTTTTGTGTGAATGTTAAGTTTTCATGTCAGTAGGATAAATACCTAGGAGTTAGAATTCAGATTTATTTCACAAAGGGATGTGGCCTTTAATATTTAAGTATTTCAATAGTTATTTGGTTTGCCAGGGAATTAAGAATGCCAGGAATTAGGGCAAGTACTATGACACAGTGGTTAAATCTCCACTTGATACCTGCATCCTATATCAGTGTGCCTAGGATTGAGTCCTACCACTGCTTGATTCTGCTTCCTGATAATGCACACCCTGGGAGGCAGCAGACATGGCCCAAGTGCCTGGGTTTCTGACACACACCACAGATGGAATTCCTAGCTCCTGGCTTCAGGCTAGCCCAGCCTGACTTTTGCAGGTATATGGGGAGTGAACCAGGGAATGGAAGATCTGTCACTCTGCCTTTCAAATAAAAAAAAAAAAGAATTGCAGAAATGAATATGTATTGCTTTCACTTTACTTACCAGCTTTTTAAATAATGAGTTGGGTGTCTATCTTCTCTGCAGATGCAAACAAATACTGAACTTTTAGAATGATGTACACACTCAAGTATTTAGTGGGAGTTGCACTGATGTCAGCAGCTTATTTTGCAACGCATAAAAAAGACGCACTGATGAATTCAGAGATGACATGAATAGGCATGTGGAGGATATATAATAATAATAAAATCATTCTAACTAAATAAACATTTATTTATTTATTTGAAAGGGAGAGTTACAGAGAGAGAGAGAGACAGAGAGATCTTCCATCCACTGGCTCACTCCCCAGATGGCTATAATGGCCAGAGCTGGGCCAGCTCAAAGCCACAAGCCTCTTCCAGGTTTCCCACATGGATTCAGGTATCCCAACACTTATGCAATCTTCCCCTGCTTTTCCCAGGCCATTAGCAGGAGCTGGGGCAGAAGAGGAGCCAGCAGCCAGGACTCAAACCAGCGCTTCAATATGGGATGATATGTGATGCTAGTACCACAAGCAGTGACTTAACTCAATGTACATAACGCCAGCCCCAATAAATAAAATACTTAAAGGTTGTGTAGCTGCTACAGTGATGCCAACGCCAGTGCTTTAAAATGACCTCTTTGTTTTGCACTGTGTACTCAAGATTTCTGGAGAAGTAAAGAAAAAACCTATTTATGGCTGACACAGATGAAAAGTAGCTGTCTCGGGGCCAGTGGTGTGGTGTAGCACGTGAAGCCACTACCTGTGACACCAGCATCTCGTATGGTTCGTGTCCCGGCTACTCTGTTTCCAATCCAGCTCCTGGCTAATGCACCTGGTAAAGCAGCAGAAGATGCTCAAACTGTTTGGGCCCCTCCCATCCATGTGGGAGAACCAGATGAGCCCCTGGCTCCTGGTCTCGGCCAGCAGGCCATTATGGCAATTTGGGGAGTTAACCAGAGGACAGAAAATCTCTCTGTCTCTCTCTCCCTCTCTTTGTAACTGTGCCTTTCAAATAAATAAATCTTCTTTAAAAAAAAAAAAAGTATAAGAACAAGAGAGGCAGTGATCAATAGTTTAAAAAAAAAATAACTCTCACTTACATGTGTGCTCACAGCCGAACTGCTTGTTTATCCTAAATTATTTCTATGGATGGATTTCAAAAGTTACAACAAAAATAAACTTACTTTTAATCTAATTTTCATCAACTTTTTGAAGAATTCTTGAATATTATTCAATATATACTTTATTTTATATATCCATGGTGCATTTTTCATACATTTTATTACTGTAATTCATCAACTCTAAGATGCATCTCTTCACATATTAACATTCTAACAACTATCAAATGAGAATGCATCTTAAAACCTGTAGTATCACTGTTGAGTTGGCATCCTTTCCCCTTGACTAATGGTATGCCTGTGCTTATGGGCTGCAGCAGTAAATGCACCCAGGGTTGATGAAACACCCAGAGCACACCCTTTCACTTGGAGAGTTAGGTGAGTGTGTCAGGTTTGTGCATTCACACCCTGACACACAATAAATGTGAGCTCTCTCCGTGGAGACTGACTTCTAATCAAGTCATCAACTTCTCAGCACCCTCCACAGCCTCAGGACTGTCATTCACCACTTCTGCCTCGCGGCTGCCTCCCTCTACTACAGAGAACTTCTCTACTCAGAGCAGTCAGTCCAGAACCACCATGTGTGCAGCCCTGTGGGATCAATCGGGGGCGGCCCTCATTCTTGTGCTCAGCACTTGGTGAGCTCATCAATTCTGACACCTTCCAGCAGATCCGGAATGCTTTCAAAGTAACTGTTCATTCTGTTCAACCAAATGTGCCGTCTGCTTTGGAATTTCATGGCAGGCTGGATTTCCCTCACTATACTCCACTATATTTTTCAATGTCTTACCAATTGCCCTCCCTCCTCTTCGATCATTTCTCCAGTCCTGCAAAATCTTACTGATCTGACTTTAGAGTCAGCCTTAAAATTAAATTCAAAACTTCTGATGGATTCTCCATTCTAGACACACACATTCTAAGTCAAATTCATGCCTTTTCTTCGAAGAGTAGTCAACTCTGTCAGTTCCTGTTCCACCAGTTTTAAAAAGGACACTACTGAAAGGCACAAATTTAGGTGGGTCATGCCATCAGCTGATAGAAGAGGTCTAAGAAACACTTGCACAACCCCATAAACAGCTTCACCTGCTCAATGAAATACACACTTTGCTCTCTTCACCAAAACCACATGCAATTAGAAACATGTAATGATATGATCCTTGAAGAAATGTTATAACATTTTCTGTCCAATTCTAACAAAATAAAATACAAATAACTAGTGTGAAATAATATATCTGTGTTAAGCTTAAAGAATATAAAATATATTATTTTTAAAATTTCATTGTGGGATAACACCACTAAAAATTATTTTGATTATGCCTGTTCAAATTAAAGTACCAACAAAATCTGTGAATGTAGGCATTCAAGAATCAAGCAATCAATCTATCGTATCCACAATGGGAAACAGTCTTTAAAAACCATACTCACAGAATAGTATTTTGATAGAGGTTACTGATGGATCCAAGGAGACTTTGAAAGTTCATGGAAAATGAAATCAAAAGGTAAATTTATTTTGGCGCATAAAGAAAAAGACTTCTGACCTGACGATAAGGAATGTGTTACCTGAGCCTCACAGCAACTACTGCTGGGGCCATACAGGCAGACTCCACGTGTACTGTACATAACATAATACGCAATTTCCAGGAGTTCTCGAGTACGAAATAATTTCAAAATGAAAACCAGAATTAGATTCCTAGGGTTGGAGTTCCAGGCCCCTTAAGCTCTGATGTCATTCAGAAACAGTGTTCAAGAGGAAAACCAGGCAGGCCCCAATACACTGTGACCTTACACAAAGGAGCCACTGAACAGACATAAGAGAGACAGGCAGACAACAGCTAGCAAGGGCGCGAGCAGAGCCTGAGGGCTCCTGAGCTGGGGAAGTGTCCAGGAACAGATCTTTCCCTGGAACCTCTAGAGGAATACTTTGGCGTGGGACACGTGGCCTCCAGAACGGGGGGGCAGTACCGTCTATTGTTACAACCAGAACAAACGCAGATACAGAGTCACCCATAGAATATTAGGAGAAAGGGAATTTAATGCTTTCTGCAGATAAAGAGATAGATTTTCCCCAAATAAACATTTTTAAAAGCACAAATACTTGCGTTATTCACTGGTGTTCACAAAAATACAGATTCAGGATTGGGAAATCATCAAACACCTTTCGTGCACTATAAAGAAAATCACATGCTATAAAAAACTAAAAAAAAAAAAAACTAATGATTATTTCTACAAAAGTGCTTCTAATATACAAGTGAGAACATATTAAAATCGATTCAGCGAAGTTACTAAGATTTGCTAAATTACACATATTTTTAAATTCCCCCTTGACAACCAAAAAACTGTCAGAACTGAAAACAGTATGTTAAGATGCCCGTATTCTACACTGGACTACTTGGTTCAAATCCTAGCACCAACTCCTGACTGCAGTGTCCTGCCACGCAGACCCTGGGAAGCAGTGCCAATGGCTCGGTTCATTTGGTTCCTGCCACCTATGCAGGAGAGCTGGACTGAGTTCCCAGCTCCCAGCTTCTGTCCAAGTGCCCTTTGCAGATCTTTAGGGGGTGAATCAGAATATGGAGTGCTGGTATGCTCTCTCTCTCAAATAAATAACTACAAAAATAAAAAGAAAGCTACATACTGTAAAGACGGCAGTTCTCTGGGGCCGGCGCTGTGGCACAGCGGGTAAAGCCACCACCTGCAGTGTCGGCATCCCATATGGGCACTGGTTCAAGTCCCAGCTGCTCCACTTCCGAACCAGCTCTCTGCTATGGCCTAGGAAAGCAGTAGAACATGGACCAAGTCCTTGGGCCCCTGCACCTGCATGGGAGACCCGGAAGAAGCTCCAGGCTCCTGGCTTCAGATCGGCGCAGCTCCAGCCGTTGAGACCATTTGGGGAGTGAATCAGCGGATGGAAGACCTCTCTCTCTCTCTCTCTTTCTTTCTCTCTACCTCTACCTCTCCTTCTCTCTCTGTGTAACTCTGCCTTTCAAATAAATAAATAAATCTTTAAAGATGGTGGTTCTCTCAAAATCAATTGAGAAATTTTAACAAGCTTTAGAGTTTGAGGGATCTTAACAAAATTCATGAAAAATATGTATTATGAAAAACTATGCAAGGATTTCAAAATATTCTGCACCAAAACAGATGTATCTTTTAATTGCATTTTTTATGACCCTTCTAAAATATTCTTATAGAATCAAATAAAAGAACTCTAAAAACATCTAGAGTGGCTGGAGTTACAGCATAGTGGGTTAGGCCACTGCCAGTGATGCCAGCAACCCATATGGGTGCTAGTTTGAGTCCCAGATGCTCCACTTCCAATCTAGCTCTCTGCTATGGCCTGGGAAAGCAGATGGCAAAATTGCTTGGGCCCCTGCACCCACATGGGCGACCCAGAAGAAGCTCCTGGCTCCTGGCTTCAGACTGGCATAGCCCCAGCCACTGCAGTCATTTAGAGAGTGAACCAACAGATGGAAGATCTCTTTCTCTCTCTCTTTCTCTGTGTCTCCCTCTCTCTCTCTGTAACTCTGCCTTTCAAATAAACAAATAAATATATCATTTAAAAATAAATAAATAAAAAACATTTAGAAAAATAAGCTGAAATACCTTCAACTTTTGAAAAATTAACATATGGGAGGACATGGAATCAAGTCCCACCTTTGCTTTGCATCCAGCTTCCTGCTAATGTACACCTTGGGAGACAGCAGACAGTCCAAGAACTTGGGTTCCTTCCACCCACATGGGAGATCCAGATGGAGTTCTGGGCTTCTGGCTTCAGCCTGGCCCAGCTCTGGCTGTCTTAAACATTTGGGGAATAAACCAACAAATCAAATGGAAGATCTCTCCATATCCACCCCCCCACCTCTCTTTCCTTCCTTCCCTACCTCCCTTTCTCTCTGTTATTCTGCCTTTCAAATAAATACATAAGTAAAAGTTTTTTAAAAAAAATCAAAGAGAAAACTGAAACTAAATATATATATATATAAATATATAATTATGAATACAATAAAGGCAGCATCTCAAATCTATAAAAGGTGTTGAAAGAATCTGCTAACCATTTGGGAAAAGACAGCTCCTTACTTCATGCAACAAAGTTAACTCTAGATAAATAAAAGCTTTAAATGTAAAATACAACACTGTGAAAGAACTTGAAAACACTGTTGCAACGAGGAAGGGATTTCTAAGTCTGACATGAGAAGTAGAAGCCATGAAGAAGGCTGATGTAAACTGCTATTAAAGATAATGCTGAAATTTTTTTTGTTTTATGTAGCCATCTTATAAGCCTAAAATTCCATTGTGCTCTAAAGCTGTGGCTAGTGCAGTAAGATTAGAATGCTTTTTTCTACTCATCTGACTTCATTATAAAGCAAACAATCTTCCACTCTGATTTGACAACTGGCTTTTCCTGGAATGGTTTGAAAATTAGAGTAAAAAAGTACTTGATTCCTTTTTCTCATGTTTCTGATTGCTATCTTTAGTTAGAATAAAAAATAATATGTAAAAGTTGGCTAAGTTCTGACAAGTAGTGAGTTACTAAAATGCGTACAAATTTGCAGCTGATTAACATTCACATTCTAGGAGGAGACAGAAGTACTCGTAAGCGTATTATTTTCTCCCTCACCCTATTACTACCAGATCTGAGTGCCATGGGAACCTCGACGAACATGCTTCTGCAGGAAAAACACCACCACTTTAAACGTGCTGTCCCACATCAAAACCCTGGTTCTTTCTTCCTTTCCTTTATGTTACAGTCACTTACACATCTATACTTTCAACACAGAGGCAAGAAGTATTCTTAATGTAGTTCAAATTATTTAGGATAGTTTTTACTTTCTAAATCCTTTTTTGTTGTTGTTGTTTTGGTTCTTTATAAATTAAAGACAAAAGGGCAATCAGGAATAAAGTCAAAGGCAGAAAGCCTGAGCTCTGATAAGGACTCACAGGGTGTAAGGGCCCCAGTCAGCCCCGCCGTGGCACGTCCCTCGGCCGCCCAGTGGACGGCTGCAGAGTGCGTCACAGGGCCTGCAAGTCCGGCACAGACAGAAGAGGCAGCTGTGCCTCGCGCTAAGAAAGGCTGGAGGAGATGAGGACAGAACTTCTGGCACCGGGGAAGCCATCAACGACACCACAAGAATGGACGGGGGACACACATGTGGTAGAACGCTGAGTGGAACAGGTTAGGTATGCAGCAACTTCAAACAGTTCATGAAAGATGGCAGTAAGAGATAAGTTTGAGCACAAAACCTGTGAAAATCAGACATTGTTTTTTCACATGAACTTTTTGAAGATCCCTCCTCCCTGGAAAGAGAGTGACTTTTCAAAGGACTGGCTGGCCTTTCTTCCTGTGCAGACCAGTACACACTGCTGAGAGCAGTGAGCCAATGTATGGGTAAAAGATTGAGGAGGAGAGGGGAGAAACATCAAAATCCTCATGGCTACCCTGAACAGACAAAGCTAACTAGGCAATACTTATTTCTAAGCTTAACAGAAATCACCTAGCAATTTTTTATAAACTTGCCCTGTCCACATTTTTAACGCGTGTACAATAACATTTCCATGTAAACTCACATTTATAACTCTCTCTAGATGTTCAGATTTCTCTCCACATATACATGTAAAGTTTTACCTCACAGTAGCATCACTAATCACATTTTATGGTCATTTTAAAATAATTCCTCTGCATTGGAATCCCTGCACTAGCTTTTCATTCCAAATCTTTTCAACACACAATATTTTTAAAGGGTGTCTATGTGTGTTTCTATTTGAGAGGCAGCGAGACAAACAGAGACAGTGAGTTCCTATCCCCGGGTTCACTTCCCTCAGTGTCTACAAAGGCTGGCACAAGCCAAAAAAGCCAAGAGCCAGGAGCTCAATCCTGGCCTCCCACACAGGTGGCCAGAACCTAACTACCTGAGCCATCACAGCTGCCTCCCATGGTCTACGTCAAGGGGAAGCTGGAGGCAGGAGCTTGAGCTGGGAATGGGCCCCAAGCACTGCAATGAGGGACTTGGATGTGTTACCAGCTTCTTAACCGCCAGGCTAAATGCTCCTGCCTCTATAAAGTAAGTCCTAAGAACCAGAATTTTTGAAGGACATGCACAGAAATCGTTTCACAAAGAATTATACACCGACCTGTTTTTCTGAAAACATGGGTTCCCCTCTTCTGATAGAGACACACTGTCAATCGCCCACTAAGCCCCACCATGTGAAAAGCATGGCAAATGCAAGGAGCAGCGGCTAATGCCCACTCTACAAAGGTAGGGCAGATTAACCAGGAGAACTGGAGGTTTAAGACCACCCCTTCTGGGCTCCTCTGATGGTCGCAACTGGTGACTTAAGAGTCCTAGGTGGCCGGCGCCGCGGCTCACTAGGCTAATCCTCCGCCTAGCGGCGCCGGCACACCGGGTTCTAGTCCCGGTCGGGGCGCCGGATTCTGTCCCGGTTGCCCCTCTTCCAGGCCAGCCCTCTGCTGTGGCCCGGGAGTGCAGTGGAGGATGGCCCAGGTGCTTGGGCCCTGCACCCCATGGGAGACCAGGAGAAGCACCTGGCTCCTGGCTCCTGCCATCGGATCAGCGCGGTGCGCCGGCCGCAGCGCGCTGGCTGCGGCGGCCATTGGAGGGTGAACCAACGGCAAAGGAAGACCTTTCTCTCTGTCTCTCTCTCTCACTGTCCACTCTGCCTGTCAAAAAAAAAAAAAAAAAAAAGAGTCCTAGGTTGCTTACCTTCCAATTTTTCAAGATGAGCTAGAAATTCACATTTTCTTTCTGTGAAGTCTCTCAATTTTTAGTTGTTAGTTTTTTTTTTTTTTTTATTACAGTACAAGCCAAATAAAATGCCTGCAAGCTAAATCCAGCCTCTAAGTTAAAAAAAAAATCAGTGGATCTGCCATTCCTCCTTTTCTCATTTTTAGGTAACTTCCCCAAGAAGATGTATCGCAAGCCCTTCTATAATATATCCATATTCAGAGAGTTAAAGGGAAGCTTAAAGACCTACCGCCAACACCATCTGCCATTAAACTTATTGCATTTTTAAAATAATATACATTTGCATTTTGATAACGGCTTGAGATGGAAAATTCATTTTTAAATGCATAATTACTCTTGAAAAATAATTTTCTTATAGAGAGTGTAACATTTAACATTTATAAAGCACTTATAGCCTGCTAAGCACACTGCTAAGCATTTTCACGCTGGGATTTCATTCAAGCCTAAATTACCTTGTGAAGTTGATTTTATTCTCTCATGTTACAGATGACTCGTAATAGTTCACAAAGTTCTCCGTGTTTGTTTCTTGGCACTAAGAATTCAGCAGAAATGGTTGCTAAGGTTTGTTTCTTGACAGGCATCATCAATCAAGAATAATTACAACCATCTTAAATCACAGTAAAGGTTTTGAAGGACAATATTCTTTGGAAAAACAGCTGATACTTTAATTGCAACTCCTTAAATTCTCCAGTTTCATCGATCTTCTGTGATCATTAAATCATTGAAGTACTAAAGTTAGCTATTTTCCAAGACAAGTAAAATTTAAGTCAGCTCTTCTTTTTATCTGTGTCTTTCCAGGGCCTCTAAAAACACAAAATTATGCGTAAAAAAAGAGAAAAGAGCTTTTTTATAATTATTAATACAGAAGGCCAGGCATTCGGCACAGTGGTTGAGACACTGCTTAGGGTTGCCCACATCTTATATGGGATTGCCTGGGCTAGAGTCCGGGTTCCTGCTAACGAGCACCCTGGGAGGTAGCAAGTGATAACTCAAATCCTTGGGCTGCTCCACCCACATGGGAGATCCAGATTGAGTTCCAGGCTCCTGGCTTCAGCCTGGCCCAGTTCTGATTGCTGCGGCCATATGGGGAGTGAACCAGTTACAGGGGGTAATTCTTGCCACAAAGATTTGTGGAGTACAGGTACTAGGTCCCTAACACAACAAACCCAAATATGTAGTTTTTACAGCTTCTAATGGAAACAGACCTAAAGGAGATAGATGTTATTTAATTGCAACTATTATAAATGCTACAAAGGAGATTTAAAACAGGGTGCTAAATAGCTTTGACAAAGCTAAGTTTTGGTAAACGGAGTGGGCAGTTAGCCTAGTGGTTAAGATGCCCGAGATCCATACGGAGTGCCTGTGTTGGGCTCCTAGCTCAGGCTCCTGACTCCAGCTTCCCGCCAACACAAACCCAAGGAGGCAGCAGTGATGGCTTAAGTAATTGGGTCCCTGCTACCCTAGTGGGAGACCTGGACAGTGTTCCTGGCTCAGCCCAAGGCATGGCAGCCATTTGGGGAGCAAACCAGCAGATGGGAGCTGTGTGCATGTGTCTCAAAAAAAAAAAAATTCAAAAAGTATTGCTGGACAAAATCTCAATATAAATAGGGAGGTAAGAAGACAAACTGTAACAAAATGTTACAGGGAAGCAGTTCCTTTTATTATACTCTATATTTTGTATGTCCTAAGTTTCTACATTAAATCTTCAGTTTTGATGTTTTTGAATCCACTTATTTTTTCTACGAGACACACAAAGAATAAACCTCTGTATTTTTAAGGTTAAAAAAACCTTATCAGGATTTAATTTATAATTAAAGCACATTATGGCCGGCGCCACAGCTCACTAGGCTAATCCTCCGCCTAGCGGCACCGGCACACCGGGTTCTAGTCCCGGTTGGGGTGCCGGATTCTGTCCCGGTTGCCCCTCTTCCAGGCCAGCTCTCTGCTGTGGCCCTGGAGTGCAGTGGAGGATGGCCCAGGTGCTTGGGCCCTGCACCCCATGGGAGACCAGGAAAAGCACCTGGCTCCTGGCTCCTGCCATCGGATCAGCGCGGTGTGCCGGCCGCAGCGCGCCAGCCGCGGCGGCCATTGGAGGGTAAACCAACGGCAAAGGAAGACCTTTCTCTCTGTCTCTCTCTCTCACTGTCCACTCTGCCTGTCCAAAAAAAAAAAAAAAAAAAAAAAAAAAAAAAAAAAGCACATTATATATATATTTTAAAGTTTTTATTTATTTATTTATTTGAAAGGTAAGTTACAGGCAGTGAGAGACAGCCGGAGCTGAGCCAATCCAAAGCCAGGAGCCAGGAGCTTCTTCTGGGTCTCCCCTAGGGTGCAGGGGCCCAAGCTCTTGGGCCATCTTCTACTGCTTTCCCAGGTCACAGCAGAAAGCTGGGTCAGAAGAGGAGCAGCCGGGACTTGAACCAGTGCCCATATGGGATGCCAGCACCGCAGGCAGAAGATTAACCTACTGCACCACAGTGCCAGCCTCTCATTATATATTTTTAAAGTCAGATAAAACCAGTAACATCAAATAATGAGAATATTAAAATGCTACTTTATTGGCAACATGAAAAATCTTAATATTCACTTCTTAAGTATGAAAACTGACAAATTATACTTGATTTTCACAAAGATAAAAATATCATAGGCTGGGAAGCTAGGAGGGAAAGCAATGAAGCAGGTCATAATCGTCTAACAAAAACTGGCACTAATAAAGGAAACAGGTCTAGAAGTTTTAAAAATATGCCTGTAAGAGAATAATGTAACACACCCATGATCTTAAATTAGTTACAAGATGTGTCAAAAATGTGTCTCAAATCTCACTAGCAAATAAAATTTTTATATCAAAATGTTAATAGTCAAGTACAGCACAATCCGAAGAGTCACAGATTAGAAATCTCTGCTGAAGCTTCTTCCCATCTTCCTACTTATTTGAGGGTAACCTACACCTAACTTTCAAGCCCACTCTACAATTGAAATGACAATGTGCTGTGGCACCAAACTCCATGCTCACCTGACGCTTTCAAAAATCTCCCCTGCCCCATGCAGTGGCACAGTCCTTGGCATTACAAGGAACCACCCACCAATCTTTATGGAACAAGGTCCACATTTAGAGAATGGGAGTTTAGAAGAAAAAGTTCATTTTCTAGTGACAGTGCCAAGCAACTTGGAGGATGAAAACCTCACAAATTCTGACAGACTCAGCTTCTCCCAGCCCTTCCAAAAGCCATCCATAAAAGGAAAAGTAAATCAGGATTAGTCATCTAATCACCCCCCATTTACTAAGCATCTAATATGTTCAGAGTACCCAGTATGTGCGATGGGGGCCAGCCTGCAGCAGTGGGCTGGCTCGCTCTCCCAGCCTTCCCAGGTTTCTCACCCACTCACAGTAACGACACAGTACTCAGCCTGCAGTGGGCACACCAAAGGTGGCCTGTATCGTTATTCCAAATCCGATTAGGACAAATACCCAACAAGAACAGCAGCAATGCAAGCTGGCACTCTGTGCACTATGGAAGCACAGAGGAGGAGGGCAGGGAAGCTCGGGTGAGAGAGCAGGAGTTCCGGCTCTTCCAGCAAGGAGGCGGCTGAGGAACAGCAGCCCCAACACGGGAGGCCAAGTCACAGCAACACGATGTGAGTAAAGCAGAACCGAGCAGCAGCTGCAGAGAACAGACCTGTATGAACAGGACGACCCAACAGCAAGTCCCAGTGCCCAGCCACAAGCTTCCACTGGCTGCCCGTCTGCTATGTCTTCACAGATAGCACTGTGTCAGGAAAACACAGCACCGACTCTCCCAGTGCTAAAACAGACACAAATGGGTCGATTCCTATCAACGACTCCCTTCAGGAGTCTACCAAGCAGACTGATGACTATTAGTACTTAGAATGACCTAGCAATCAGAAAGTCGACATTTCCCACAGGACTGTTTATGGTACCAGTTCCATATGAACACATATTCATGAAATCCATTCAACAAAGATGACCAAAATTTTTTAGATGATTCCTAAAAAGGTGAAAAATCAATCTATGTTCTAACTAAAACTGAACCGCAAAAAGCTGCAGCACGAAACAGTCAAGTTAGCATGCAGACTATGGCCCTGGCACTTCTACAACAGCTGCTGTACAAAAACTTTCTTTTAATTCTCCATCTATCCCAGAGCAGCAAGGAAGCAGAACAAAAGAAATACTGTAAGTGCTTGAGACTTTCGACCACCACAGTTCAGACACACAAGCAACTCAATTCACCCCATCTGATGCCAAGGAAGCTGTTTTTCTCAAAATACAATTTAAATGACTCTAAATTCAACTCAATATCAATCTGAGATTAATTGACATCTGGCTGCATTATTAAAATCTAACTTAGGCCTCTCAAAATATCTTTTAAAAATATCTCTGCATATATTACAAAGAAATCATCTGCTTTACTTGAAATGCCAAATCATATTTAAAAAGAAACCCTTTATAAAAATAAGTAGCGACTTTCACAAGCACTTAAGTTAAAACGGCTCTTTTGGGGGCCCGGTGAGGGATGGGGACTCTCTGGGCCCTGGGGGGTTAGGGGGAGATCAGCGTGAAAGGCACTGCGGCAAAGGCAGAGCCCAGCCGACAGGCCACTCAGCTGGGCCTGTGGCCCCAGAGCAGGGAGCACAGGGGCAGGCTGGGAACAAAGAATGTGTAACCCGATCCCCTCCTCCTCTCCTCCTAGCAGAAAGGAACTGAACCTCCCAAAATGGCATCTTTGTGTGGTGAGGTTGGAGAAGGCTCTTCTCCCCACCAGCACAAGGAGGAACCCAAGAAGTCCACTGGATCCCTAAAAACAACTTTTGCTAACCACACAGGGGACAGCTGTACACAGATGCACCAATTATAGATGAGGACTTTGGCACTTGAAGGCAATGTCCACCACCCAAGATCAAAAATGCAAATCGGATTTTGAGAATAGCCTTGCTGATAGCAAGGTAGAATTAGTTTCTATTTTCATTCTGCAACAAAGATAATAATGAACTCCTAAGAAGTCTTTAGAAGAGGAAATAATTAGCAATTAATAAAAATAATACAAATAAATTTGAAGTTTAAATCCTACTAGCTAAAAGAGTCATGTGAGTTACAACTTTAATTCTCCTATTATTTTTCAATTATCCTAATTTGATAAAGAAGATAAGCAAGTCTGAAAATCTGAAAGAGCAATGGAAACCTGCAAAAAGCTGTGCTAACCAGAATGCACTGAACTTCCTCACCACTGACAAGAATTTTTAAAGGCATTCTAAAATACAAATAAAATTCCATATTATGTTTATACATTTCAAAACACCTTTACATGCAAGACTTCATCTGATCCTCACAACATCCTTGTGAGCTAAATGGATCATATGTTTGCTATTTCAGATGGGCAAAGAGGCTGGCAGGATTCCCTCAACTCTAGTTTATAACCCTAAAATAATATATGTTTTCATTTCAATACATACTGAAAAGCATTATTATCCTTATTTTACCAAAGGAAAAAAAAAAAGTTCAAAGAGATAAGTCTGTGCTGATTCATCCACAAGAAACCAAGACTGAACCAAGATCCAATCCAGGCCTCACCCTTATCCACAACTCCAGTCCTAAACTTTATCAAACAGATAAAATTAACAGTTTAAAAGCGTACAGCTGACTAAAAACCAACTGCAGGCTGAGCATTTGACACTGCATTCCACTCAGAGGGCCTGAGTGTGAGTCCAGCTTCTTGCACATGCAGCACCCTTCCTGCTAATGCAGCAGGTGACTGCTCAAGTAGTTGAGTTCTTGCCACCCATCTGGGAGACAGATGGAGTTCCTGCCCCTAGGCTTCAGCCTGGCCCAACCCCGGAAGCTGCTGCCATCTGGGGAGTGAATCAGAGATGAAAAAATCTCTCCCTCTAACTCCTTCAAATAAATCAAAAAGGAGGAGCCCTGAGCTGGGCAGTTGGTGCAGAGGTTAAATCCTCATAGCACATATACTTCTCTACCAGCTCAATGGGTGTCCAGTATTAATTTATAGCATGCCCCATGTCTTTAGCTGGAAATAACACAGAGAACATGAAATTTCTGTACACAATAATTTTATTATTTCTGACTTTTACTCCTCATCTAAGTACTCACCCTACAATCTCTGAGACTGAAGCTCCCATCTGTTTGTTCATATAGTTCCTACTCCACTGTACATCCTGTTCATCTACTTGATTCACTAGGTCAAAGTTCTCTTTCAAATCAAAACCCAAGCACTGAAACATTACTGACCCCTCTCTCCACTGGTGCTTTTCCCTTAGTCTGGTAGGTACTCAGTGTCAAGTCTGACTCTGTTTCTGTACTCTGGTTCAACTTAATTCATCCATTTTTTCAAATTTAGTATCAACCATTCCACTTCACATGGTTGTGCTCTGAACTAACACATATTTTTAAAAGAGTATGAAATCTCTAATGCAAACATTAGGAAGTAATTTTATTTATTTTAAACCCAGCATCATTCACAGAATGATAAAGATAACATTTTAACCCACTAAAAATGGATGACTCAGGGAGTTTGGAACAGTGGTTAAGTCGCTGCTTGGGACGCCTGTATCCCACCTCAGGCTGCCTGGTTTGAGTCCCTTGCCACTGCACTTCTGATCTTGCAGGAAGCAAGATCCCTGGGACAGCAGGTGATGGCTCAACTACTTAGGTAGTTGCCCCCAGCATGAGAGATCCAGATGGAGTCCCAGGATCCTGGCCTCAGCATAGCTCAGCCATGACTGTTATGGGCATTTGGGGAGTGAAACACCAAATGGAAGAGATCTCTCCCCAACCCCCCACCCTGCCCCTTTCAAATAAAATGAAAACTAATACTTTCAAATGGATTATTCAGTACAATTGAGAAACTAGCAGCCATCTGCTTTTTTTTTTTTTTTTTTTTAATGCCCATCTTATACTTTAGATGAAGTGGCTAATCCACTTCCGATCCAGCTCTCTGCTATGGCCTGGGAAAGCAGCAGAAGATGGCCCAAGTCCTTGTGCCCCTGTACCGCATGGGAGATCTGGAAGAAGTTCCTGGCTCCTGGCTTCAGATCAGCTCACCTCCAGCTGTTGCGGCCATCTGGGGAGTGAACCAGTGGACAGAATACCTCTCTCTCTGCCTCTCTTTTCTGTAAATCTGATTTTTAAATAAATAAATCTAAAAAATAAAAAATATGGAAGATGGGGAGAGCACAGCAATTAAGCTCCACAAGGGAGTGCTGGTTCATGTTCCAGCTGCTCCACACAACCGAATCAGCTTCCTGCTAACATGCATGGGAAGTAGCAGACGATGCCTCTGACGCTCACCTGGGAGAACCAGACTTTGTTACAGGCTCCTCGATTCGACCTGTGCTAATCCCAGCTGTTGTAGGCATTGGGAGAGTGAACCAGCAGATGGAAGGTATCTCTTCTTGTCTCTCCCTTAGGCTGTCACTGTGCCTTTCACAAAATTAAATAAATAAATATTTAAAAAGAAAATAGGAGAAATAACAGTATGTTGAGCATTATGACAGATAGACCTGCGAAATGACCCCTGCTAGATGCAGGGTCACTGGGTAACAGTACAGGAAGCACTCAGAGCAGAGTCAGGCAGGTGTCCCGACAGACACAGCGGCAAGAGTGCTCAGACATTTGCTATAACAGCTTCTACTTTCTCAGCAAGGTGAAAAGCAAAGTTGTGTGCTCAAAATAAAGATGGGGAGGTGATGCTGTAGGTCTGAGGAGGAGAAGGTGTAGATGATAGTGCAGGTCAGACTGGGACAGCAAAGGGACCAGGGGCCACCAGTGGGCAGCGGTAAGGACTCACTGATCTCAGTGGCCACCAGCTGGATTTAAGAGCAACAGCAAAGTTAAACCCCAGCCAGTGTCAGCCATAAGAGTGCAGGTGTAAAACCAGAGCCCTAAAGAGAGGAGGCCAACAACAACCAGGCAGATCAGTAAGCAAACACAGGGCCTGAACGCCACTGCAGACCAGCTGAACCTCACACACACAGAGCTCCTCACACAGCAGCAGCAGAGGGCACATTCTTACACACTGCCGTCTCCAAGCGCAGCCGCCAGGGCAGATCACATGTTAAGCCACAGAATCAGTCTTAATAAATTTAAGACGACTGAAATCATACCAACTATCTCTTCTGACCACAGTGGAATGAAGCTAGAAATCAAGAGCATTAGGAAAACTGGGAAGCTCACAAATATGTGGAAATTCGACACCATCTTGAATGACTAACGAATCACAGTGGAAATTACAAAGTCTCCTGAGACTAAAGCACAACATTCTAAAACTTAGGGGATGCAGCAAAGGTAGTACTAAGAGGGAAGTTTATAGCAGTAATGTCTGAACTGAAAAGAAAGATGTTAAACCAACAAGCTAACATCACACCTCAAAGAACTAGAAAAAAAAAACAAACACAAAAACCAACGTTGGCAGTAGGAAGGAAATAAAGATTAATATAAATATTTTCGACAAAATATTAAAACAAAATTCAATGGTACATTAACAGAATCATATACCATAACCAAGAGGTATTTATTCCTTGGGATGCAAAGACAACTCAACATATGAAAATCAATAAATAAAACATATCACATTAACAGAATAGGGGCCGGTACTATGACATAGTAGGCTAAGCCTCCACCTGCAGTGCTGGCAACCCATATGGGCGTGCGGGTCCATGTCCCAGCTGCTCCTCTTCTGATCCAGCTCTCTGCTAATGGTCTGGGAAAGCAGTGGAAGATGGTCCAAGTCCTTGAGCCCCTGCACCCATGTGGAAGACCTGGAAGAAACTCCTGGCTTCGGATCAGCTCAGCTCCAGCCATTGTGGCCATCTGGGGAGTGAACCAGCAGATAAAAGACCTTTCTTTCTGTCTCTCTCCCTCTATCTGTAATTCCACCTCTCAAATAAATAAATAAAATCACTGAAAAAAAAAGAGTAATAGATAAAAGTCACATAATCACATCAAGTGTTGCAGGAAAACCATGACAAAATTCAACAGTCTTTCCTAATTAAAACCTTTAAAAACTCAACAAATGAGGAATAGAAGGAAATTGCCTCAACATAATAAAGATCCTGAACGGCAAACTTGACAGTGAAAACACTGAGAGCTTTGCTTTCAAGATGAGGAACATGGCAAAGCAAACCATGCTCACATCTTTCAACACAGAACTAGATGTTCTAGCCAGAGAAATCAGTCAAGGAAAAAAAATAAATAAAAGCCAATCAAATTGGAAAGAAATAAAACTGTCTCTGTCTACAGATGACATGCTCATGGTCATAAAGAATCCAAAAGGGAAATAAGCAACTCCATTTACAATAGCATTGAAAAGAATAAAATACTTAAGAAAAACTTACAAAAGCAAAAGACTTATGCACCAAAACCAACAAAACATTAGCGATGACATCCCATGTTCATAGACTAGAAAACTTAATATTGTTAAAATGTCCACACTATCCAAAGCAATATATAGATTCAATGTAATTATCAAAATTCCAATGTCACCTTTTACAAAAATAGGAAAGAGTTACAAAGTTCACAAGGAATCTCAACAGTTACAGCTGACAGCAGAAATTAAATGGAACAACAACAACAGTGGAAGGTACAAGGGGGAGTGTGGAAAAGGGTCAGTGGGTTCCAGGTCACAGAGAGGAGAAAGGGCTGTTGGTACTAAGAGACATGAGCTGGCACAGAGATGAGTGACACCGGAGAGCAGGACGCTTGAAGCAGAAATCACGAAGGTGGTCCATGCCATTACAATGGTAGTATTATTGCCATGCGACAGATCTGATGCATGACAGGGGGTGGGTTGGACAGAGTGAAGACACTGTAAGAAGTCAAGAAACCGAGAGGCCAGGAAGCAATGGGAAAACCACCCATCTGAACACTGAGGCCATCAAGAATTATAATAAAGCAGCACCGGCAACAGTGAGCCATGGAAGAAAAAACCTCCAAGGGCTAACAGAGGAATAAGCCAAGGTTCCAGGGGAAACGGCGAAGAACAGTAGCACAGGTAGTTGGTATCCGATGCCAGGAGGCTGCTTTTTGTTTGGGGTTACGGACAGTGGGCAGGATGGCACCCTGCAAGCAGCAGAGGGGCGAGGCAGAAGCGTCTACCTGCAGGCCAAGAGAAACTCCTCGACCCAAGTAGGCTGTGAAAGAACCAGCATCCTCCAGTGTGATTCGTGTTTCCGTAGCAAGGTTCTCAACCAGGAGCTCACAGTCTCACTGGGTTCAGAAGGGCCATGAATTCAGATGGGACTAGAATGGCATCTTTATTTTCACTAAGCTCTAGCCGGACTTTAAAATTTTCTTTAACTATGAGGGCACATGAGACTCACAGTAGTATCAGTAGTACCTGCAGTTTTGTAACCAGAAGAAATCCAATTTTCTCATTAAATTCCATTGTTGCAGATAACACGAAGTATTATTCCTGTTCATCACTATTCAAAAAATCAAGGCATTTGCTACAACCCACCACTAGATTGTCTCATTAAGCTAATAAATGTACTATTATATCTAAAAAAAAATTAACAGCTGTATTTCAATAAGTAGTTTCCTTTGGAATCTTATAAATTTTATCTTAGTCATTCAAAAACATTAGTCTAGGAGCAGGTGTCGGGGCTCAGTGTGCTAAACTGCTGCTTGGAATCCCTGGGATTGAATTCCACCTCCACTTCTGACCCAGCTTCCTGCTAATGCACACTCTGGGAGGCAGCAGATGATGGCAGGTACCTGGGTCTCTGCCACCCACATAAGAAATCCTGGTAGAGTTCTGAACCCTGGCTTCAGCCAGGCACAGCCCTGACTATTGCGGGCATCTGGGGAGTGAACCAGCAGATTGAACATCCTGGTCCCTCCCCGAAGCCTGCCCACCCCTCCTTCCATTCCTCCCTCCCTCTCTGTCAAAGTCTTTGGTGGGGGTGGGGGACTTAGGAAGGAAAACAGAACACTCAGCAAATGAATGAAGAGACAATGAAAACATCTTAGAAGTCCGCAGGGCAGTGGGAGGACAGGATCCAGACCTGCACAGAGCTGCAGGAAAACCGAGCCCTGTGTGAAGCTGAAAAGAACAAGGGGGAGAAAGGAAACCTCAATGGAGAATGCCAGCCGCCACACAGAACGCCTTTCTTTCCTGGAATATATTTCACCAGTTCAGTTTGCTATAATGCCTTAGGCAGGTTTTTTTTTTTTTTTAAAGATTTATTTATTTATTTGAAAGGCAGAGTTACAGAGAGGCAGAGAAAGAGAGGTCTTCCATCCGCTGGTTTACTCCCCAGATGGTCACAATGGCCAGGGCTGGGCCAATCCAAAGCCAGAAGCCAGGAGCTTCTTCCAGGTCTCCCATGAGGGTGCAGGAGCCCAAAGACTTGGGCCATCTCCTACTGCTTTCCCAGGCTGTAGCAGAGAGCTGGATCAGAAGTGGAGCAGAGGGGACTCAAACCAGTGCCCATACAGGATGTTGGCAGTGTAGGTGGAGAGCTTTACCCACTATGCCACAGCACTGGCCCCTGCCTCAGGCAGTTTTATCCTTTTATCAGGTTGAAGAAATTTCCTTCTTGTCCTAACCCTGGTCTATCAGAAATGGTTACTCAAGTTCATCCACTACCTTTGTCATGGACTGAGGTTCACACTGTTTTTTCCCTTTGATTTACCCACAGAGCATAAATGATACTAACAGATTTCCTAGATCAAACTATCATGAATCCCCAGGCTAACTTTTCCTAGAGTTTTAACACACATTTGATTCAATTTGATACTATTTTATTTTGGATGTTACAATTGGATGGGAAGGAGAATAGCCTATTTTCTTGTTCTATGCTATTCCTGTGTGATTTTGCTAGAAGGCTTATGGCTTCAAAAAGCATCTTTTGCATTTTTTCCCTTTCCTCTAGAAATCTGTGTACGATAAGAATCATTAATTACTTTTAAGGTCTTTTTAAACATCTGGTCTTTTAAAGGGTATATCTTTGGCAAATTTTTTCTATTTCATCACCAGCTACTGGGCCAGCAACCTTCTCCACTCCTTCTAACAATTCTGTCGTGGTCCAATGACAAAGAGACAGCAATGACAAATTTACCCTGGCATCACACTCGGCATCACTGAAGGTCTCTTGATGTGCTATTTAACACAATCTCCATTCAGTGCTGAAGATATAAACAGAAAATCTAAATGTAATCCAAAACAGTGATGTTATCTTTAGGAAAGATTTTTGTAACTCCTAGGAAATGGGAACAATCCACTTAAAAATGAATCAAATACACACATTATAACTAAAAATGTACATATATCATAATTAGCAGTATGAATGTATGAGCAGTTTATTTAGGATGTTTTTCTTTCAACGTTTCTTTTGCTATTTCTGCAGCAGGAGTGAGGGAGAGAGAAAACACAGCTGCCTACCAGATGTGTAATTTCAGTGTTCAGACTCCATTCTTCTCGCTCCACTGTGCTAGAGGTTTCGGATTTTCATTTCCAGCTGTTTTCTGACCTCCCTCAGTTTAGGTTCTGCCTCCCTACATCTTACTCTGTTTTAGTCCATTATTGCAGAAAAACCCATCAGATCTTAAACATCTAAAAGCTTGACCATTACAAAGCTGAGAAGGGAAGGGAGAACATGCACAGACATCCAAATCTTCACAACTTTCTATTTCTATTTAGACAGTCCCACCCTGGCCACCCAATTTCAAGTTTCTTATATTTCAGGTCCACACATTCTGATATACTGCATGGATGGAACCTCTAACAGCTCTACCTACCATATTTTCTGATTCCTAAGTTACAGCAGGAGCAGTAGACTCACAGAGTATGTACCAAAATGTTTACAGATGTTATCTTTGAATAACAGTATGAACAAGGGATTTTTAACTATTTCTCAGGCATTTCTTTGTGTCTCAAATTTGTTCTGCTAGCATTACTTTTATAATCAAGAGAGAAAAAAAAAAGATTTGTTTGGAAGAGAAACTTGTAAGGAAAGAGATTATTTTAAACACCTACATATCATAACCAATCATGTTTAAGAAGTTTTATGGAACAGAAGTAACTTAATAGTAATATTCCAGAACCATTAACAGGTTTCATTTCTCAATCTACTTTGCTCCAAAAACTATCCCATAAATGGGCTTACTCATTTATATTTTCAATTGACATTGCCATACTTTTTTTTATCTTTTTCTCTTCTAGTTTTCTCATAAGCTAGACTTTAAATGTATTCTAAAAAAAAAAAAAAAAAAAAACCAAATAACATAATTATGTTATTCCAACATCACCCAATTTCAACTATGTATTTTAAGCATAACTGAAACATGTATATGTGTGTGTGTGTGTGTGTGTGTATCTCGGAAATGAGAAAAAAACATAAAGTGCTAATTTTTTCATAATTATATGGGAAGGGTTTTATACAAATGTTTAAGAAGCAACTATATTCCACTGACCTTAATATATGAAGGGGGGAAAAATTTGTCAAATCGAAGAGTATCTGTGAAAAATTCCTAACATTTTAAATATTAAAAAGAGAAGTTGGAGTTAATTAATTGCTAAACATCAAGCCAAGCCAACGTAACCTATCAAACACAACTATTTAGAGTTTGAGTGGATGTTTTGTCAGGTACTACAGTACAAATAGGCAAATCCATCTGCCCTGTGGAGAACAGGCAACAAAAACAGAAATGAAGTAAAAAAGTAAAAAGAAGGCGTGTGTGTGTGATGCATTTTCACCTTAAAACTACCCTTCTTGGACTGGTGTCGTGGCCTCACAGGTTAGGTCACGGTTCCCTCACGTGTAGAAAGGAACTTTTACCAGTACTTATATCATAAATATTTGTAAAGGTTAAATGGATTCATATGTAAGATCCAAAATAGGGCTCGGTACACAAAAGGTAACATGATAAATGTTATTTAATCCATCTCGATCTTGTATTTTATGAATCTACACTTCTTAAGCAAAAAACCAATTATCTTTTCTTTTAAACTTTTCAGTGTTTGTTTGTTTGTAAGATTTCTTTCTTTGAAAGGCAGAATGAGAGAAAGGGAGAGACAGAGCAAGCAGCGATTTTTCATTAGTTGGTTCACTCTTCCAAATGTCTAGAACAGCCAGGGCTGGGAAGCCAGGAGCCAAGAACTCCATCCGTGTCTCCCACATGGGTAGCAGAGGTTCAAGTACTTGGACCATCATCTGCTCAGCCTTCTCAGGAGCATTAGCAAGGACTAGATGGGAAGCAGAGCAGCCATGACTACAACTGACACTCTAATATGGGATGGTGGTGTCACAAAAACAACTTAACTTGCTGCATCACAATGCCAGCCCCTATTTTTTTTTTTTTTAAGATCTATTTATTTGAAAGGCAGAGTTAGAGAGGTCTTATATCCACTGTTTGATCTCCAAAAGACTGCAATGGCTAGGTCTGGGCCTTACTGAAGCCAGGAACCAGGAGCTTCTTCTGGGTCTCCCACATGGATGCAGGGGCCCAGACACTTGGGCCATCTTCTGCTGCTTTCCCAGGTGCATTAGCAGGGCACTGCACAGGAAGTACAGCAGCTAGGACTGGAACTGGCACTCATGTGTAATGTCTGCCTAACAGGCAGGGGCTTAACCTGCTGCACCACAAAGTTGGCCCCTGCTTTTGTTTTTGAGGCAGAGGCAGAGACACAGAGAAAGAAAGGAAAGTTTCCATCCAATGGTTCACTCCCCAATGCCTACAATGCCAGAGCTACACTAAATCAAATCCAAAAGCCAGGAACTCAACGCAGCTCTTCCACATGGCTCCCAGGAACCCAATCATCTGAGCCATCAGCACTGACTCCCAGGGTCAACAGTAGTAGGAAGCTGAACTAAGGAGTCAGGAATCAAACCCACAAACCGTGGTACGGGAGGTGGACGTCTTAACTGGTGTCTTAACCAATAGGCTAGATGTCCGGCCCTCACTGAACTTTTACATGTGAATAATGGCTGAAGATTAATTTAAAACCTCATAAAAGTCAAAATCTCCTACACTGAGTAAAAATATACTATTAAACTAGTGCCTTTTTTGTTTCAAGGTTCCTAAAGTTTGATAAACTTCAACTCCATAAAAGCCACGGAATAATAATGTTCTAATGAAAATGATTATCATATAATATACTTATAAATTCAAAGCAGATTTAATTAAGAACAATTTAATGCCAGAATTACATTGACCAGAATTAGAATATACTTTTAAAACGAACCATGGGAAAGATTAAGTGGTCATACTACAATACTGTATGTATGACAATATACAATGGTCATAGTGTAATAACATGGTAGCTTCATATGGAGAAAAGAAAATGGGACCTGGGTGTCCACAGGGCTTTAGCATAATTTAAGGTGACACATTACATCAGAAAGAAATCCCAAATTCCTACAAACATGAGAAACAGTTTTATTTTTTTCTAATCCTTCTCCCCAACTACAGTTGGCCAAACCTCCCTTCCTACCTCTGAAGGGCATCTTTAAGTTTCTATAGCTTTCCAGTAAACAGCTTCCAGTTTAATTGAATCCAGTTCAATTTACTACAACTTAAAACTTTAACCTTCAGTCTTACAATCACTGTTTTCCTCTCCAAACTGAAGTATGTTCCATGGTCCAAGACAGCGAACCTGGAGGAAGGGCAGTCACTGGTCTCGCAAGGGAGGGGAGGGAGACCAGAACTGGTTGTCTCGGCGTCTCAGTACTTCTGTGTTACCTGAGACAGCGACTGCACTGTCAGTACCACAGCCAGCGAAATGATGGCTTTTCTTCTGGGGATAAGCCGGGCTCTTGGATGACCAAGGGGACGAGCGGCTCACCCACGGCCTGCCTCTCCTAAAGATCTGCTCCCGCTCAACCTCGCCTAAGTACTTCTGCCTGCCCAGTGGTGCCAGCCCTTACAAGACGTCCAAAGCCCAGTTCTGCTCTGTGTCACCCATGGGAACTAACAAACTCGAAACAAATACAGGCTATTCCACTGCCACCCCCTCTGTCCATGCTGAGACTAACTGCTTGCTCAAACAGGCACAGAGAAACCAGACAGCTGCATGTCAACCACCACCAAGGTGAAGAGATAGCCCACTCCACTTCACTGATATCTGCAACGTCCAGGTCTGGATCTCGCCAAGCTTCTAGGGCAGGGAGAAGGAAGAAGACACAGAACCCTCGGTCCAAGCCAACTGGCTATCGCAGGACTGCTGTACAGTTCCCTGCCCCCAACTTCTAACCGCATTCTGCCCCATTCTAACTGCAGGAGAGGACGGTGCCCACTAAGTACTGAGGCTTTCTTCAGGAAGTGGAGCCCTTGCTTTACCTGCTGAGTTCCCAGCACCCACGTGGGATAACAAGCACAGTCTGATTGTATTTGCTTTTACACTTACTTGTTTGACCTTAGGGAGGCAACTTTCATTAGCCTCTGATGCTTCAAGCACAAGAGAGGGAAAGCAACACAATTTCTCATCAGTATACCAGCAGGGATGATATACTTAAGTTCTTTGCCAATTTAAAAGTGACTATCAGTTAGATTTAATTTACAGTGACCCCACATTTGCAGCCCCTCAAATTTGCTTTTTAAGATTACAGGGGCAGGCATTTGATACAACAGTTAAGTCATAGTTTGGGACCTGTAGTACTTCCCTGGGTTCAAGTCCCAACACAATTTTTGATTTCTATTTCCTACTAATGCATACCCTGAGAGATAGCAGATGACAGCTTAAGTACTTGGATCCCTGCCATCCACTTGGGAGACCTGCACTGAGTTCTGGGCTCCTAGCTTCAGCATGGCCCAGCCCTGGTTGTTGTGGGCATTTGGTTAGTGAAGCAGCTTAAGGGAGATATCTCCCACATGGGTGGCAGGGCCTTCCCAGGCGCAACAGCAAGGAGCTGGATCAGAAGCGGAGCAGCTAAGACTCAAACCAGCATTCCAATACGGGATGCCAGTGTCGTAGATGGCAGCTTAGCACATCAGCGCCACAACAGCGGCCCCTCAAGTTTGCCTTTTAAGATAAGAACCCTCTAAGTTATTTCTCTCACACAAATATTATCTTCAATAACACTGTTTCTTGTTTTGTTTTGTTTTGTTTTGTTTTTGCTTGTTTTGTTTTGTTTTGTTTTGTTTTTTTGACAGGCAGAGTGGACAGAGAGAGAGACAGAGAGAAAGGTCTTCCTTTTGCCATTGGTTCACCCTCCAATGGCCGCCACAGCTGGTGCGCTGCGGCCGGCGCACCGCGCTGATCCGATAGCAGGAGCCAGGTGCTTCTCCTGGTCTCCCATGGGGTGCAGGGCCCAAGCACTTGGGCCATCCTCCACTGCCTTCCCGGGCCACAGCAGAGAGCTGGCCTGGAAGAGGGGCAACCGGGAAAGAATCCGGCACCCCGACCGGGACTAGAACCCAGTGTGCCGGCGCGGCTAGGTGGAGGATTAGCCTATTGAGCCACAGCGCCGGCCCAATAACATTTTTCAAGGTGTATGTGGCAAGCACAGTATTACCAACATAATTGAACTGATTATTCCAGAGTCCTCACAGTAACCTGTGGGGGAGGACCCTGCCATCCACATTTTGCATATGAAGAAATAAGGCTTACAGAAATTAACTATGTTGCCTCAAGGTCACACACATAGGACGCAGAATGTAGTAAGTCAAAGAATACAATAAATGTACAGATAGATCACTAAACATACAAGCCAATATTTAATTAGTCTTTTTAGCTATTTGGTACCCAGATAAAAGGAAAGTCACTGTAATCTTACAAGGATTTCTTTACCCTTTTAAAAAATGTACTTAATTGAAAGGCAGAGCATCAGACAAGGAGAGACAGAAAAGAGATCTTTCACCTGCTGGTTCAATCCCCAAACAGCCACAACGGCAGGGACTGGGACAGGCCAAAGCCAGGACCTCCACGAAGGTCTCCCACATGGGTGGCAGGGCCCAAGTACCTGGGCCATCTACCACTTGTTTCCAGGTACATTGGCAGGGTGCTGGTTAGAAGGAGAGCAGCTGGGACTCAAACCAGCACTCCATTATGGGATACCAGCATCCTAAGCAGGGGTCTGACCTGCCATGCCACATGGCCCTCGGGGTTTTCTTTACAATACATTAGTGCTTCCTTTGTATAAGTATTTAACTTCACACTTTCTCTGTTTCTCCTCAATGATAGGACCACAAGTTACAAACCATTGACTCCACCATGCAAATGGGTAAGATGATAAAAAAGAACAGGACAGTGAATAATTTTAGAAAGAACAAAGTCTTAGTCAACACTATTAAAATTATTATGTCATTAGGGCCAGCACCACGGCGTAGCGGGTAAAGCCATCGCCTGTGGTGCCAGCATCCCGTATGGTCGCCAGTTCCATACCCAGTTACTCCACTTCCCATCCTGCTCTCTGCTATGGCCTGGGAAAGCAGTGGAAGATGGCCCAAGTCCTTGTGCCCCTGCACCCACATGAGAGACCCAGAAGAAGCTCCTGGCTCCTAGCTTCAGATCAGCCCAGCTTCAACCATTGTGGCCATTCAGGGAGTGAACCAGTGGATGGAAGACTTCTTTCTCTCTCTGCCTCTGCCTCTCTGTAACTCTGCCTTTCAAATGAATAAATAAAATTATTACGCCACTCCATTAATGAATAGCAATATTACTATAGGAATATATTGGGTATAAAGTTAAATCTAACAGTATATTCAACTTTAAGAAATCTTAGTTTTCAAGAACGGATTTTTGGAAAATTCCATTGAATCTGACTTGTGCAGATTATTTATGTGAAAGTCAGTCACAGAGATAGAGGGAGAGAGGGAGAAAGAGATATCTTCCATCTACTGGATCACTCCCCAGATGGCCACCATGGTTGGCACTGGCCCAGGCTCAAGCCAGCAGCTTCTTCCATGTCTACATGTGGGTTGCAGGGACCCAAGAACTTGGGCCATCTTCTGCTGCTTTCCCATGCCTTTAGCAGGGAGCTACATTGCAAGTGAAGCAGTCAGGACAGAAACTGGTGCCCACAGCAGATTCCAGCATTGCAGGCAGCAGCTTTACCCACTATACCACAACGACAGCCCCAATTTTTCACTGTGTTAATACTCTAACAACAGCAAAGGAATTTCCTAACTTGAATGCAGTTGTTTCAGCCAGCATGTTGAAGGAATACCGACTGTTAGGAAGATGGAGCTGGGAACCCTGTCTGTCTCCTTCTACCAATTCTGCACGGCTTCTCAAATGCATTTCTAAGAATTCAACCTGCAACACACAAACAGTCTCACAGGACAAATACAAATGCCACAGTACTGTTTGTAACACTAAAGGAAAAACTAGACACAAGCTAATTACTCATCAGGAGGGAGCTAGTAAATAAATCAAAGTGTGCACGTGAAACGGAATGCTGTGTGCTTCTAAAAACAAAAGGAAATCAAAGTGAATGGACGGAAGAGTCCACATCTATTCAGTAAAAACAGAGAAGTTACAGAAAAGGATGCACAGGACGACCCCATTTTTGGAGAGTGGGCAGAGAACAGAGAAACACACAAAGGCACTAGGAAAGAAAAAGGCAACGTATCTGGTTGGCAGCGCTGGGGAGGGAGGAGGTTACAGAGGACCCTTTGCTGTCCACCTCATGTTTGTATGGTTTGAAGTTCTGACCATAAATATGTGCAACTCCTGCAGCATACAGTTAAGCAAATTACACTGGGGTTTCACCAAGCATATTAGCATTAAAACCCCAAGAAGGCTTGATTAGTGAAGAAGTCTGTGTCAGTAGATGGTACAAGAAATTCCAAAATGCTACCTTCAAACAATGGTGCCGAGGAAGGGGCTAAAGCTCAGGCCCAGGCCGCTGCAGGAGGAGGCCCAGAGGGGACAGGGCTTCCATCAGCATCCAGAGCATCCTGACGGGCAGAGAACCAGGACAGGAGAGCCGGCTGCAGCACTGCCCAACAGAACCTTTAGTTTTGAGTTTCTAGCTGCTACACTAAAAACGTTTTTTTAAAAACCAAGTGAAATTGGCCGGCGCCGCGGCTCACTAGGCTAATCCTCCGCCTAGCGGAGCCGGCACACCGGGTTCTAGTCCCGGTCGGGGTGCCGGATTCTGTCCCGGTTGCCCCTCTTCCAGGCCAGCCCTCTGCTGTGGCCAGGGAGTGCAGTGGAGGATGGCCTAAGTACTTGGGCCCTGCACCCCATGGGAGACCAGGAGAAGCACCTGGCTCCTGGCTCCTGCCATCGGATCAGCGCGGTGCGCTGGCCGCAGCGCGCCGGCCGCGGCGGCCATTGGAGGGTGAACCAACGGCAAAAGGAAGACCTTTCTCTCTGTCTCTCTCTCTCTCTCTCTCTCTCACTGTCCACTCTGCCTGTCAAAAAAAAAATTAAAATTAAAAAAAAAAAACCAAGTGAAATTGATGTATTTCTGTAATCCAATATATCCCAAGCAATATCACTTCAATATGTAACCAATATTTTAAGAACACAATGAGACATTTCATTTCTTTCAAAATTTCTGTCTTCAAAATCTGGCATGTAATGCACACTTTACAGCCCAGCTGAATTCGGACCAGCAACATTTCAAGTCCTCTTCAGCCACAGGAGGTAGTGGCTGCCTGCAGCATTACGGGTCTAAGGATTCGGAACTCAAACCCAGAGGTAAGTATTTAAATGACTTTAAAATAGGAGCAAGTGAGTGAGGCAGAAAAGGCCGACTGGGCCAGAGCAGGTCAATCTGAGAGAACTTGGATTTCATACTGTAAGCAATAGGAAACCAGAGAAAAATATTTAACGAGTAGGAATGATGACTAAAGCACTATTTGAGGCACAGTAACTGTTTTTCCTTACTAAGATACACATACAAATCCAACATAGACTATGTTTCCAATACTTTTATTATATGGCAGATTACTGAAATGGAGATACAAAAAAATAGTCTGTCATCAAGTGACTGCACTTTGTTGATCTGGCGCATATTTAAGATTCTCCCGGAGAGTTACTCTTGAGATGTTTTTATTTCATGACATTTTAAAATTGTGCTT